>NC_080593.1:153755397-154069450 GCF_027887145.1 Ammospiza caudacuta
TTTCATTTCAACCTATCTCCTTTCCAGAGTGTTTGTAAGCCTTTCTGTTTGAGTTCGCAAGATTCCTTTTCCCTTCCCGAAAGGAAATGAAATTTCCTTTCGGGAAGGGAAAAGGAATCTTGCGATTTCAATGGGGACCAATAGAGGAATCTTTGGTGCATGTCCATGCCCTTGATGGCATGCCATGCCTTTTGATGGCTTTGACTTTGGGAAAGATTTTTTGCTTTTTTTTGTTGTTTTATGAAGTATCCATGCCATGTCCCTCATATCTTCGCTCCAAGTTGTGTCTTCCTCCTTGACTTTTCCCCCTGCTTTTGCAACATCTGCGAGCTTAGTTTTGGCATGTTTTGGTCTTTTGCACTGCGGCTGATAGAATCCAGGGCCACATTCTTAAAATCACTAAATTTCCCCAATTTTCTTTTTTCTCCTCCAATTGCAATTCCTTTGATGTTATCTCCATTCCATTGTGTTTGTAAGTCCTTCTTATCTGTTTTGGCCTTCAGTTGGGACCAATTTTCACAAGCACTGCTGCATGTGCCTGCACTTGATGGCTTATGGCCTGCCTGCATTTTGATGGCTTTGACTTTGGGAAAGATTTTTTTCTTTCTTTAAATATCCATGCCATGTACCTCATATCTTCCTCTCCTAGTGGTGTCTTGCTCCTTGGCATTTTCGCCTGCTTTTGCAACATCTGTGAGCTTAGTTTTTGCATGTTTTAGTCCTTTGCACTGCAGCTGATAGAATCCTGGGCCATTTCCTTAGAGTCACTAAATTTCCCAAGTTTTCTTTTTTTCTCATCCAATTGCAATTCCTTTGATGGTATCTCCATTCCATCGTGTTTGTAAGTCCTTCTTATCTGTTTTGGCCTTCAGTGGGGACCAATTTTTACAAGCATTGCTGCATGTGCCTGCACTTGATGGCGTATGGCCCGCCTGCATTTTGATGGCTTTGACTTTGGGAAAGATTTTTTTCTTTCTTTAAGTATCTATGCCATGTCCCTCATGTCTTCCTCTCCTAGTGGTGTCTGGCTCCTTGATATTTTCCCCTGCTTTTGCAACGTCTGTGCGCTTTGTTTTGGCATGTTTTGGTCCTTTGCACTGCAGCTGATATAATCCTGGGCCATATCCTTAGAGTCACTAAATTTCCCAAATTTTCTTTTTTTCTCCTCCTATTGCAATTCCTTTGATGGTATCTCCATTCCATCGTGTTTGTATGTCCTTCTTATCTGTTTTGGCCTTCAGTGGGGACCAATTTTCACAAGCATTGCTGCATGTGCCTGAACTTGATGGCGTATGGCCCGCCTGCATTTTGATGGCTTTGAGGTTGGGAAAGATTTTTTTCTTTTTTTTAAGTGTCCATGCCATGTCCCTCATATCTTCCTCTCCAAGATGTGTATTACTCCTTGACATTTTCGCCTGCCTTTGCAACATCTGTGAGCTTCGTTTTTGCATGTTTTGGTCCTTTGCACTGCAAATGATATAATCCAGGGCCACATTCTTATAGTCACTAAATTTCCCAAATTTTCTTTTTTTCTCCTCCAATTAAAATTTCTTTGATGGTATCTCCATTCCATCGTGTTTGTATGTCCTTCTTATCTGTTTTGGCCTTCAGTGGGGACATATATTCACAAGCATTACGGAATGTGCCTGCACTTGATGGCGTATGGCCTGCCTGCATTTTGATGGCTTTGAATTTGATAAAGATTTTTTCCTTTTTTTTAAGTATCCATGCCATGTCCCTCATATCTTCGCTCCAAGTTGTGTCTTAATCCTTGACATTTTCGGCGCCTTTTGCAACATCTGTGAGGTTAGCTTTTGCATGTTTTAGTCCTTTGCTCTGCAGCTGAGAGAATCCTGGGCCATTTCCTTAGAGTCACTAAATTTCCCAAATTTTTTTTTTTCTCCTCCAATTGTAATTCCTTTGATGGTATCTCCATTCCATCGTGTTTGTAAGTCCTTCTTCTCTGTTTTGGCCTTCAGTGGGGACCAATTTTCATAAGCATTGTTGCATGTGCCTGCACTTGATGGCGTATGGCCCGCCTGCATTTTGATGGCTTTGACTTTGGGAAAGATTTTTTTCTTTTTTTTAAGTATCCATGCCATCTCCCTCATATCCTGCTCTCCACGTGGTGGCTTCCTCCTTGACTTTTTCCCCGCTTTTGCAACATCTCTGAACATAGTTTTGGCATGTTATGGTCCTTTGCAAAGCAGCTGATTTCCTCACAACCTATTTATTGAAGACACTAAAATTCCCGATTTTCTGTTTTCTTCAATTGCATTTCATTTCAACCTATCTCCTTTCCTGAGTGCTTGTAAGCCTTTCTGTTTGAGTTCGCAAGATTCCTTTTCCCTTCCCGAAAAGAAATTTCATTCCTTTTGGGAAGGGAAAAGGAATCTTGCGATTTCAATGGGGACCAATAGAGGAATTTTTGGTGCATGTCCATGCCCTTGATGGCAAGACATTCCTTTTATGGCTTTGATTTTGGGAAAGATTTTTTGCTTTTTGTTGTTATTTTATGAAGTATCCATACCATGTCCCTCATATCTTCGCTACAAGTTGTGTCTTCCTCCTTGACATTTTCGCCTCCTTTTGCAACATCTGTGAGGTTAGTTTTTGCATGTTTCAGTCCTTTGCACTGCAGCTGATATAATCCTGGGCCATTTCCTTAGAGTCACTAAATTTGCCAGATTTTCTTTTTTTCTCCTCCAATTGCAATTCCTTTGATGGTATCTCCATTCCATCGTGTTTGTAAGTCCTTCTTCATTGTTTTGGCCTTCAGTGGGGACATATATTCAGAAGCATTGCTGCATGTGCCTGCACTTGATGGCGTATGGCCCGCCTGCATTTTATGATTTTGACTTTGAGAAAGATTTTTTGCTTTCTTTAAGTATCCATGCCATGACCCTCATATCTTCCTCTCCAAGTTGTGTCTTGCTCATTGACATTTTCGTCTGCTTTTGCATCATCTGTGAGCTTATTTTTGGCATGTTTTAGGCCTTTGCACTCCAGCTGAGAGAATCCTGAGCCAATTCCTTAGAGTCACTAAATTTCCCAAATTTTCTTTTTTTTTCCTCCAATTGCAATTCCTTTGGTGGTATCTCCATTCAATCGTGTTTGTAAGTCCTTCTTCACAGTTTTGGCCTTCAGTGGGGACCAATTTTCACAAGCATTACTGCATGTGCCTGCACATGATGGCGTATGGCCTGCCAGCATTGTGATGGCTTTGACTTTCGAAAAGATTTAATTCTTTCTTTTTTTATCCATGCCATGTCGCTCATATCTTCCTCTCCAAGTTGTGTCTTGCTCATTGACATTTTCGTCTGCTTTTGCATCATCTGTGAGCTTAGTTTTGGCATGTTGTAGTCCTTTGCCCTGCGGCTGATATAATCCTGGGCCATTTCCTTAGAGTCACTAAATTTCCCAAATTTTCTTTTTTTCTCCTCCAATTGCAATTCCTTTGATGGTATCTCAATTCCATCGTGTTTGTAAGTCCTTCTTCTCTCTTTTGGCCTTCAGTTGGGACCAATTTTCACAAGCATTACTGCATGTGCCTGCACTTGATGGCGTATGGCCTGCCTGCATTTTGATGGCTTTGACTTTGGGAAAGATTTTTTGCTTTTCTTTAAGTATCCATGCATGTCCCACATATCTTCGCTCCAAGTTGTGTCTTCCTCCTTGACATTTTCGCCTGCTTTTGTAACATCTGTGAGCTTAGTTTTGGCATGTTTTGGTCCTTTGCACTGCAGCTGATATAATCCATGTCCACATTCTTTGAGTCACTAAATTTCCCAAATTTTTTTTTTTTCTCCTCCAATTGCAATTCCTTTGATGGTATCTCCATTCCATTGTGTTTGTAAGTCCTTCTTCTCTGTTTTGGCCTTCAGTGGGGACATATATTCACAAGCATTGCTGCATGTGCCTGCTCTTGATGGCGTATGGCCCGCCTGCATTTTGATGGCTTTGACTTTGGGAAAGAGTTTTTTCTTTCATTAAGTATCCATGCCATGTCCCTCATATCTTCCTCTCCAAGTGGTGTCTTGCTCTTTGACATTTTCTCCTGCTTTTGCAACATCTGTGAGGTTAGTTTTGTCATGTTTTAGTCCTTTGCACTGCAGCTGAGAGAATCCTGGGCCATATCCTTAAAATCACTAAATTTCCCAATTTTTTTTTTTTCCTCCTTCAATTGCAATTCCTTATTGGTATCTCCATTCCATCGTGTTTGTATGTCCTTCTTCTCTGTTTTGGCCTTCAGTGGGAACATATATTCCACAAGCATTGCTGCATTTGCCTGCACTTGATGGCGTATGGCCTGCCAGCACTTTGATGGCTTTGACTTTGGGAAAGAGTTTTTCCTTTTTTTTAAGTATCCATGCCATGTCCCTCATATCCTGCTCTCCAAGTTGTGGCTTCCTCCTTGACTTTTTCCCCTGCTTTTGCAACATCTCTGAACATAGTTTTGGCATGTTATGGTCCTTTGCAAAGCAGCTGATTTCCTCACAACTTATTTTTTGAAGACACTAAAATTCCCGATTTTCTGCTTTTTTCAATTGCATTTCATTTCAACCTATCTCCTTTCCAGAGTGTTTGTAAGCCTTTCTGTTTGAGTTCGCAAGATTCCTTTTCCCTTCCCGAAAGGAAATGAAATTTCCTTTCGGGAAGGGAAAAGGAATCTTGCGATTTCAATGGGGACCAATAGAGGAATCTTTGGTGCATGTCCATGCCCTTGAAGGCATGCCATGCCTTTTGATGGCTTTGACTTTGGGAAAGATCTTTTGCTTTTTTTTGTTGTTTTATGAAGTATCCATACCATGCCCCTCATATCTTCCCTACAAGTTGTGTCTTCCTCCTTGACATTTCCCCCTGCTTTTGCAACATCTGTGAGCTTAGTTTTGGCATGTTTTAGTCCTTTGCACTGCAGCTGATATAATCCAGGGCCAAATTCTAAGTCACTAAATTTCCAAAATTTTCTTTTTTTCTCCTCCAATTGCAATTCCTTGATGGTATCTCTATTCCATAGTGTTTGTAAGTCCAACTTATCTCTTTTGGCTTTCAGTGGGGACCAATTTTCACAAGCATTGCTGCATGTGCCTGCACTTGATGGCGTGTGGCCCGCCTGCATTTTGATGGCTTTGCCTTTGGGAAAGATTTTTTTCTTTCTTTAAGTATCCATGCCATGTCCCTCATATCTTCCTCTCTAAGTGGTGTCTTGCTCCTTGACATTTTCTCCTGCTTTTGCAACATCTGTGTGGTTAGTTTTGGCTTGTTTTAGTCCTTTGCACTGCAGCTGATATAATCCTCGGCCATTTCCTTAGAGTCACTAAATTTCCCAAATTTTCATTTTTTCTCCTCCAATTGCAATTCCTTTGATGGTATCTCCATTCCATCGTGTTTGTAAGTCCTTCTTATCTGTTTTGGCCTTCAGTTGGGACCAATTTTCACAAGCATTGCTGCATATGCCTGCACTTGATGGCGTATGGCCCGCCTGCATTTTGATGGCTTTGACTTTGGGAAAGATTTTTTTCTTTTTTTTAAGTATCCATGCCATGTCCCTCATATCCTGCTCTCCAAGTGGTGTCTTCCTCCTTGACTTTTTCCCCTGCTTTTGCAACATCTCTGAACATAGTTTTGGCATGTTATGGTCCTTTGCAAAGCAGCTGATTTCCTCACAACTTATTTTTTGAAGACACTAAAATTCCCGATTTTCTGCTTTTTTCAATTGCATTTTATTTCAACCTATCTCCTTTCCAGAGTGTTTGTAAGCCTTTCTGTTTGAGTTCGCAAGATTCCTTTTCCCTTCCCGAAAGGAAATGAAATTTCCTTTCGGGAAGGGAAAAGGAATCTTGCGATTTCAATGAGGACCAAAAGAGGAATCTTTGGTGCATGTCCATGCCCTTGATGGCATGCCATGCCTTTTGATGGCTTTGACTTTGGGAAAGATTTTTTGCTTTTTTGTGTTGTTTTATGAAGTATCCATACCATGTCCCTCATATCTTCCCTACAAGTTGTGTCTTCCTCCTTGACTTTTCCCCCTGCTTTTGCAACATCTGTGAGCTTAGTTTTGGCAGGTTTTAGTCCTTTGCACTGCAGCTGATATAATCCAGGGCCAAATTCTCAGTCACTAAATTTCCCAAATTTTCTTCTTTTCTCCTCCAATTGCAATTCCTTTGATGGTATCTCAATTCCATTGTGTTTTTAAGTCCTTCTTCATTGTTTTGGCTGTCAGTTGGGACCAATTTTCACAAGCATTGCTGCATGTGCCTGCACTTGATGGCGTATGGCCTGCCAGAATTTTTATGGATTATACTTTGGGAAAGATTTTTTTCTTTCTTCAAATATCCATGCCATGTCCCTCATATCTTCCTCTCTAAGTGGTGTCTTGCTCCTTGACATTTTCTCCTGCTTTTGCAACATCTGTGAGGTTAGTTTTGGCATGTTTTAGTCCTTTGCACTGCCGCTGAGAGAATCCTGGGCCATATCCTTAGAATCACTAAATTTCCAAAGTTTTCCTTTTTTCTCCTCCAATTGCAATTCCTTTGATGGTATCTCCATTCCATCGTGTGTGTAAGTCCTTCTTATCTGTTTTGGCCTTCAGTTGGGACCAATTTTCATAAGCATTGCTGCATGTGCCTGCACTTGATGGCGTATGGCCCGCCTGCATTTTGATGGCTTTGACTTTGGGAAAGATTTTTTTCTTTCTTAAAGTATCCATGCCATGTACCTCATATCTTCCTCTCCGAGTGTGTCTTGCTCCTTGACATTTTCGCCTGCTTTTGCAACATCTGTGAGGTTAGTTTTTGCATGTTTTAGTCCTTTGCCCAGCAGCTGATAGAATCCTGGGCCATTTCCTTAGAGTTACTAAATTTCCCATATTTTCTTTTTTTCTCCTCCAATTGCAATTCCTTTGATGGTATCTCCATTCCATCGTGTTTGTAAGTCCTTCTTCTCTGTTTTGGCCTTCAGTGGGGACCAATCTTCATAAGCATTGCTGCATGTGCCTGCACTTGATGGCGTATGGCATGCCTGCATTTTGATGGCTTTGACTTTGGGAAAGATTTTTTTCTTTTTTTTAAGTATCCATGCCATGTCCCTCACATCTTCCTCTCCAAGTGGTGTCTTACTCCTTGACATTTTCCCCTGCATTTGCAACAGCTGTGAGCTTAGTTTTTGCATGTTTTGATCCTTTGCACTGCCGCTGATATAATCCAGGGCCACATTATTAGAGTCACTAAATTTCCCAAATTTTGTTTTTTTCTCCTTCAATTGCAATTCCTTTGATGGTATCTCCATTCCATCATGTTCGTAATTCCTTCTTATCTGTTTTGACTTTCAGTGGGGACATATATTCACAAGCATTGCTGCATGTGCCTGCACTTGATGGCGTATGGCCCGCCTGCATTTTGATGGCTTTGACTTTGGGAAAGATTTTTTTCTTTTTTTTAAGTTCCATGCCATGTCCCTAATTTCTTCCTCTCCAAGTGTTGTCTTGCTCCTTGACATTTTCGCCTGCTTTTGCAACATCTGTGAGGTTAGTTTTGGCATGTTTTAGTCCTTTGCACTGCAGCTGATATAATCCTGGGCCATTTCCTTAGAGTCACTAAATTTCCCCAATTTTCTTTTTTTCTCCTCCAATTCCAATTCCTTTGATGTTATCTCCATTGCATCGTGTTTGTAAGTCCTTCTTATCTGTTTTCGCCTTCAGTGGGGACATATATTCACAAGCATTGCTGCATGTGCCTGCACTTGTTGGCGTATGGCCCGCCTGCATTTTGACGGCTTTGACTTTGGGAAAGATTTTTTTCTTTCTTTAAGCATCCATGCCATGTCCCTCATATCTTCCTCTCCAAGTTGTGCCTTCCTCCTTTACATTTTCCCCTGCTTTTGCAACATCTGTGAGCATAGTTTTGGCATGTTTTTGTCCTTTGTACTGCAGCTGATTTCCTCACAACCTATTTTTTGAAGACACTAAAATTCCCGATTTTCTGCTTTTTTCAATTGCATTTCATTTCAAACTATCTCCTTTCCAGAGTGTTTGTAAGCCTTTCTGTTTGAGTTTGCAAGATTCCTTTTCCCTTTCCGAAAGGAAATGAAATTTCCTTTCTGGAAGGAAAAGGAATCTTGCAATTTCAATGGGGACCAATAGAGGAATCTTTGGTGCAGGTCCATGCCCTTGATGGCATGACATGCCTTTCGATGGCTTTGACTTTGGGCAAGATTTTTTGCTTTTTTTTGTTGTTTTATGATGTATCCATACCATGTCCCTCATATCTTCCTCTCCATGTCGTGTCTTACTCATTGACATTTTCCCCTGCTTTTGCAACATCTGTGAGCTTGGTTTTGGCATGTTTTGGTCCTTTGCACTGCAGCTGATATAATCCTGGGCCATTTCCTTAGAGTCACTAAATTTCCCAAATTTTCTTTTATTCTCCTCCAATTGCAATTCCTGTGATGGTATCTCCATTCCATCGTGTTTGCAAGTCCTTCTTATCTGTTTTGGCCTTCAGTGGGGATATATATTCAAAAGCATTGCTGCATGTGCCTGCACTTGATGGCGTATGGCCTGCCTGCATTTTGATGGCTTTGACTTTGAGAAAGTTTTTTTTCTTTCTTTAAGTATCCATGCCATGTCCCTCATATCTTCGCGCCAAGATGTGTCTTGCTCCTTGACATTTTCCCCTGCTTTTGTAACATCTGTGATCTTAGTTTTTGCAAGTTTTAGTCCTTTGCACTGCAGCTGATATAATCCAGGGCCACATTCTTAGAGTCACTAAATTTCCCAAATTTTATTTTTTTCTCCTCCAATTGCAATTCCTTTGATGGTATCTCCATTCCATCGTGTTTGTAAGTCCTTCTTCTCTGTTTTGGCCTCCAGTGGGGTCCAATTTTCACAAGCATTGCTGCATGTGCCTGCACTTGATGCCGTATGGTCCATCTGCATTTTGATGGCTTTGACTTTGGGAAAGGTTTTTTTCTTTTTTTTAAGTATCCATCCCATGTTCCTCATATCCTGCTCTCCAAGTGGTGGCTTCCTCCTTGACATTTTCCCCTGCTTTTGCAACATCTGTGAGCATAGTTTTGGCATGTTTTGGTCCTTTGTACTGCAGCTGATTTCCTCACAACCTATTTTTTGAAGACACTAAAATTCCCGATTTTCTGCTTTTTTCAATTGCATTTCATTTCAAACTATCTCCTTTCCAGAGTGTTTGTAAGCCTTTCTGTTTGAGTTTGCAAGATTCCTTTTCCCTTTCCGAAAGGAAATGAAATTTCCTTTCAGGAAGGAAAAGGAATCTTGCGATTTCAATGGGGACCAATAGAGGAATCTTTGGTGCAGGTCCATGCCCTTGATGGCATGACATGCCTTTCGATGGCTTTGACTTTGGGCAAGATTTTTTGCTATTTTTTGTTTTTTTATGATGTATCCATACCATGTCCCTCATATCTTCCTCTCCATGTCGTGTCTTACTCATTGACATTTTCCCCTGCTTTTGCAACATCTGTGAGCTTGGTTTTGGCATGTTTTAGTCCTTTGCACTGCAGCTGATATAATCCTGGGCCATTTCCTTAGAGTCACTAAATTTCCCAAATTTTCTTTTTTTCTCCTCCAATTGCAATTCCTTTGATGG
Source organism: Ammospiza caudacuta (assembly GCF_027887145.1). Taxonomy (NCBI): domain Eukaryota; kingdom Metazoa; phylum Chordata; class Aves; order Passeriformes; family Passerellidae; genus Ammospiza; species Ammospiza caudacuta. The sequence goes on from NC_080593.1 coordinate 153,765,018, forward strand.
TATCTCCATTCCATCGTGTTTGTAAGTCCTTCTTCTCTGTTTTGGCCTTCAGTGGGGACCAATTTTCACAAGCATTGCTGCATGTGCCTGCACTTGATGGCGTCCGGCCTGCCTGAATTTTGATGGCTTTGACTTTGGGAGTGATTTTTTTCTTTTTTTTTAAGTATCCATGCCATGTCCCTCATATCTTGCTCTCCAAGTGGTGTCTTCCTCCTTGAGTTTTTCCCTTGCTTTTGCGACTTCAGTGAACTTTGTTTTGGCATTTTATGGTCCTTTGCAATGCAGCTGATTTTCTCACAGCCTTTTTTTTGAAGACACTAACATTCCGGACTTTCTGCTTTTTTTCAATTGCATTTCATTTGAACCTATCTCCTTTCCAGAGTGATTGTAAGCCTTTCTGCTGAGTTCGCAAGATTTCTTATCCCTTCCCGAAAGGAAATTTCATTTCCTTTCGGGAAGGGTAAGGAATCTTGCGATTTCAAAGGTGACCAATAGAGTAATCTTTCGTGCATGTCCATGCCCTTGATGGCATGACATGCGTTACCATGTCTTTGACTTTGGGAAAGTTTTTGTCTTTTTTTGTTTGTTTTATGAAGTTTCCATGCCATGTCCCTCATATCTTCCCCCCTAAGCTTTGTCTTCCTCCTTGACATTTTCGCCTGCTTTTGCAACATCTGTGAGCTTGGTTTTGGCATGTTTTAGTCCTTTGCACTGCAGCTGATATAATCCTGGGCCATTTCCTTAGAGTCACTAAATTTCCCAAATTTTCTTTTATTCTCCTCCAATTGCAATTCCTGTGATGGTATCTCCATTCCATCGTGTTTGTAAGTCCTTCTTATCTGTTTTGGCCTTCAGTGGGGCAAATTTTCACAAGCATTACGGCATGTGCCTGCACTTGTTGGCGTATGGCCCGCCTGCATTTTGACGGCTTTGACTTTGGGAAAGATTTTTTTCTTTCTTTAAGCATCCATGCCATGTCCCTCATATCTTCCTCTCCAAGTTGTGCCTTCCTCCTTTACATTTTCCCCTGCTTTTGCAACATCTGTGAGCATAGTTTTGGCATGTTTTTGTCCTTTGTACTGCAGCTGATTTCCTCACAACCTATTTTTTGAAGACACTAAAATTCCCGATTTTCTGCTTTTTTCAATTGCATTTCATTTCAAACTATCTCCTTTCCAGAGTGTTTGTAAGCCTTTCTGTTTGAGTTTGCAAGATTCCTTTTCCCTTTCCGAAAGGAAATGAAATTTCCTTTCTGGAAGGAAAAGGAATCTTGCAATTTCAATGGGGACAAATAGAGGAATCTTTGGTGCAGGTCCATGCCCTTGATGGCATGACATGCCTTTCGATGGCTTTGACTTTGGGCAAGATTTTTTGCTTTTTTTTGTTTTTTTATGATGTATCCATACCATGTCCCTCATATCTTCCTCTCCATGTCGTGTCTTACTCATTGACATTTTCCCCTGCTTTTGCAACATCTGTGAGCTTGGTTTTGGCATGTTTTGGTCCTTTGCACTGCAGCTGATATAATCCTGGGCCATTTCCTTAGAGTCACTAAATTTCCCAAATTTTCTTTTATTCTCCTCCAATTGCAATTCCTGTGATGGTATCTCCATTCCATCGTGTTTGCAAGTCCTTCTTATCTGTTTTGGCCTTCAGTGGGGATATATATTCAAAAGCATTGCTGCATGTGCCTGCACTTGATGGCGTATGGCCTGCCTGCATTTTGATGGCTTTGACTTTGAGAAAGTTTTTTTTCTTTCTTTAAGTATCCATGCCATGTCCCTCATATCTTCGCGCCAAGATGTGTCTTGCTCCTTGACATTTTCCCCTGCTTTTGTAACATCTGTGATCTTAGTTTTTGCAAGTTTTAGTCCTTTGCACTGCAGCTGATATAATCCAGGGCCACATTCTTAGAGTCACTAAATTTCCCAAATTTTATTTTTTTCTCCTCCAATTGCAATTCCTTTGATGGTATCTCCATTCCATCGTGTTTGTAAGTCCTTCTTCTCTGTTTTGGCCTCCAGTGGGGTCCAATTTTCACAAGCATTGCTGCATGTGCCTGCACTTGATGCCGTATGGTCCATCTGCATTTTGATGGCTTTGACTTTGGGAAAGGTTTTTTTCTTTTTTTTAAGTATCCATCCCATGTTCCTCATATCCTGCTCTCCAAGTGGTGGCTTCCTCCTTGACATTTTCCCCTGCTTTTGCAACATCTGTGAGCATAGTTTTGGCATGTTTTGGTCCTTTGTACTGCAGCTGATTTCCTCACAACCTATTTTTTGAAGACACTAAAATTCCCGATTTTCTGCTTTTTTCAATTGCATTTCATTTCAAACTATCTCCTTTCCAGAGTGTTTGTAAGCCTTTCTGTTTGAGTTTGCAAGATTCCTTTTCCCTTTCCGAAAGGAAATGAAATTTCCTTTCAGGAAGGAAAAGGAATCTTGCGATTTCAATGGGGACCAATAGAGGAATCTTTGGTGCAGGTCCATGCCCTTGATGGCATGACATGCCTTTCGATGGCTTTGACTTTGGGCAAGATTTTTTGCTTTTTTTTGTTTTTTTATGATGTATCCATACCATGTCCCTCATATCTTCCTCTCCATGTCGTGTCTTACTCATTGACATTTTCCCCTGCTTTTGCAACATCTGTGAGCTTGGTTTTGGCATGTTTTAGTCCTTTGCACTGCAGCTGATATAATGCTGGGCCATTTCCTTAGAGTCACTAAATTTCCCAAATTTTCTTTTTTTCTCCTCCAATTGCAATTCCTTTGATGGTATCTCCATTCCATCGTGTTTGTAAGTCCTTCTTCTCTGTTTTGGCCTTCAGTGGGGACCAATTTTCACAAGCATTGCTGCATGTGCCTGCACTTGATGGCGTCCGGCCTGCCTGAATTTTGATGGCTTTGACTTTGGGAGTGATTTTTTTCTTTTTTTTTAAGTATCCATGCCATGTCCCTCATATCTTGCTCTCCAAGTGGTGTCTTCCTCCTTGAGTTTTTCCCTTGCTTTTGCGACTTCAGTGAACTTTGTTTTGGCATTTTATGGTCCTTTGCAATGCAGCTGATTTTCTCACAGCCTTTTTTTTGAAGACACTAACATTCCGGACTTTCTGCTTTTTTTCAATTGCATTTCATTTGAACCTATCTCCTTTCCAGAGTGATTGTAAGCCTTTCTGCTGAGTTCGCAAGATTTCTTATCCCTTCCCGAAAGGAAATTTCATTTCCTTTCGGGAAGGGTAAGGAATCTTGCGATTTCAAAGGTGACCAATAGAGTAATCTTTCGTGCATGTCCATGCCCTTGATGGCATGACATGCGTTACCATGTCTTTGACTTTGGGAAAGTTTTTGTCTTTTTTTGCTTGTTTTATGAAGTTTCCATGCCATGTCCCTCATATCTTCCCCCCTAAGCTTTGTCTTCCTCCTTGACATTTTCGCCTGCTTTTGCAACATCTGTGAGCTTGGTTTTGGCATGTTTTAGTCCTTTGCACTGCAGCTGATATAATCCTGGGCCATTTCCTTAGAGTCACTAAATTTCCCAAATTTTCTTTTATTCTCCTCCAATTGCAATTCCTGTGATGGTATCTCCATTCCATCGTGTTTGTAAGTCCTTCTTATCTGTTTTGGCCTTCAGTGGGGCAAATTTTCACAAGCATTACGGCATGTGCCTGCACTTGTTGGCGTATGGCCCGCCTGCATTTTGACGGCTTTGACTTTGGGAAAGATTTTTTTCTTTCTTTAAGCATCCATGCCATGTCCCTCATATCTTCCTCTCCAAGTTGTGCCTTCCTCCTTTACATTTTCCCCTGCTTTTGCAACATCTGTGAGCATAGTTTTGGCATGTTTTTGTCCTTTGTACTGCAGCTGATTTCCTCACAACCTATTTTTTGAAGACACTAAAATTCCCGATTTTCTGCTTTTTTCAATTGCATTTCATTTCAAACTATCTCCTTTCCAGAGTGTTTGTAAGCCTTTCTGTTTGAGTTTGCAAGATTCCTTTTCCCTTTCCGAAAGGAAATGAAATTTCCTTTCTGGAAGGAAAAGGAATCTTGCAATTTCAATGGGGACAAATAGAGGAATCTTTGGTGCAGGTCCATGCCCTTGATGGCATGACATGCCTTTCGATGGCTTTGACTTTGGGCAAGATTTTTTGCTTTTTTTTGTTTTTTTATGATGTATCCATACCATGTCCCTCATATCTTCCTCTCCATGTCGTGTCTTACTCATTGACATTTTCCCCTGCTTTTGCAACATCTGTGAGCTTGGTTTTGGCATGTTTTGGTCCTTTGCACTGCAGCTGATATAATCCTGGGCCATTTCCTTAGAGTCACTAAATTTCCCAAATTTTCTTTTATTCTCCTCCAATTGCAATTCCTGTGATGGTATCTCCATTCCATCGTGTTTGCAAGTCCTTCTTATCTGTTTTGGCCTTCAGTGGGGATATATATTCAAAAGCATTGCTGCATGTGCCTGCACTTGATGGCGTATGGCCTGCCTGCATTTTGATGGCTTTGACTTTGAGAAAGTTTTTTTTCTTTCTTTAAGTATCCATGCCATGTCCCTCATATCTTCGCGCCAAGATGTGTCTTGCTCCTTGACATTTTCCCCTGCTTTTGTAACATCTGTGATCTTAGTTTTTGCAAGTTTTAGTCCTTTGCACTGCAGCTGATATAATCCAGGGCCACATTCTTAGAGTCACTAAATTTCCCAAATTTTATTTTTTTCTCCTCCAATTGCAATTCCTTTGATGGTATCTCCATTCCATCGTGTTTGTAAGTCCTTCTTCTCTGTTTTGGCCTCCAGTGGGGTCCAATTTTCACAAGCATTGCTGCATGTGCCTGCACTTGATGCCGTATGGTCCATCTGCATTTTGATGGCTTTGACTTTGGGAAAGGTTTTTTTCTTTTTTTTAAGTATCCATCCCATGTTCCTCATATCCTGCTCTCCAAGTGGTGGCTTCCTCCTTGACATTTTCCCCTGCTTTTGCAACATCTGTGAGCATAGTTTTGGCATGTTTTGGTCCTTTGTACTGCAGCTGATTTCCTCACAACCTATTTTTTGAAGACACTAAAATTCCCGATTTTCTGCTTTTTTCAATTGCATTTCATTTCAAACTATCTCCTTTCCAGAGTGTTTGTAAGCCTTTCTGTTTGAGTTTGCAAGATTCCTTTTCCCTTTCCGAAAGGAAATGAAATTTCCTTTCAGGAAGGAAAAGGAATCTTGCGATTTCAATGGGGACCAATAGAGGAATCTTTGGTGCAGGTCCATGCCCTTGATGGCATGACATGCCTTTCGATGGCTTTGACTTTGGGCAAGATTTTTTGCTTTTTTTTGTTTTTTTATGATGTATCCATACCATGTCCCTCATATCTTCCTCTCCATGTCGTGTCTTACTCATTGACATTTTCCCCTGCTTTTGCAACATCTGTGAGCTTGGTTTTGGCATGTTTTAGTCCTTTGCACTGCAGCTGATATAATGCTGGGCCATTTCCTTAGAGTCACTAAATTTCCCAAATTTTCTTTTTTTCTCCTCCAATTGCAATTCCTTTGATGGTATCTCCATTCCATCGTGTTTGTAAGTCCTTCTTCTCTGTTTTGGCCTTCAGTGGGGACCAATTTTCACAAGCATTGCTGCATGTGCCTGCACTTGATGGCGTCCGGCCTGCCTGAATTTTGATGGCTTTGACTTTGGGAGTGATTTTTTTCTTTTTTTTTAAGTATCCATGCCATGTCCCTCATATCTTGCTCTCCAAGTGGTGTCTTCCTCCTTGAGTTTTTCCCTTGCTTTTGCGACTTCAGTGAACTTTGTTTTGGCATTTTATGGTCCTTTGCAATGCAGCTGATTTTCTCACAGCCTTTTTTTTGAAGACACTAACATTCCGGACTTTCTGCTTTTTTTCAATTGCATTTCATTTGAACCTATCTCCTTTCCAGAGTGATTGTAAGCCTTTCTGCTGAGTTCGCAAGATTTCTTATCCCTTCCCGAAAGGAAATTTCATTTCCTTTCGGGAAGGGTAAGGAATCTTGCGATTTCAAAGGTGACCAATAGAGTAATCTTTCGTGCATGTCCATGCCCTTGATGGCATGACATGCGTTACCATGTCTTTGACTTTGGGAAAGTTTTTGTCTTTTTTTGTTTGTTTTATGAAGTTTCCATGCCATGTCCCTCATATCTTCCCCCCTAAGCTTTGTCTTCCTCCTTGACATTTTCGCCTGCTTTTGCAACATCTGTGAGCTTGGTTTTGGCATGTTTTAGTCCTTTGCACTGCAGCTGATATAATCCTGGGCCATTTCCTTAGAGTCACTAAATTTCCCAAATTTTCTTTTATTCTCCTCCAATTGCAATTCCTGTGATGGTATCTCCATTCCATCGTGTTTGTAAGTCCTTCATCTCTGTTTTGGCCTTCAGTGGGGACCAATTTTCCTAAGCATTGCTGCATGTGCCTGCACTTGATGGCCTATGGCCTGCCTGCATTTTGATGGCTTTGACTTTGAGAAAGTTTTTTTTCTTTCTTTAAGTATCCATGCCATGTCCCTCATATCTTCGCTCCAAGATGTGTCTTGCTCCTTGACATTTTCCCCTGCTTTTGTAACATCTGTGATCTTAGTTTTTGCAAGTTTTAGTCCTTTGCACTGCAGCTGATATAATCCAGGGCCACATTCTTAGAGTCACTAAATTTCCCAAATTTTATTTTTTTCTCCTCCAATTGCAATTCCTTTGATGGTATCTCCATTCCATCGTGTTTGTAAGTCCTTCTTCTCTGTTTTGGCCTCCAGTGGGGTCCAATTTTCACAAGCATTGCTGCATGTGCCTGCACTTGATGCCGTATGGTCCATCTGCATTTTGATGGCTTTGACTTTGGGAAAGGTTTTTTTCTTTTTTTTAAGTATCCATCCCATGTTCCTCATATCCTGCTCTTCAAGTGGTGGCTTCCTCCTTGACATTTTCCCCTGCTTTTGCAACATCTGTGAGCATAGTTTTGGCATGTTTTGGTCCTTTGTACTGCAGCTGATTTCCTCACAACCTATTTTTTGAAGACACTAAAATTCCCGATTTTCTGCTTTTTTCAATTGCATTTCATTTCAAACTATCTCCTTTCCAGAGTGTTTGTAAGCCTTTCTGTTTGAGTTTGCAAGATTCCTTTTCCCTTTCCGAAAGGAAATGAAATTTCCTTTCAGGAAGGAAAAGGAATCTTGCGATTTCAATGGGGACCAATAGAGGAATCTTTGGTGCAGGTCCATGCCCTTGATGGCATGACATGCCTTTCGATGGCTTTGACTTTGGGCAAGATTTTTTGCTTTTTTTTGTTTTTTTATGATGTATCCATACCATGTCCCTCATATCTTCCTCTCCATGTCGTGTCTTACTCATTGACATTTTCCCCTGCTTTTGCAACATCTGTGAGCTTGGTTTTGGCATGTTTTAGTCCTTTGCACTGCAGCTGATATAATCCTGGGCCATTTCCTTAGAGTCACTAAATTTCCCAAATTTTCTTTTTTTCTCCTCCAATTGCAATTCCTTTGATGGTATCTCCATTCCATCGTGTTTGTAAGTCCTTCTTATCTGTTTTGGCCTTCAGTGGGGATATATATTCAAAAGCATTGCTGCATGTGCCTGCACTTGATGGCATATGGCCTGCCTGCATTTTGATGGCTTTGACTTTGAGAAAGTTTTTTTTCTTTCTTTAAGTATCCATGCCATGTCCCTCATATCTTCGCTCCAAGATGTGTCTTGCTCCTTGACATTTTCCCCTGCTTTTGTAACATCTGTGATCTTAGTTTTTGCAAGTTTTAGTCCTTTGTACTGCAGCTGATATAATCCAGGGCCACATTCTTAGAGTCACTAAATTTCCCAAATTTTATTTTTTTCTCCTCCAATTGCAATTCCTTTGATGGTATCTCCATTCCATCGTGTTTGTAAGTCCTTCTTCTCTGTTTTGGCCTCCAGTGGGGTCCAATTTTCACAAGCATTGCTGCATGTGCCTGCACATGATGGCGTATGGTCCGTCTGCATTTTGATGGCTTTGACTTTGGGAAAGGTTTTTTTCTTTTTTTTAAGTATCCATCCCATGTTCCTCATATCCTGCTCTCCAAGTGGTGGCTTCCTCCTTGACTTTTTCCTCTGCTTTTGCAACATCTGTGAGCATAGTTTTGGCATGTTATGGTCCTTTGTAATGCAGCTGATTTCCTCACAGCCTATTTTTTGAAGACACTAAAATTCCCGATTTTCTGCTGTTTTCAATTGCATTTCAGTTTAACCTATCTCCATTCCAGAGTGTTTGTATACCTTTCTGGTTGGGTTTGCAAGATTCCTTTTCCCTTCCCAAAAGGTAATTTCATTTCCTTTCGGGAAGGGGAAAGAGACTTGCATTTTCAATGGGGAAATCAGAAGATTTTGGCTTTGGGAAAGATTTTTTCTTTTTTTTGTTTTTTTAAGAATTATCCGTGCCATGTCCCTCATATCTTCCCCCCTAAGTTTTGTCGTCCTCCTTGGCTTTTTCCCCCGCTTTTGCAACATCTGTGAGCTTTGTTTTGGCATGTGTTTGTCCTTTGCACTGCACCTGATATATTCCTGGGCCATTTTCTTTCTGTCTCCTATGTGAGCTGCTTTCTCCAGAGAGGCTGCTGCCTCCTCAGAGAGCTGCTCTCCTGTGAGTGGCCACTTCTGGGTATTTATAGCCTCAAGGCTCATGACATGTACCCACGTTACAATGGCCTCTGTTTATGATGCCTCTGTGGGTCACAAAGGACTGGTGGCCGTGGCCACTCTTTCTCCCAGACGCCTGGTTTTATCCATGCTGATGTCCCTGGACACGAAGGCCTTTTTAATGACTTTTCCCTTCCCCTTTTCTTATGCTTGTTCTTCTCTCCATGTCCTGCATCTCTTCCTTGCCCAACCTTGTGTTCCACCACTAAACATCACCAAGGAAACCCTGTAGCAAAGTACTAAATGGCTTTTCCCACCCAGCCTACCATGGTTCCTTCCCCCTCGGCACAGACCTCCTGTAGAATGATCTTCAGGAAGGCAACAGCTCCATTTCAGCTTAAGCTGGTGGCTATTGTGAAAGAGTGTGCCTGTAAAAGTGTGGTTTTTTTAAAACGATAATTAAGACAAGAGGGCAAAGCAACATGTTCACTCAATATTTCATAAAGAGGCGGTGGGGGAGGGTGGAATTGTGGTCAGTAGTATGCCAGTGTAATCTTGGTACTCTGTGTCAGCAGTAGTTTGGCCAGCAGGACCAAGGCAGTGATTGTCCGTCTGTGCTGGGCACTGGTGTGATCAGGCCTCAAGTGTAGTGTGCAGAAATGTGCCCCTGTTAAGATTTGATTAGTGAAAGATTCTTCATCCTGAATTAAGGTGCCAAGGAGATCATCTAGCAAAGTCAACAACAGGGATTTTATTTTACAGTAAATATGGCGCAGAGACATTGAAATGGACAGGAAACAGGCGTGAGAGAGGCAAACGCTGGGGAAAGAGTGTTTGGGGTGGGGTGTGGTGGGGACGACATCAAACATAGTACAGTCCAGGACGCTTGTCTCCAGCAGTCTCCCATCAGCCCTTTGTCACCATCCAATTCTCTGTACAGGTGTACCTATGGTTCTTGTGGAGGTGAGGACCCCAGGTCGTTCGTCTGGGGTTAAGACCTTTCCCCACACTATTTTAAGGGCATCCAGGGAGGCATTTCATAGCTGTCCTGTGAAAAGAGAATGGGTTTTTCTTCATTTAGCTGCAATGCTGACACCCAAGGAGTGTCTCTGAGCTCCAACTGCAGCCTGGAGCAGGGTGGGGATGAACCCACACAATGCAGCCTAGGGCTAAAGCCAGCATCTGTGGGATTATACAATGTAGCTCTGTTATCCTTCCTCAGCCCGCTCTCCCTGACCAGGCTGCCTTGCTGTTGGCTTGGGGGTGAGGGACTGGGGCCGGCACCAGGACCTACCTTTGGCAAGTGGTTGCCTTGGCCACCATCAACTCATCCATCTATGCATCCCGCCTTTTCATCTCCCTGGAGCCGTTCCCTCTGGGACCTGCCGCTGCCCCTGGGAGCTGGGTGTCCCCAGGATGAGCCATGGCATCTTTGGCCACCGTCCAGCTGCTGAACCTGGGCTCACTCCTCTGGCTGCCCCCTGAGGCAGCTGAAGGAGAAAAGGCGGCGCAGAGCCCGCCGGGCCGTCTTGGCCATGGAGCGCCATGGCCGTGGGGCCGGGGGCTGCGGGACGGCTGCGCTGCCAGCGGGGCAAGCAGGAACGCGGCGTGCCAGGGGCTGGGCAGGCACCGGGCAAGCTCCTGCCGGCGGCTCATCCCCGCAGGGCTTTTCCTGGGGAGGGGCGGCCTGGGCACGCCCAGCCTCCATGCCTGCTGCCTCGGCCTCGTCATCAGCATCGGCAGGCGAGGCACAACCCGCAAACCCCTTTGGCCCCTGGGGCAGTGCCCTGGGGAGAGTCCCGCTGTGCCCCTGGTCACTGAGGTCGCTGTCTGGAGGCGTAGGCACTGGCTCCAACTCTTCATCTCGCAGCAGGATGGACAACGGGCTCTCTATCTCTCTGTGCCTCTCTCCCGCCACTTCTTCTGGATCACAGTTCTCCAGGAACTCGTTCAGAAGAGTTTCCAGGGACAGTGAATCCTCAGAGTCCGACCCCGAGTTTATCAACAGCTCAGGAGACACCAGCTCAGAGAAGCTGTGTGTCTCTGCTGCAGCGTCTTCAGTCACACTGCAAGGGCTGAGTGGCACTGAGGGGTCTGCATCGGGTTCCAGGCTGGCACTTGATGGATCCCTGAGATCACAGCGGGATGTCCTGGGGCTTTCTTCACTGCTCACAGAGGAGGAGATGTCTCCAAAGAGCTCTGCATGGAGTTTCTCTTCCAGCAACCTCTCCAGCACCTCTCTCTTTTTCCGCATAATTTGTAGCCTGGCTTCCAGTTCCATGCACTGCTGCATGTAAACTGCAGTGTGCTTGTCTGGCCAACAAGCTGCCCTGTCTTCACCAGAGACTCCAGATAAAGGAGAAGCTGAGCAGTTTGAGCTTTCCTCAGGGTCTGATAGGAGGGGAAAATTGCTGTGGCCTTTGTCCCAAGGATCTCCAGCTAGCGCACAAACTTCTTCCTCTTCCTCAGCCCCTTTCAATAGGGAAAGCGTCACACTCTGCAAGTCCCTGTCCCACTCCCCTGCAGCCTGCATTTCTGGGAGCTCTTCCTCCTCCTGCTTTTCCTCCAGCTCCTTCAGAGAAGTGTTCCTGGTCTGCAGATTTCCAGATGCTGGGCCCTGCTCTGCCAACTGGGCAGGGCAAAGGAGCTCAAGGCACTTTGCTGACTCTCCCGTGGAGCCTTTGTTTGAGCTGCAAGCACTGGGCAGCTCATGGGGCTCTACAGCCATCTCTTTAGTGATATTTGATGGCTGGCAGTTGCAGGTGCATGCCATGGACCTGTCCTCTACCAGACATGGGCCCAGGCCTCCATAAGGGTCTTTGCAGGTATTGCCACCATGCACTGCCTGCACATAAATCAGCTCCTCCATCTTGGAGGATCCCAGGTGCTCCCAACCTGGCTGGGCCCCAGTGCAGAGTGGCACACTGCGTGTAGGTGTCACGGGTGGCAGGTGATGGCCCTGCCTTGCCACTGACCCCTGCCAGAGCCCTTCCATTGTGCTCTCCAGGGAAGGTGTTCCCTGGGCTCTGTCCGCAGCCAGAGTGCCCCATGGAGGAGGTGGCACACGCTCTGGCTGGGCCATGGGGCCCACAGCACAAGCTGTGCCTCTGGGAGAGGATCCAGAGGCAGCTGCTGCTGGCAGAGGGGGCAGCTTAACGCAGTCAGTGGAAGCTCTTGAGCTTTGACCAGTGAGCTGGTGTGGAGGTGCCAGTGTCAACTGAGGGCCATGGAGAGGCGGCATGTCCGACACGGACAATTTCTGTGGCCCTGTGACACGGCTGCAGGGCACTGAGTGCCCGCCCTCCTGGCTGCCCCTGTGTGTGCAGGACATGGTGGGGCTCCATGATGGGATGGGTGTGATGGTTGTCCAGATGACCTGAGGTGCCGCCTGTGGCCACCTGGGGGTCACCTGTGGGTAGCAGGAGGAGGCATGGGATGGCGGTGGCTGTGTGAGCACAGTGTCCCCCATGTGCCTGCAAGCCCGGGCCTGGCCCCATGGCAGGTGCTGGCCACAGCAGCCAGGCTGGGCCGGGTTCCCAGCTGGGCTCGCTGCCTCTGGGCCATTGCTGTGCCTGGGCCATCCCAGTGCTGGGCCCTGCACAGAGCATGGCCTGGTGCCAGGCCTGGCTGTCTCTGCCCCAGGGCTTCCCCCAGGTCCCACTGCAGGCTGTCCCTCCTTCCCCGGCCCTCACCTGTTGCCGCCGCCGGTACAACAGTGGCAGCCCTTCATGGGGCAGGCCATGAGCAGTTGCCTCCTGCTTCTCTGACATTGTGGGAGTGCTCTGATGAGCACTGGCCACAATCTCCCAGGTGAGCTGCTGCCTCCAGAGAAGCTGCTGCCTCCTCAGAGAGCTGCTCTCCTGGGAGTGGCCACTGCAGTGTTTGGCAGCCCCAAGGCTCATGACATGCATCCGTGTCACAATGGCCTCTGGGCACGATGTCACTGAGGGTCACAAAGGCCTGGTGGGCATGGCCACCCTTTTTCACAGAGGCCTGGTGGTTTCCATCTTGATGACCCTGGACACAAAGGCCTTTTTTAAGCTTTTTGCTATTGACATTGCCTGCACTTGTTCCTCTTTGAATGTCCTGCATCTCTGTCTTGTCCCACCTTCTGTTCCTCCCCTAAACATACCCAAGGAAGCTCTGTGCCAAAGTAAAAAATTCTTTGCCCACTCACATCACCATGCGTCCCAGCCTTTGTCTTCAAGTCAAGGTAAAGTTGTCATGAGAAAAGAGAAAGCTCCATTTGAACTTAATCCAACTACTGCAGTGAAAGACTATAAAAAGAGTGTTTTTGAAATAGAATTATAACAAAAGAAAGCCATGCAAAATCTCTGTTCTTTACTTACTGGGTGGGGTTTGGGAAGTGTGTAAAATTTTTGATTCAGGAATATGCCTGTGGCATGCTGATATTCTGTGTCGGCAATAGTGTGGCAAGAAGGACAAAGGCATTTATTGTCCTGTGCTTTGCACTGGTGTGGCTACACCTCGAGTGCGGTGTACAGAAGGGTGCCCTCATTAAGGTCTAATTAATCATAGATGCCCCTGTGTAAATGAAGGTTCTCAGGACATCATCTACAAACATCAACAACTGGGATTTTATTTAACAATAAATATGCGGTAGATAGAAAGAGGAAGGAAAAAGGAAACTGAGAAGGAAAGTGGGAGAAAATCAGGGATGTGGCAGGGAGAAAAAGAGTGGGGTTGGAAGGCTGTGCAGAAGAGCAAGGCTGGAATGGGGAGGTAAAGATGTCTGTCACTGAACAGTCCAAAATGCTTCTTGCCAGCAGCATTCCTTTAGTCCTTCCCCTCCCTGCACTTCTCTGCACTGGGGTCCTGGTATTTCTTCTGCAGTTGAGGACACCAGGTCAAACATCTGGACTTAACACCTTTCTCCAGTCCATGATGCAGGTAGGAAGGGAGGCATTTTCCTAATTGCCCTGTAAAAACAGAATGGGTTTGCCTTTATTTAACTGCAATGCTGAGGCCCAAGGAGCATTTCTCAGCTCCTAATGAGGCCTGGAGCTAAAGTGAGCTTCTGTGGGATTTTACAATGTAGCGCTGTCATCCTTCCTCAGCCAACTCTCCCTGACCAGGCTGCCTTGCTGTTGGCTTGGGGTGAAGGGCTGAGGTAGACAGCAGTGTTACGAATACGAAAGAGGCCAGACTTTCTCAGGAGAAAGAGATTCTCATTTATTAAAATACCTGCAAGGAATCGAGTACCCAGGATAAGCCCCAGTACCCACAAAGCGAGCCAAAACCACAACAGTGCGCTAACCACGAGTGCTCTAGGTTCTCCCCAGAAAACAAGTACCCAAAAAGAAGAACCTTTACTCAACCAAACTCCCCCTATTTACAGCCCCCTTTGAGTCCAGCATTGGTCCATTTTGGATCCGCATGGTGATTGGTCCATTCCCAGGCTTCTCATTGGTCTTTAACAACTTTCGTTCTGGACCAATCGTTTCTGCAGGGTTTTGAATGATTGGTCAGATCGTCCATCCAATCCCGCTTTGACCTCGCCTTGCCTGCCAGATCACTGTTCCACCAAACCCTGGACACTGTTCCTAGAACATTCGAATCAGAACCCCACCCTTAACATATGAGAATTAATATAACATAATTAATACAATGTAATTGAACTATACCCTAGTTTAACATAACTTTAACCTGTAACAGCAGGACCTACCTTTAGTGAGTGGTTGCCTTGGCCACCATCCACCCAATCCATTCATGCATCCCATGTTTTCATCTCTCTGGAGCCGTTCGCTCAGGGACCTGCCACTGCCCAGAGAGGAGCTGGGTGTCCCCAGGGTGAGCCATGGCATCTTTGGCCACCGTCCTCCTGCTGGCCCCGGCTCCCTCCTGCGGCTGCCCCCGAGGCAGCTGAAGGAGAAAAGGCAGCGCAGAGCCCGCCCAGCCGTCTTGGCCATGGAGCGCCATGGCCGTGGGGCCGGGGGCTGCGGGACGGCTGCGCTGCCAGCGGGGCAAGCAGGAACGCGGCGTGCCAGGGGCTGGGCAGGCACCGGGCAAGCTCCTGCCGGCGGCTCATCCCCGCAGGGCTTTTCCTGGGGAGGGGCGGCCTGGGCACGCCCAGCCTCCATGCCTGCCGCCTCGGCCTCGTCCGCAGCATCGGCAGGCGAGGCACAACCCGCAAACCCCTTTGGCCCCTGGGGCAGTGCCCTGGGGAGAGTCTCGCTGTGCCCCTGGTCACTGAGGTCGCTGTCCGGAGGAGTAGGCACTGGCTCCAACTCTTCATCTCGCAGCAGGATGGACAACGGGCTCTCTACCTCTCTGTGCCTCTCTCCCGCCACTTCTTCTGGATCACAGTTCTCCAGGAACTCGTTCAGAAGAGTGTCCAGGGACAGCGAATCCTCAGAGTCAGAACCCGAGTGTATCAACAGCTTAGGAGACACCAGCTCAGAGAAGCTGTGTGTCTCTGCTGCAGCGTCTTCAGTCACACTGCAAGGGCTGAGTGGCACTGAGGGGTCTGCATCGGGTTCCAGGCTGGCACTTGATGGATCCCTGAGATCACAGCGGGATGTCCTGGGGCTTTCTTCACTGCTCACAGAGGAGGAGATGTCTCCAAAGAGCTCTGCATGGAGTTTCTCTTCCAGCAGCCTCTCCAGCACCTCTCTCTTTTTCCGCATAATTTGGAGCCTAGCTTCAAGCTCCATGCACAGTTGCGTGTAAAGTGCAGTGTCCTTTGCTGCCCAACAAGCTTCCCTCTCCTCAGCAGAAACTCCAGACAAAGGAGAAGCTCAGATGTTTGAGGTTTCCTCAGGGTCTGATGGGAGGACGAGCTTCTGTGCCCCTCTTCTCAGAGATCTCCAGCCAGGGCAGATGCTTCAGCCTCTACCTCGGCCTCTTTCAACAGGGAAAGAGATACGCTCTGCAGGTTGATGTCTCACTCTTCTGCAGTCTGCATTTCTGGGACCTCTTCCTCCTCCCACTTCTCACCCAGCTCCTTTTCAGAAGTGGCACAGGACTGCAGATTTCCAGAGGCAGGGCTCAGTTCTGCCAACTGGGCAGGGCACAGGAGCTCAGAGCACTTTGCTGCCTCTCCTGTGGAGCCTGTGGTTGAGCTGCCAGATCTGGGAGTCTCCTGATGCTCTGCATCCATCTCTTGGATGGCATTTGACTGCTCACGGGTACAAGTGCATACCACAGACCTGTCTTCGAACAGACAGAGGCTGAGGCCTCCATAAGTGTCTTTGCAGGTATTGCCACCATGCACTGCCTGCACCTAAATCAGCTCCTCCATCTTGGAGGATCCCAGGTGCTCCCAACCTGGCTGGGCCCCAGTGCAGAGTGGCACACTGCGTGTAGGTGTCACAGGTGGCAGGTGATGGCCCTGCCTTGCCACTGACTCCTGTCAGAGCCCTTCCATTGTGCTCTCCAGGGAAGGTGTTCCCTGGGCTCTGTCCGCAGCCAGAGTGCCCCATGGAGGAGGTGGCACACGCTCTGGCTGGCCCCACACTATGGGGCCAACAGCACAAGCTGTGCTTCTGGGAGAGGACCCAGAGACTGCTGCTGGTGCTGCTGGCAGAGGGGGCAGCTTGACGCTTTCTGAGACGCACGTGCTGTGCCTCTGGGAGACGACCCAGGGGCGGCTGCTGCTGGCAGAGGGGGCTGATAGCGCAGTCAGTGAAAGCTCTTGAGCTTTTTTTTACCACTGAGCTGGTGTGGAGGAGCCAGGGTCAACTGAGGGCCGTGGAGAAGTGGCAAGTCCCACACGGACAATCTCTGTGGCCCTGTGACACAGCTGTGGGGCACTGAGTGCCCGCCCTCCTGGCTGCGCCTGCATTTGCAGGACATGGTGGGGCTCCGTGACGGGATGGGGAACAGAGTGGGACTGTGCCCAGGGATGGGTGTGATGGTTGTCGAGGTGACCTGATGTGCCATCTGTGGTCGCCTGGGGGTCACCTGTGGGAAGCAGGAGGAGGCATGGGATGGCGGTGGCTGTGTGAGCACAGTGTCCCCCATGTGCCTGCAAGCCCAGGCCTGGCCCCAAGGCAGGTGCTGGCCACAGCAGCCAGGCTGGGCCGGGTTCCCAGCTGGGCTCGCTGCCTCTGGGCCATTGCTGTGCCTGGGCCATCCCAGTGCTGGGTCCTGCACAGAGCATGGCCTGGTGCCAGGCCTGGCTGTCTCTGCCCCAGGGCTTCCCCCAGGTCCCACTGCAGGCTGTCCCTCCTTCCCCGGCCCTCACCTGTTGCTGCCGCCGGTACAGCAGTGGTGCCACTCATGAGGCAGGCCATGAGCTTTCGCGTCCTGCTTCTTTGACATTGTGGGAGTGCTCTGATGAGCACTGGCCACAATCTCCCAGGTGAGCTTCTGCCTCCAGAGAAGCTGCTGCCTCCTCAGAGAGCTGCTCTCCTGGGAGTGGCCACTGCAGTGTTTGGCAGCCCTCAAGGCTCATGATATGAACCCACGTCACAATGGCCTCTGGGCACGATGTCACTGAGGGTCACAATGGCCTGCTGGGCATAGCCGCCCTTTCTCCCAGAGGCCTCATGCTTTCCACTCTGAAAAACGCCAATCAGCTTTTTTTTACATTTTAATATTTTAATAATAACAAAATAATTGTAAAAAATTGTAATACAATTAGAGTAATAATAGTTTGGACAATTTGCATTACGACAATATGAGACAATAAATACAAAGTATTATAGACATTTGGCTACCTTTTTCTGGGCAGTACCAGCCCAAAAAAGGATACACGTTAACAGAGGATGAACCCTTAAAAACAATAACCTGTAGCATTTTCATACACTTCATACATGATGCATAAACTCCATTCAAAAACAGGATTCTGTCTGGTCATCATCAAATTCTTACTCCTAATTCTAACAGCGCCTTCGAGGCAGGAAGAATTTCGTTTCTTCTGATAAGAGGGCAATAAATTCTTTTCCTCTGAAAGATTTAGGTGTCCTGTGGCTGTTATCTTGCTGCGTCCTTTCTTTTAAAAAAGTATCCTACATAGCATAGTTTCTATTTAAACATTTTTATAACCTAAAACTATATTTAACACAGTACTTAAGAGAATTAATACAGCATTACTTTCTAACGCAATATATATAGCATTCATTTTAATATTTGCGAAAAGCCAATCATAAAATTACGCATTTTTCACACCATGCTGATGCCCCTGGACACAAAGGCCTTTTTAATGCCTCTGCACCTCAACTTTGCCTATAATTCTTCCTCTCCCATTTACCTGCAGGTCTCTCTTGCCCTACCTTCTGCTCCTCCCCTAAACACAGCCAAGGAAGCCCTGTGCCATGCCAAAGGGCTTTTCCCACCCACATCACCATGTGTCCCAGCCTTTGGCCTCGACCCCAGGTAGAGAGATCATCAGAAAGGAGACAGCTCCATTTGAACTTAATCTAGTCACTACTGTCAAAGACTATAAAAAGTTTGTTTTTAAAGCAATTATAACAAAAGAAAGCCAAGGAAAATTTCTGTTCCTTACTTGCTGGAGGGGTGGGGGGAGTGGGTAGAATTTTGCTTCAGGAATATTCCAGTGGCATCCTGATATTCTGTGTCAGCAATAGTGTGGCCAGCAGGACCAAGGCAGTGATTGTCCCTCTGTGCTGGGCATTGGTGTGGCCACACCTCAAGTGCTCTATACGGAAGTGTGCTGCTGTTAATATGCCATTAGTGAGAGATGTCTTTGCCTGAATTAAGGTACCAAGGAGATCACCTTCCAAAGTAAACAACAGATATTTTATTTTACAGTAAATATGGGGTAGAGAGAATGAAATGGATAGGAAATAGGAGAGTGAGAATAAACAGGGGGAAGAGTGTATGGGGTAGGGTATCGGGGGGAACAGAACAAACATAATACAGTCCAGGACACTTGTCTTTACAGTGCCCCATTGATCTTTTGTCACCCTCTGGGTCTCTGTACAGGTTGGTCCATGGTTATTCTGGAGGTGAGGACCCCAGGTTCCTGCTCTGGGGTTAACGGCTTTACCCACTCTATTTTAAGGGTCTCCAGGCAGGCATTTCCTAGTTGCCCTGTGAAAGAAGAATGGGTTTGCATTCATTTAGCTGCAATTGTGAGGCCCAAGGAGCTTTTCTCAGCTCCTAAACCCCCTCCCTGGGAGCAGGGTGGGGGTGCACCCCCACAATGCAGCCTGGGAATAAATACAGCTTCTGTGGGATTATGGAATGTAGTTCTGTCATTCGTTCTCAGCCAGCCCACCCTGACAAGGCTGCCTTGCCGGTGGCTTGGGGGTGAAGGGCTGGGGCCGGAACCAGGACCTACATTTGGCAAGTGATTGCCTGGGCCACCATCCACCCATCCATCCATGCAGCCGTATTTCATCTCCCTGGAGCCGTTCCCTCAGGGACCTGCCGCTGCCCTGAGAGCTGGGTGTCCCCAGGGTGAGCCATGGCATCTTTGGCCACCGTCCTGCTGCTGGCCCCGGGCTCACTCCTGCGGCTGCCCCCTGAGGCAGCTGAAGGAGAAAAGGCGGCGCAGAGCCCGCCGGGCCGTCTTGGCCATGGAGCGCCATGGCCGTGGGGCCGGGGGCTGCGGGACGGCTGCGCTGCCAGCGGGGCAAGCAGGAACGCGGCGTGCCAGGGGCTGGGCAGGCACCGGGCAAGCTCCTGCCGGCGGCTCATCCCCGCAGGGCTTTTCCTGGGGAGGGGCGGCCTGGGCACGCCCAGCCTCCATGCCTGCTGCCTCGGCCTCGTCCGCAGCATCGGCAGGCGAGGCACAACCCGCAAACCCCTTTGGCCCCTGGGGCAGTGCCCTGGGGAGAGTCTCGCTGTGCCCCTGGTCACTGAGGTCGCTGTCCGGAGGCGTAGGCGCTGGCTCCAACTCTTCATCTCGCAGCAGGATGGACAACGGGCTCTCTATCTCTCTGTGCCTCTCTCCCGCCACTTCTTCTGGATCACAGTTCTCCAGGAACTCGTTCAGAAGAGTTTCCAGGGACAGTGAATCCTCAGAGTCAGAACCCGAGTGTATCAACAGCTCAGGAGACACCAGCTCAGAGAAGCTGTGTGTCTCTGCTGCAGCGTCTTCAGTCACACTGCAAGGGCTGAGTGGCACTGAGGGGTCTGCATCGGGTTCCAGGCTGGCACTTGATGGATCCCTGAGATCACAGCGGGATGTCCTGGGGCTTTCTTCACTGCTCACAGAGGAGGAGATGTCTCCAAAGAGCTCTGCATGGAGTTTCTCTTCCAGCAACCTCTCCAGCACCTCTCTCTTTTTCCGCATAATTTGTAGCCTGGCTTCCAGTTCCATGCACTGCTGCATGTAAACTGCAGTGTGCTTGTCTGGCCAACAAGCTGCCCTGTCTTTACCAGAGACTCCAGATAAAGGAGAAGCTGAGCAGTTTGAGCTTTCCTCAGGGTCTGATAGGAGGCGAAAATTGCTGTGGCCTTTGTCCCAAGGATCTCCAGCTAGCGCACAAACTTCTTCCTCTTCCTCGGCCCCTTTCAATAGGGAAAGCGTCACACTCTGCAGGTCCCTGTCCCGCTCCCCTGCAGCCTGCATTTCTGGGAGCTCTTCCTCCTCCTGCTTTTCCTCCAGCTCCTTCAGAGAAGTGTTCCAGGTCTGCAGATTTCCAGATGCTGGGCCCTGCTGTGCCAACTGGGCAGGGCAAAGGAGCTCAGGGCACTTTGCTGACTCTCCCGTGGAGCCTTTGTTTGAGCTGCAAGCACTGGGCAGCTCATGGGGCTCTACAGCCATCTCTTTAGTGATATTTGACGGCTGGCAGTTGCAGGTGCATGCCATGGGCCTGTCCTCTACCAGACATGGGCCCAGGCCTCCATAAGGGTCTTTGCAGGTGTTGCTACCATGCCCTACCTTCATCTCAATCACCTCCTCCATCTCAGAGCATCCCAGGTGCTGCCAACCTGGCTGGGCTCCAGTGCAGAGCAGCACGCTGCGTACAGGTGTCACGGGTGGCAGGTGATGGCTCTGCCTTGCCACTGACCCCTGCCAGAGCCCTTCCACTGTGCTCTGCAGGGAATGTGTTCCCTGGGCTCTGCCCGCAGCCAGAGTGCCCCATGGAGGAGGTGGCACACGCTCTGGCTGGGCCATGGGGCCCACAGCACAAGCTGTGCCTCTGGGAGAGGATCCAGAGGCAGCTGCTGCTGGCAGAGGGGGCAGCTTAACGCAGTCAGTGGAAGCTCTTGAGCTTTGACCAGTGAGCTGGTGTGGAGGCGCCAGTGTCAACTGAGGGCCATGGAGAGGCGGCACGTCCGACACGGACAATTTCTGTGGCCCTGTGACACGGCTGCAGGGCACTGAGTGCCCGCCCTCCTGGCTGCCCCTGCGTGTGCAGGACATGGTGGGGCTCCATGACGGGATGGGTGTGATGGTTGTCCAGATGACCTGAGGTGCCACCTGTGGCTGCCTGGGCGTCACCTGTGGGTAGCAGGAGGAGGCATGGGATGGAGGCGGCTGTGTGAGCACAGTGTCCCCCATGTGCCTGCAAGCCCAGGCCTGGCCCCAAGGCAGGTGCTGGCCACAGCAGCCAGGCTGGGCCGGGTTCCCAGCTGGGCTCGCTGCCTCTGGGCCATTGCTGTGCCTGGGCCATCCCAGTGCTGGGCCCTGCACAGAGCATGGCCTGGTGCCAGGCCTGGCTGTCCCTGCCCCAGGGCTTCCCCCAGGTCCCACTGCAGGCTGTCCCTCCTTCCCCGGCCTTCACCTGTTGCCGCCGCCGGTACAGCAGTGGCTGCCCCTCACGGGGCAGGCCATGGGCATTCGCCTCCTGCTTCTTTGACATTGTGGGAGTGCTCTGCTGAACACTGGCCACAATCTCCCAGGTGAGCTTCTGCCTCCAGAGAAGCTGCTGTCTCCTCAGAGAGCTGCTCTCCTGGGAGTGGCCACTGCAGGGTATTTATAGCCCCCGGGGTTCATGACATGCACCCATATCACAATGGCCTCTGGGCACGATGTCACCACAGTTCACAAAGACCTGCTGGCCATGGCCGCCCTTTCTCCCAGAGGCCTGGTGCTTTCCGTGCTGATGCCCCTAGTCATGAAGGCCTTTTTAAAGCTTTTGTCCCTCAACTTTGCCTACATTTGTTCCTCTCCCAATGACCTGCAGCTCTGTGTTTTTCCATCTTCTGTTCCTCCCTTAAACATCCCCAAGGACTGAAAAATCATCTTTTTGCAACCCCCATGGTAAGGGCAGGGATGCCTTCCACTACCCCAGGTTGCTCCAAGCCCTGTCCAACCTGGACACTTCCAGGGATGGGACATCCACAGCTTGTCTGGCCAGCCTGTGCCTTTACCTCACCACTCAATAAATCTCAATAATGCAGGACAAGGGCGAATTTTTTTCAAATTGAGAATGCACCTTTCAGTTAGATATTAGGAAAACATTCTTTATTGGGAAAAAATTCTTTACTCTGAGGGTGGTGAGACCCTGGAACAAGTTGTCCAGGGGAGTTGTGGATCTGGAATTCAGATTGTGAAGCCTAGTCCAGTAGAACGTGTCCCTGCACATGGCAGGGGTCTGGAACTGGATGATATTTTAGGTCTCTTCCATCCCAAACCATTCCGTGGTGCTGTGACTCTGTGACACTTGCTCTGTCCTCCTAACAGTCACAGCTTCTCCTAACCTGGGATTGCTGTGGTATGTCCCCTTCCCTCTGCCTGTCCGCTCCTTCCAGCCAGCCTCCAGGGAGACACAGCTCATCCCTGAGCTCGTTATCTTCAGGTATAGCTCAATAATTAATGACCTGCTCAGGAACCAGGGCTGCAGTCAGACTGAGGCTTCCAGTCAGTGCAGGAGGAGCAGGGCTTGAAGTAAAAGGACTTTTAATTAATGTCCTCTACCGTATGCAAATGAGATTTCCTTGTCCTTAGACCAAAGGCAACTAAATTAGTCAAACCAAAAGGGAAGAGGAACAGGAGACAATGTTTAAATTAGAGAACAGAGGGAGGAGGATGCTTTTATTCCACAGTAATTTAGATTACAAATCCACTCTCCCCTGCACCAGTGAGCATTTCTGTCTGCTCAGTTGCCTAGTTTGTGTTTGACTCAAAGGAAGAAGTTCTTTTGTTTAATTGTTTTTTTCTTTTCCTCTACAACTCAGAAAACCTGGAATCGAAACAGCTCTGGGAAGGAACAGCCAGGAAAGCAAAGCAAGACAACACAGCAACAGTCACTGAGGTAATCACTGAAAGCAAACAGGAGCTCTTGGGATTCTCCCAAATAGAAGGTTTGGGAAAAATCTTGGGGCAAGGGCAAAAACCCCCACATTTTGCAACTTGAATAAATTCTCTTTGCTCCTTACAGGAGGATGGAGAATGGGATGAGTGATTTAGTAGGAAAGGAAAAGGGTGGATGTGTATTAGAGCCACTGGAAAGGGAGGGAAGGTGTTTAGAGACACTCACAGGGATTAAAAAAAGGCAGAAAATAGAAAGACTGGGATGTGGTGGACACACAGTGAAGTCCTTAAAGAATGAAACTGGTCCTCTCTGGCTTCATGGCACTACCTCATCTCTGATTTCATGCTCCATGGCTTCAGAAGCCTCCCTGGCAGCTTCAGGGTTAATCTGTCCCCTCAGACTCAATTGCAAAACACTGGGAAACCACAGACCTGCAAATCCATCTTGCATTCACCCTTTTTTTTTCCCATCCATTGAATTCCCGTATAACCCTGTGCTAAAACTTGCAAAAACCTTGGGTAGGTAGGTGAGGATGCTCTGGTCCATTGAGATGGGTTTCATCTGGTCAGATGTTGTCAGATTCCTCCAAATAAATGGCTGGAGATGAGTTATTTTAAGGAAATTGAGGGAATTTTGAATTTTTATGAAATTGAATTTTATGAAATTGTCATAATGTTACTAGGGAAGATGAATCAAAAATGGTTTAAAAACTGAATGGACAGGTTATTTTAATGTGTTGCAGTCTGTCTCTAAAGCACAATGGGAGAACACAGAAACAAGGGATCATAGGATCATTTAGGTTGGAAAAGACCTCGAAGGTCATCAGGTCCAACCCTTGACTCAGCACTGCCAAGGCCACCATGAAACAATGTCCCCAAGTGCCACATACACCTACACATCTTTTAAACATCTCCAGGGATGGTGACTCTACCACGTCCATGGGTAGCCTGTTCCAGGGCTGGACCAGCCTTTCAGTGAAGAGTTTATTCCTGATGTCCAGTTTAAACCTCTCCTGATGGAACCTGGGGCCATTTCCCCTCATCCTGTCACTTGTCACCCAGGAGAAGAGACCAACACTCACCTGCCTGCACTGTCCTGTCAGGGACTTGTGCAGAGCCAGAAGGTCCCTCCTGAGTCTCCTTTTCCCCCAGCTCCCTCAGCTGCTCCTAGTGCTCCAGATCCTTCCCAAGCTCCAGATCCTTCTCTGGATACAATCCAGCTTCTCAATATCTTCCCTGCCATGAGGATTCCACATCCCACACTTAGGTGATGTGTCCCAGTGTCACACTTCACCTATGAGATCACACTCCTGGTTTCTCCCTCTGATTTTGTAATATAGATCCACAAGTTTCTTTTAGGAAATTTTTTCCTTTCTTTGGCACTTTCTGGGTGATGTCCCTGTTCAGAGAGCTGTGCTTTCCTTCCAGCCAGGAGACAGGACAGACTGAGGCTGAGGAGGCCTGAATATAATTGCCTTTATTGAGCTAACCTGATGTTTGATTTTTCTCAATTCACTTGCTCTCTCCATAATTCTGTTTTTCTTCCCTGTCTCCCCCTGGAGTTACTGCTGGGGTTGTAACTCTTTCAAGGGAGGAAATCAGCTCTCTTTATTTTCCTATTTCATTCCATACCTGCTTTTGCTTGGGGACCAATTTATTTGTTGGTTTTTTTCTGAGGCTTTCTCTCCACACAAGTCACTGTGCCTGCCTTGCCCACTAGGTGTCATGAAATTCTGTGCATGCTCTCAGAGCTGTGGGCGAAGGGGACTTTTTAGCTGCTTGGTAGCAAATTGCTGGAGTTCCTCCCTGGCCATCTGCTTTTTTGGAGGTAGCCCACTCAGCTGGGAACTGTGAGCAAAAGCATCAGCTGCCGCCAGCACCATCCTATTTTCAGCTCCAAGGAATCACGACTGTTGGCTGCACTGCCAGGAACAGCAGCTCCTGGCATTTGATGGAGGTTGGTGAGTACAGGAGAAAACCCAGAAGGAGAAGGGTTTGGCTTCAGCTGACCCACAGTTAGGTATGGACAGCTCTGCAGCTCTTCCAAGTGTTCCTGTCTGCTGCAGGAATAAATTTCCTCTCTTCATTTCCAAGCTGCTGGAAGGACTAGATGTGCTGGAAGAAGTTGTGCTTGGGATTGGTGGAGACGCCTTTCTGGAAAGGAGAAATACGAAGTTTATTGGCTGGAGATGTGACTCATCCAGGGATGCAGGCTCTCCACAGCTTCATATACAAAGGTCTTCAGGGTCTAAGTGTTCCTTAATAGATTTTGGAATCTTTCCTTCTTTTTTAGAAATTTCTTTTCATTTTTCAGAGTTTTCATTTTTCTTTGATTCTTCATGTGATTAGTTACCACTTATCCCTTCTATTTTCAAGAACTCTCTTCTGTTAGGACTGGCCTGCACTCAGCAGGGTTCAAGTGGGGGTGGGGGAGATATTTTTCATTTATTGCTTGACTGGAGAAAAAGTGATGATTAATGGGAATGGTTGCTTATTTCTCAATGTTTTATTTCTTTCCCTGTGAAGGAAAAGAGAGGGAGAGGGTTTCAGCTGAGGGTTTCCAAGAAAAATTAATTAGGTTTCCCCCAACAGAGGCAACATTTGCTAAGACAATTTTGTGAATATTTAGAATTCATCCCACAAAATTCAGGGACAGATTGCCAAGGGGCATCCTGCCAACACAAGAAGACACTTTTCTCCCTCTCCCTCACACACAGCACTGCTCCAGGTAACCTTGTTCCCATGGAAAAGGTTGGGATGATCCTCTTTCTTCCTGAAGCTCCACATGAAGGTGCCATGTGAGTAAGAAACCCAAGCACATCTTTCCAGAAGCTCGTGTTAACAGTTCAGCAAATGTCGGATTTTTCTGAGCCAACAGCTTGTCAGACCCAAATAAGACTTCCACGTTTCCAGCATTGGAAGAAAATCTCTCAGGATGTTTTGCAAAGGTCTTTTTTTCTTGCCACCCTCTCCCTGATGGTGTTCTGGCCTAGTTGGTAAGTTTGATCGGGCCAGACAAGTCCCAGGAGGTGCCGGGGATGTGAATCCCTGGTTTGAAGTGGAAAGGAGGGTGAGACTTTGTCCATATGGACCAAGTCCCTTTTAAAACACTTTGATTCTGGGATTAAGAACATGTGCCAGCTCTTTTATTTGGTCTTCTAGACCTGGGCCTGCAGCTCTAGAGATTCAGCAGCAGAGAAAGTGAAGAGAGAAGAACAGAAGATGGCAACAAAGATGATGAAGGGACTGGAGTATCTTTGTTATGAGACCAGGGTGAGAGAGTTGAACATGTTCAGTCTCAAATAAAGTGAGAGGGAATCTCATCAATGTCCAGCAATATCTGCAAGGAGGGGTCAGAGGATGGACCAGGCTCTGCTCCATGGAGGCCAGCAACAGAAGAGGAAGAACAGGCAGAAAATAATGCCCAGGGAGTTCTACCTGAACATGAGGAAAAACTTTTGTCCTGCGCAATGACCAAGCTCTGAACAGATTGTCCAGAGGGGGTGTGGAGTCTCCCTCACTGGACACATTCCAGAACCATCTGGACACAATCCTGTGCCAAGTGCTCTGGGATGGCCCTGGTTGAGCAGGGAGGTGGGACCAGATGACCCCACTGTGGTCCCTTCCAGTCTGACCCATTTTGTGATTTTTTGAGAAGAAATACCTGTTCTAGGGCAGACAGTGTCTGCTGGGAGAAGAAAGACTCCAAGTCCCTTGCTGGGTTCTGGGGAAATCACAGCAAAGCCCCACTGCTTGACAGGTGAGAAAAACGTTGAGCAAATATGTGGAAGGTCAAAGAAGGTCTGAGCTTCATGGGGAAAGACTTGAAACCCCTGTTCCCCTACCTGAAAGTAGCTTTTGAGTCCTCTGCAGAGGGATCTTGCCTTGCCGTGCCCAGAGAAGCTGTGGCTGCCCCATCCCTGGAAGTGTCCAAGGCCAGGTTGGATGGGGCTTGGAGCAACTTGGGATAGTGGAAGGTGTCCCTGCCCATGGCAAAGGGAATGAGATGATCTTTAAGGTCCCTCCAACCCAAACCATTCCATGGTTCTGTGACCCCTGCCGAGTGATGGAACCACCAGGAGGACAGAACTGGCCAGCAGGACCCTGGTGGCTGGGATTATTTGGGGTGACATCTGCCAGCAGCGTGGATGAGCCCATTCACCCCAAAAACAGCAGCAATCTCCACAGGTCCCATCTGTCCCGCACTCATCCCTGTGCTCCCTGCTGCCATCATCGTCCTTCTCGAGCCGACTTTCCCTGCTTTTGTGTGCTTTGGAGCCAGGAGAGGGCAGCAATGCTCATGGACAGACACACAGTTCTGCTGCTGTGCCCGCTCCTCTCCGAGGGTCTGGCAGTGACATCCCAGCATCCTGGTTCATGTTTGGATGGACAGCACTGTACACAGGTACCTCTGGCACTTCAGGCGCAGGTAAATCCATGTACAAAACTTATTCTTTTTTTCCTTTTTTTTTAATTGCAAAAGTAAATTTCTCTGTAGGTTGGTTTGTACAGGCTGTGATATAAAACCCCATCCAACATCCCAAGCTGTGGCCAAGCAGCTTCTCCCTTTCTTCTCATGCAGATGAGACTCTGGATATTTTTAAGCAAGTGGTTTTGATTTAACTGCACTTTTTGATGAGGAATTAAAGGCCTCCACAGCTTAGAAAATTCAAGAAATGAACACCCTTTCTCCACCCAGCGTCAAGTAATAAATGAAAATAAGAGATTTCTGAAATAGTTTCCCTTAATGAGCATTGATTAGATTCACAATCTCTGCCAAGCAGTGGGAGCCTGCATCCAATGTGGACACGTCAAAAAGGTTCAATCTCAAGATAAGAAATATTTTATTTATTTATTTTTACAGCGAGAACAATCAAACACTGGAACAACCTGACCAGGGATGTGGTGGAGTTCCCAGACTTGAAGGGTTTCAAGCCCCATCCCTGAAAGTGTCCAAAGGTCAGGCTGGAAGGGGTTCTGAGCAACCAGTGGAAGTTGTCCCTGCTCATGGTAGAGGCTGGAACCAGTTAATCTTGAAGGTTCCTTCTGAACCAAACCATTCCATGAATCCATGAAGATGAAATTGGACAAAGTGTTAGACAATCTCATCAAGGATCCCTTCTCACAGGGGGAATGAGAGCTATGGCCTCTTCAGATTAAAGATCCTACTTGCTGGACATGGGATGGGGACATAAAATGCTGGAGATGTCCCCCTAGATAAGTGACCTTTAGTGAAAGAGGTCTCCTCAAGATGCCTCATCTTGGAGTGAGGATCTGCTCCCATTCTTAGCAGTGGCAGCTGCCCCAACCCTCCAAAATCTCCTTCTGAGTCCATGACTTATCTGCCATGATGAGCAAACTTTCCTTCTCCTTCTCCTTTCCCAAGCGAGAATGAGCCAAAGCATCATTTGTTTTAACAATAGACAGAGCAAGAGAGATCCACAGGCATAAAACCTGAGCTGTGGAGCTGTGCCAATCCAAAGGCAGGCAAGGTGAGAGGGAAATGGCAAATGCCTCATTGATTTCAAAACTGCTACACGATCCTGCCTGGGAATCTGTGAAGCTGTTAAAAAAAAAAAAAAAACTTAAAAGGACGTGGTGGTGTTGATGGGGAGTTGGCAGCTTCCTTTGTGCCGGCTGTTTATTCTCATACAAAGCAATCCAAATGCGGAATGTTTACCCAATGGATACCCCTCAGCATTGTGTTTCCCCCTCGGAGCCTTGCACAGCTCATTCCTCGCCAGCTGGAGCTCTGCAAAACACCTTTCTTACTCACCCATGGCCACCCACACCCAGATGCCACCCACACCTGAAGGAGCCTGAAGGAGCTTGAGGAACAGGGGTTGACCAGGACGTCTTTTAAACCAACAAAGAAACCCCTGACTTGCCCTCCTGCCCTTTTTCTCCATTTCTGCCTTTAAATTTATAAAAGACACGAGGTACATCGCTTTGATGTCAGGTTGATACTCAATTCCCAAGAGTTTGATTCCCTTCTCTCCCGCTGATGCCTCCCAGGGCAAAGGGTCATTGTCATTAAGGCCACATCCTTGTGACAGGCAGTGGCGACACAGACTTGAATTTGTAGTGCCAAAATCTCCTCTGTGTCTCTAACATGGCCCATTAGCCAAGGCTCAAGACTAACGATTTCCCATCAACCAGGAATGTGGGCAGAAGCAGCTGATAATTATAGAAATCCTGCAACTCTTCCCTTAAAAGCTCAGGAAATCCTTCAGCAGGATAAAGTTAAAAGGGATGCTGAAGTTTTCATCTGTAATGATACAGTTATAAGAGTTCCATGTAAAATATATATTTTATATATATTTATATATATATATTTTATAGCTATAGGTTTTATAGAGAGCTATAGAATCATAGGTTGGTTTGAGCTGGAAGGGACTCTGAATGCTCTGAGCCCTATCCCCTTCTGCCTCAGTAAATATCAACTCTGTTCTCCTGTGAAGACCCTCATGAAGACCCTCAGCCCTGTTCAGGGCCATGGATTGTTACCACCCAACCTCCTTAAAATAGTACAGAATACAGACTGGTTTGGGTTGGAAAAAACCTTAAAGTTCCAGCCCCCCAGTATCTGATGCATAAAGGGTGAAATTTATTTTGCATGGCTTTCTCTTTCTCAGATATATTTTGTGAGCCACTCCTGCTCACTCTGGAAGATTTGTTGCTTACCTCAATTTCCCTTTCTCTTGGAAAGAAATCTCTCTTTTCAATTGAAACTGAATTTCCTCAGCCCTGTTTCTGGACCCTGCAAAGTCCTGCTGTTCCCCTGTTTCCACCTTCAAAGGGAAGAGATGACCTTGCTCAGATCCTCTCTGGGGAGTTGCACTGAGCTTTGGAGGAAGGGAAAACCTTGTCGCTGCAGCAGCCATCAGCTCATGCATATGCCGCTGTCAGTTAATCTAAAGTCTGTTGGACAAATTCCAGCACTCTGCAGGGAAAGAAAAAAATTAAACAAAGAGAAAGAAATAAAAAGGAGCTGGCAGAGATAATGGGATATGCCAGAAATTATTGTAGCTCTTTTTTTATTCTGATTCTCGAGGTTCTTTAAGGTTTTTACCTCCTTCATTAAGCTGGTGTTTGGTATTTGCACTGGATAGGCCCACCCTAAGCTAATTATTAACCTCTTAACTAATTGTTAACTTAGCTGTAAGTGAGGATAGAGAGAACTCCGAGCCTTTTCACAGAATAATTAAATTTGGAGAAGACCTCTGAGATCACTGAGGCCCATCACTAACCCAGCACTATGCTCACCACCACACCATATCCCTGAGCCACATCCACACACCTTGGAACACCTCCAGGGACTGGTGACTCCAGCACGTCCCTGGACAGCCCATTCCCACCCTTGACCACCCTTTCACTAAAGAAATTTGTCCTAATATCCCATCTGAACCGTTCCTGGTGCAATTTTAGGCTGTTTCTTCTCCTATCTCTTTTTTACTTGGGAGAAGAAACCAACCCCTACCTGGCTGCACTCTCCTGTCTGTTCCAGAGTTCAGGCTGTTCTTTGCTTCCTAGAGGAGAATCCTGGATGCCGAAGGAAATGCTCCACACACTAAAAAGACAAACTTGATGGAAAACAATTTCACAGGAATTTCAGGATGCAGGGGAGCAGGTTCCATAGGTCAGGATGGCCGAGCGGTCTAAGGCGCTGCGTTCAGGTCGCAGTCTCCCCTGGAGGCGTGGGTTCGAATCCCACTCCTGACAACTCCTTTGCTGGCCAGAGCCATCCCACACGGAATTGTGCGGCCTCTCTGTGCAAGAGGCATTCCTGGATATCTCTCTGGTTTTGTCCCAGGGATTAACACCCACCATTGGTTGCTCACGTTGTTCATGTTGATAAAGAGTGTCCCTCCAACTAATCAACACCTGCTGTAAGTGGGGTTTTATTTTTCCATAGGATCCACCTGTCTTATGTGGAATTTTGGCTTTTCTGGTGTTTTACGGGCACTGAGGCTGCTGGTGACAAGTGTCTCACCTGTCTCGTGGGGGAAAAGAGTTCTAAGCCATGAGTTTTGGGGCTGGTGGAGGGCTTTAAATGAGATTTGAAGGGGAAGGGGATAAACCCAGGCTCCCTGGGTGAGCCCAGGGGCACCAAGCCAGTGTTGGGATTGAAATCCATCTGCTTGTGGCATGGAAGGCCCTACAGAGGGACCTGGACAGGCTGGGTCAGTGGACTAAGTTCAAAAAATGAATAAATGTGGCACGTTGTGGCATGATTCAGTGGCCATGGTGGCATTCGGTCAAAGACTGGATGTGATAGTCTTTGCCAAACCTCTCAATTTTGTGGTTCTTAAACTCAGAAATCCTCTTTAAACCTAAACAAGACAACAAGGGAAAAAAAACCTAAAAAACAGCAGCTGCAGCAGTTAAACCCAGAACAATCTTTTTACTGCACCATTTTTTTCCCTAATGGATGTGAGGCTTCATAACATTTATGCTGCAAATTCCTTGAGATGATGTCTATTATTGAGTGTTTTATCCAGCCCTGCAGTGTTTGAGTACTGCTGGTAGTAGAAATTAAACAATCTGTCAGAGCAGGAACTCTCAGCAATAACTGCTCCACTCCTCTTCCATGAGAATTTTTTGGTCATAGCTTATCTCCATTGCAATCAAATCCCAGACCCTGGGTTTCTTCCATCATTCATTTTCAAAACCAGTAGCAAATCCTTGATATTCTTATGTGCCTCCCAGGCAGACAGAGGAGTCTAGCAAACAAAGATGTATAAAAAAGAGCAGGAAAACTGGTTTGTCTTGAAAGGCAAAGAAATTGGACCACATGAATCATCCCATCTTCACTTTCTTAATAAGAGCAATGCAGCAGCTCTTTCTGAAGACTCAGGTGTGCACCTTCCTTTAAATATGATATGCTTTTCTGCCATGGGGAAGGAGAAAAAAAGGTGCAGAGCTGATGTCAGGGCAGTGATGAATTTCAAGTTTTAAGTTAAAAAAATAAACTCTTCCTTTGAGACAGACATTGTTGAAGGACAGGCTTGGCTGCTGCAGGAACCAAAGTCCAACAGAGAACATAAAACCTTAGAAGGTTTTTGTGATGTTCAGAGTTGGCAACTTCACCACTGCCCTGGGCAGCCTGTTTTGATATTTGACCACTCCTCCAGTGAATTTTTTTTCCCTGATATCCAGCCTGAACCTCCCCTGGTGCAACTTGAGGCCATCTCCCCTTGTCCTGTCATTAATTGTGTGGGAGAAGATGCCAAGCCTTGTCTCTAATTAGAATATCCGAGTGCAACAGTTTTCTCAAAATCAGGTGTTCTGGTGCAATCAGCAATGAGATGCTTCCTCCAAAACTGCTGCTGAACAGAGAGGACTGAGTGTTTTGGGATCAGCTGACTCCCACTGTGGAATGGTGCTGGTTCAGCACATCAAAATATCAAGTAAGTGTTGGCAAACTGCAGAGGATGGTGAAGAACTCTGAGTATTTCAGATGTCAGGAGGGAGATTAGATTAAAAGGAAACAATGTGTGCAATTTGTCTAATACCTGACTGAGGGGAGCAGAACTGTCCACAGGCATTTGCAGAATGTAAAACCAACA
Organism: Ammospiza caudacuta; assembly: GCF_027887145.1. Taxonomy (NCBI): domain Eukaryota; kingdom Metazoa; phylum Chordata; class Aves; order Passeriformes; family Passerellidae; genus Ammospiza; species Ammospiza caudacuta. Next base: position 153,797,364 of record NC_080593.1, read on the forward strand.
AAGAATGAGAAAGATTGGGTTAGAGAGGAACAAATAATGTTATTAGGAGCAGTGGGAAATGAAAGAAAATACAGCCTGAACTGCTTGGAATTTAATGCATTCTTCTGTAGACATTCCTGTTCTGTAACATTTGTGTTAAAAACTTAATCTTTCCAAAAATGTCAGGGGTTTTACAGAATAAATTATGATAATTCATCATCTTTTGTTGTTGTTGTTGTTTGTAAATAGAAACAACCAAAAAAATAATTCCAGCTTTCAGTGGTGGACTTGAAAAGAAACACCATCTGTAGACTAATTTGTAATAAACAAGATTATATAATAAAAGACACTTGGTTGGAATTTACTCTGATTCCTGGGTTCTTGGAAAGGCAGGAAGACACCAAAATCTCCTCTATTACTGCGACCTGCGTCGGTCGCAGCTGGTGAGAGAGAGACAGTGAATCTTGTATCTTGAATCAGAAGGCTTGATTTATTAAGATATGATATAATACATTATTACTATACTAAATAGAATATAGAGAGAGGTTTGCAGAGCTGCTAGCTAAGCTAAGAAGAGATAGAAAAGAAGAACCCACAACAAAGTTGTGGCCAAGGACTCAGTCCCCTGGCTTGAACTGATGATTGGCTCTTAATTATAAACATAGAAAATGAGCCAATCAAGGTGAATCCTATTGCATTCTACAGCAGCTGATAATAATTGTTTACCTTCTCTTCGGGGGCCTCTGGCCTCCCGAAGACGCAGAAATCTGAAAGACAGGATTTCTGTGAAGAAATGTCTGCGACACTCCTCTGGACACACCAAGTCCAATTTAGAGATGCCTCAGAAGCAGGACCATGTAGGAGAAACACTGGAATTTGATGGTAGAGAAGAAAATTGGTTGAATTCTCCAGGAAAACATTCATTGCAGGAGAAAGACATGTCCCCAAAAATTTTTTCAGTGCCTTCCAGACTTCATATATATTTATATATATACATGTGTGTGTGTATGTTCATATATACACAGATGCACATACATATATTTATATATACACATAAATATGTATTCACAAATATATATAGGGAACCAATGCTTTTCACACAGAATTTTATAGGAAATGAACATTCTACTCCCCAAATCTCACTTGCAAAAGCTGGATGGTGGGAGAGATATTTCTTTTCTGATCCCATGAGGTGTAAGAACCTCCCCACAAAATGATACAACCCAGAAGGACCTCTGAAGCTCTTGAGGAAAATTAGCTGCATAAATAGGCAGGTGGGTGGATAAACAGAGAGACAGGAACATGGAATTTGCTTGTTCCAACAACTTTAAAGTAGACACCAACTTGGAAAAAGTTGTTCCTTCTCTGATGAGCTTTATCATCCAAATTCACAGGAATTTTGTGGTTTTCCTGAGGTCAGAATGATCCCAGCAGCTGATCCTTGCAGCATGGCCAGCACTTTGATTGGCATCCAGATATTCTGGAGCAGGGATCTGCTCTTGGCCAGGTGTGAAGGTCTGCCCGAAATAAACGGGTGACGAATGATTTTTGGGTGCAAAAATAACCAACACACGGCACAGGGGTTTTGCAGTAGCAAATCAACAAGGTGCAATTTATTGATTATAACCACAGCTAAATATGCGTTTGGTTAAGGGATCCGGGGAAGAGAAGGGTAAGACAAGGAAAAAGGGAGGAAAGGAGGTCAGGGAATGGGGTATAGCTACCAAAACATGATGTCTTCGGGGTCCCGCCGCCGAAACTCGCTGGTACACGTCTTGGGGAGATCTCAAAGGACAGTCGGGCCGAACCCCAATATATATACTGTTCTTGGTTGGGGGAAGGTAACTGAAATTAGGTTTCCATGGAGGGGAGAAGTCCATTGTTTTCATGGCCGAATGCTCACATGTACGTTAAGTTTTCCCCCTCCCTGAGTTGGGAGAGAGTGCAGTCCCAGTCTCTGGAAGGAGGTTGCCAGGGGGGTGCCATGGGGGTGCCATGGGGGTGACAATAGGGTGCCAGAGGGGTTCTTGGTTCCTTGATGAGAGGATTCTCATCTCAGTTGGTCTGTCACGGTGGTTGAAGACAGGCAAGAGGGGTTTTCTCATGGAGCGAGGGGGAGCCACCCCAGAGCTCAGTCCAGCCAGCTCAGGAGTTTGGAAGAAAGTCCAGTTCAATTGTCCAGAAAAGGGCAGCATGCCCCCTTCGAGTACAGCATGGCGTGTTCTGCAAACATCACTTGTGAACACACTAGGTAAGCAGGAGACTTTCTTTCTCAACCAGCTCAGCAGCTTTAACCCTTTGGTAGTCTTTTCTCATGACAATTGTGAGGCAAAAAATGAAGGATTTTCGCATGGACTTCTACACCAGGGGACTTCAGGACAGGCTGATGACAAGTGAAGTTCAGTTAATGGCCTGGTTTTCTCCTTTAAAATGACCCAGTAGAATGTGGCAAGAACGTGTTCAGCTTTAAAACATTGGGCATTGCATTAATACTTTAGAATATCTTTATTTTAGAATACTTTAGAATGTCATTCTAATATTTCAGAATGTCTTTCCCAGGGTGACTATCCTGTGCTGGGAAGGATCCACAAGGATCATCGAGTCCAACTTCTGGTCCTGGACATCCCAACAATCCCACCTGTGCCTGAGAATCTTCTCCAAACCCTTTTTGAGCAGCCTTGGGGCTGTGACCATTCCCTGGAGAGCTGTTCCAGTGTCCAACCAGCTCTGAGTGAAAAACTCCTCCTAATTTCCAACCTAAACCTCCCTTGGCACAACTTCAGACCATTCCCTTGGGTCCTACTGTTGGAAATGGTACCAAGTTCAAAATTTTTTATATAACTTTAGTCAGGGGTTTTTGTTCGCCTTTGTCCCATGGGAAGGGAATTGAAGTTTCTTTGCAAAAAATTGTTTTACCAGGCGAGGTCTGATGAGGTCTTAACATCTCAGCAGATTGGGAATAGCTCAGAAAATACACAAAAGATAGACGATTAATGACCATTAACTGCCATAACCAATAACCATCAACTCTGGCGTGATCTGAAACACCTGGTCTGGGAAAAGAGAGATAAAAGAAAGGAGAATGACAACCTAATTAACATCAGAGGAAAAGAAAACCATATCCAACAGCAACCCAAATACCTCATAAGAACTGAACTACCTGGGAGCAATGAACATCCAACCCATGAATTTCTATGGGTTTTGACTGTACAAAATATATAATGATAATTATAATAATAATGTTATAAGAATATATGGAATATATAAAACAAATTAATAAATATAATAATATAATAATATAATAATATACAAAATATATTTTAAAATCTAGTAAAGTTCATGTGTTAGGGAATGGTTTTCTCTGCACAACATGGCCAATATGTGGATGAAATAATTTCTGTTGCAATGCCATTCTGTGGTCTGATGTAATCTTTTAGCATGGCCAGAAGTGATCCTCCTTTTTCCTTGGAAATTGCCTGTTTTCCAAATGGCTGTAATGGTTCCATGTTTGAGCAGAAAGGATTTGGGGAGAGGGAGAAAGACACCCCAAATTTCAGGTGTTTGCAGTGAACCAGTTGTCCAGGCAATAACAGGGAGTTCCCAAGGGCTGTTCCAGCCTTTGGGCCCTGTGGGAGGCTCTGTGGTGGTATCCAGACAAATCACCTCCCACACACCCTGACTAATTACTGTTCTTTGCCCAATTAGCACATACCAATCCTCCAAGTGAAAGCAAAACATCTGCACCCACTGAAAGGAAGGCTCTGAGCTGAATCCAGAATGTGTCTCCTCTTTCCAGCAGGAAATCTGTGCTGTTTGGGGTTGTTCTTCCCTGCTTGAGCATGAAATCAAACCAGAGCTGACAATAAACACACAAAAATTGTGTTTCAGCTCCTGCAGCACCCTGAAACACAGGGAGGAGCTGACACAGGAAAGTCCCAGGGTTTATTCCATGCCCTTCTTAATTGCTTATAATCTACATGGGAAAAGCAATAATTTCTCTTTTCTTTCTCAGTTGCACTCCAGTATTAAGAATGCAACTGCATTTTCCCCCTTTCAATCATCAAGCCCAACCATTATTTTGACAGGGCTTTTTTCAGTCTGAGTTTGCTATTACTGCATAGTGGATGGTTTATATTACTAATTAGCATCTATTAAGGCTGTTATCCCATTCAAGCCTTGATGAATGGAGATGGAAAGGAATAAAGCATCAGAATAAATCAGAGTAGGAGAAACTGAGTTCTCCTGTGGGAAATCTCCCTGAGTTGAAAGTGTCTGGATGTGTGCAGTGGAAATTTATATATGTACCTTGTATCATTGATGTTATTATGGCTTTCAAACCTGTTATCCATGGTCTGGATGCTTTAAAACAGAAAAGTTGGCATCCTGGGTGTTTTGGAAACAGCTTACTGTCTCTAGGATCCAATGGGAAACTGGAGATAACCAGGAGAAATATAAGAACTGAAAAAAAAAAATATGAGTAACAGAAAATCAGCATTCAAAAATCTTAAATTCAGTGGTTTCCCAAACTTGAGGTGTTAATGGCCCTTGATAAAAGTAATACTGGGCAATGATACCCAGAGAAAACAGAACATTTACAGCCTGTGGAAATGGGAGAGGCAAAGGAAAACCCTTTTGCCTCCTCATGGTGTTGGGGAGCTGAATTTTGAAAAAAGTAAAGCTCGCTGATTCTGAAATGAAGATTATCACAGAGAAAAGAGGAAGGCAAGTGATGTCACTGCTGAAGGGAATATTTCCAGGAATAACCCACCAGGTGGACTCTGAGAAGCCCCAGACAAGTCTTTGACTGAGCCTTGCAGTCCTGATACAGAAATCTTTCCCCATGAAAAAAATATGAATCAGAGCTTCTATTTAACAAGACATTTGAAAAAAAAAAACAAAGGAAATATTCTGCCCCTTCAACTTCCCAGCCTTCCCTCTTCCTGAGACCCCCATTTTTGGGATGTAGTGTGGCACAGGCATCTTTCTTGTTCCATATGAGCTGGCAGAAACCCCAGCAGGTTTTTACATGAATATTCACATAGAAGAAACCACTCCTGGCATTCCATCCCATAGTAAAAAATCAATTCCAGTCCTTACCGAGTGTACTTTCCCTTTTTTCTGTGACTTTTTGTGGGACGCATCAAAACCAAGTCTGCCTCCAAGTCCCATGCAGTGAGATTTCCCTGCCTTTATTTGGACAAAACATTTCCATGTTTTCCCATGGAAAAAAGACTCCATATGTGGTGTAAGCTGGCAAAGCTGCAAAACTCCTGGTGAGATGGACCAACAAATATGGGCTCTGGAGCTGGGACTGTGTTCCCTGTGTTGTAGATCTCCACGTAATTCCATCTGCAGAAAAAAAAAAATCAATAAAAAGGAGTTGATGGATACAACTGGACGGGGGAATCAAAGCCCATCTGGAATTAAATCTGGTAAGGGACATGAAGGGCAGCGAGTTTTCTGCAGGAATCTCAGCAGCAAAAGGAAGAGTGAGGAAAATGTGGGGCTGCTGCTCAGCAGGGTGGGAATTCTGGTGGCAAAGAAACATGGAAATTGCTCAAGTACTCTTCATTTAAATCTTTGCTGGTAAAATCAGCCTTCAGAAATCTCAGTTTCCTGGACCAGAGCAAGGAAGATTTAGCCTCAGGGAAGGAGGATCCAGTCAGGGAAGACTAAGACAAAATAGACTTATGGAATGCATGGATGAGGACGGGATGGATCCATGAGACCTGATGTCATTGCAAAGTCACTCTCACTTATCTTTGAAAGGTCCTGGTGGCCTTGGAAGTTCCCAGGAGCAGAAGGAGGCAATTTCCATTCCTGTCTTCAAGAAGCACAGAAAGGGAACTCAGGACAGGGAGCTCCTTGGGAAGCTGATGGAGCAGCTAATCTTGGGAATTGGTTTGGAACACGCATCCAGTTCTTTGAATTTCAGTGAGGGAACTTAATGGCCGTTGTGGGCAATGCCTGTGGGAAACTGGAATTGATGATGTGCCGAGATCCCTGAGTTTGGAGTCTGCTTGTCTGAATCTCTTCACGCTGTTTCCAAACTGCTCTGAGCAGAAACAATCTGTTCCTTCAGTCCTGAAATGCTGTGGGATTTTGCTCTGGGTCTGGATCCTACCACAGCTCAAATGTTAAAAATTCCAAACCAGAATCATTTGGATGGATTGTTGACCCCAGGGGCTGGAAGAATTGAATTTAAAAGGGTGGAATGACCCATTGGAGAGGCCCTCTTTATGAGGATCTTGGACAGCCCCACATAAATCTTGGGCAATGTTCTCTGGAATGTGGTGATTCTTGGAGTTGTCCTGTGCAGGACCAAGAGCTGGACTCAATATTCCTTGTGGGCCCCTTCCAACTCAGGATATTCCATGATTTGATGATCCTGTGAATTCTGAAGTTATTGCTGTCTGTACTGGCAGGTCTCCAGCTGGCACATGGATGAGGACATCAGGACAGAGGTGGTTGGATCTGGACCCAAATCCCTCCAGTCTCATATTCCCACATTCCCTTCTCAAGGACTGCAATCCACAGCCCAGAGATCCTGGTGGGAGACAGGCAGAGCAGGAGGTTATTTTCTGCCCCAAGGATGCTCTTCCAGCCCATTCCTGAGGGTCTGATCTATCCCAAAGTATTTTTGAGCTGGATTTAGATGTGATGACCTGACTGTCATGTGTGTGTGGCTGTTGCATTTTCTGTATGTTTTCCTTGCAGCTTTTTAACTCATCTGAATCAAAACCCCTCTGGCAAAAGAGCAGAGATCTCAAAGGTTCTCAAGGGTTATATTTCCACAAGATTCAAAACCAGCAAGACACAAGTCTGAAGGGAAATAAACTTCATTAACTCAGATACTCATGGTGCCATTGTTTTACTCCCTTTATTAACTCACAGAAAGGTGAACAAGTTCATTTTCCTCTTCAAATAAGGAAAACAAATATTATTTTACATGCTGCCAGGCAAAGGTTAGAAGAGAAAAATCTCTGCCCACTAATGCTGTTCTATTCAATGCACGACTAAAATCATATTTGCTTTGATAGAAAATCTTTATCTTGAGATAAAGACAAGTCTCTGGTCTCTTTTTGGAAGTCCTTGTAGGAACATAACTTATACTGAGGGTAATGCACAGGTTATGGATGTAATAACAAATAGTTTGAAAATCTGGATGTTTGGAAAATCAGCATTGACCAACCTGTGGTGTATCAAGCATGAGGTATTCTGCAAAAACATGAAAGAAACCCATCAGTGGAGAAGAGGAATGACACAAAATTCTGCTTGACAGTGAATCAGTCAAAATATAAAGCAGTAAATAGTTATTAAAAAGTTATGCTTATTTTGTGTTTAAAAGTTATGTTCATTTTTATGTGTCTCAAAACCCAAAAGCCACTGCAGCAACTCCACAAAAACAACAGCAAAAATGGTACTTGAGAAATAGTTGGAGTTATTTTAAAAAAGGTTATGATTCCCTGGTGTGAGAGTGCAATTCTTGTGTTCCTTTACTCACAGTGTTTATGTTTCTTAGGAAGTTTTAGGCAGAGAAGTTGGGAGAAAAGCAATTTGTTTGAGTAATTTTCTGCTGAACACTCTGACAAGGGAACTTTCCACTTCCAGCTGTGCATTGGAGACAGAGATAAAACGGGGGGGAGGACGTGGCCAGGTGGGGAAGTTAAGAATAAGCAGAAATGAGGAAACTCACAGCAAATGTGTGAGAAAGCCTCATGAAATATAGAAGAGATGAGGCTTTTTCCTAGGGATCCCAAAAATTCAGTTTTCTTACAATCCAGAAAATACTGAAAGTTAAGGATGGGAGAAATGGATCTGTTTTATAAGACAATGATCAAAGGACATCTTTGTTTTCAAATCCAATTTGATTTTTTTCTCCTTTTCTCCAGCAGATCCAAAGACCTTTCTTTAAAAAACACATCCATCAAGCTGGAGTTCAGCAATACAAACCTTTAGAGAAACAAAGACAACTCAACGAGGACTTTTTTATGCTCACTTTAATTCAAAATTTGGGAAAATCCACTTCAAAGATCTCTGACTACAGGACCCATCACCTTGGCACTGCAGCGGCCTCTCCAAACTTTTCTGGACATCTTGTCACCAATTCCATGCTCAGCTGGAATCTCATCCTCGAAGATATTATCAGGATGAGTGATTTCTGTTTATTCCTATTTAAACCAAATGTGTCAAGTCTATTCTTTCTAACTGTGAACCAAGGGGCAAAACAGGAGCTGTTTAAGGCTTTTAATAAGTGGCAGGATAAGAACCCAATTTTTTATCCCAGTAATAATTCTTAGAATTAGAGAGTGGGGAAGACTGAGGAATAGATGGAAAAACTTTCAGGGATAATGGTGATAGACATCCTGAAAGTTCATGGAACAGTTTGAGTAGGAAGGGACCTGAAAGATCTTCTCATTACAGCTCCCAGGATCACCTTCCATTAAATCTGTTTGCTCAGGAAAAAAAAGTGTTGGTGAGTTTATTTATATAAATATCCCCGTGGATCCCCACCATTTGAATAACTTGGTACATTTGTGTTCAGTTTTAATTGGTAGATTCTGTGAGCTTTTCTTTTGTGTTGCAGTAGGGGCTCAGCTGTTTCATGCTCTAGCCCCTGTGAGAGATCAGGAGGTGAAATCTGCCCTTTGATCTCACACAAAAATAATGATTCACTGGAGAAATTGCTTTGGTTCCTGCAGTATTTCAAGAGGCAGACTTAGATTTCATCCACCTTCCTTCCTTCCTTCCTTCCTTCCTTCCTTCCTTCCTTCCTTCCTTCCGACACTTCCTTCCGACACTTCCTTCCGACACTTCCTTCCGACACTTCCTTCCTTCCTTCCGACACTTCCTTCCGACACTTCCTTCCAACACTTCCTTCCTTCCTTCCGACACTTCCTTCCGACACTTCCTTCCTTCCTTCCGACACTTCCTTCCGACACTTCCTTCCAACACTTCCTTCCTTCCTTCCGACACTTCCTTCCGACACTTCCTTCCGACACTTCCTTCCGACACTTCCTTCCGACACTTCCTTCCAACACTTCCTTCCTTCCTTCCGACACTTCCTTCCGACACTTCCTTCCAACACTTCCTTCCTTCCTTCCGACACTTCCTTCCGACACTTCCTTCCGACACTTCCTTCCGACACTTCCTTCCGACACTTCCTTCCGACACTTCCTTCCAACACTTCCTTCCTTCCTTCCGACACTTCCTTCCGACACTTCCTTCCGACACTTCCTTCCGACACTTCCTTCCTTCCGACACTTCCTTCCTTCCTTCCGACACTTCCTTCCGACACTTCCTTCCTTCCGACACTTCCTTCCTTCTTTCCGACACTTCCTTCCGACACTTCCTTCTGACACTTCCTTCCGACACTTCCTTCCGACACTTCCTTCCGACACTTCCTTCCTTCCGACACTTCCTTCCGACACTTCCTTCCTTCCGACACTTCCTTCCTTCTTTCCAACACTTCCTTCCTTCTGACACTTCCTTCTGACACTTCCTTCCGACACTTCCTTCCGACACTTCCTTCCTTCCGACACTTCCTTCCGACACTTCCTTCCGACACTTCCTTCCGACACTTCCTTCCTTCTGACACTTCCTTCCTTCCTTCCCCTTCCTTCCTTCCTTCTTTCCGACACTTCCTTCCTTCCTTCCTTCCTTCCTTCCTTCCTTCCTTCCTTCCTTCCTTCCTTCCTTCCTTCCTTCCTTCCTTCCTTCCAACACTTCCTTCCGACACTTCCTTCCGACACTTCCTTCCTTCCTTCCGACACTTCCTTCCGACACTTCCTTCCGACACTTCCTTCCGACACTTCCTTCCGACACTTCCTTCCGACACTTCCTTCCTTCCTTCCGACACTTCCTTCCTTCCGACACTTCCTTCCGACACTTCCACTCTTCTTCCCACACTGAGATTTTTGAAAGCTCTGGCAAGTTCTAAACACTATTTTTGCTGATTTCTGGTTCTAAACACTGATTTTGCTTCTCGGCTTCTCACACATTTTAAATCTCTGAATGGAAATCTTTAAAAAGCAGCATCTGCCTGGGCAGGGGACTTCAAGATCTCCAAGACCAGTTGAGCCCAACAGGCTGGAGGTGACTGAGCTGTGTCTCTTTATTTTGGAAATCTGCCACTTGGAGAATCTGTTGGCTTGGACAAGTCTTCCCTGAATCCTCAGGATCCCATCTTCAAAAAAAACTCAGCCAACAAGCAAAAGTCAAAGCTTGTGTCAGGGCATTGAGAACTGAAAAAGAATCTTGAAAAGGGCTAAGAACAGAGAATTTATTCATGTTGGAAGGGACCTTAAAGATCATCACGTTGCAACACCCTGCTGTGGGCCAGGATGTCTTTCAGCACCCTCTCCAACATTCAGGTTGCTCCAAACCTCATCCACCTTGACCCTGGACACTTCCAGGGATGGGACATCCACAATTTCTCTGGGCAACCTGTGCCTGGGCCTCACCTGTCACTTTCTGTGGAAATTGGTCTCAATGAGGGCTTCTTTTTGAAGCCAAACCATTTTATTTTGACAAAGACTATTTCCAAGAACAATTCCCACAAGAGATAACAAAATTTAAGATACCCAAAGAAGGAACTGTTTCTTGTACTCTCATCTTTCTATAACTCTCTAAACATGCCTAACGTCAAAACAAGCAGCAGTGTTCCTATTCTGGTTTATTTTTACTCAAAGCAAACATCAAACCAAACAAAAATATCCCCCTGGTTGCTTTGCACAGAAGATCAAGAGGGATGGCACCTTCAGAGCCTTGCTCTGTCCTCCCTACAAAGGAAATAAATCTGGCATTTATGTCAGGAGAGCTCTATTTTTAGTGATCCAAATTCTGTTTCCTCTTCTTTGTGTGTCATAGCCCCTGCTGGGGTGCTGTCACTGAGTGACACTTTTGGCTGCCTGCTCAGCATCTTCAAACATGACCATGATAACTGTTGCACCCCAAAATATCTTGGTTTACCAACTCTACATCATTTTGATGCTTTCACAGTACCCAGTGCACCCAAAAATCCACACATGAGGGTGATTTTTTGCAGAAAATAAAGTTCTCTATTTCTCTTAGAGCCTTGATGCTTTATGAGCTTTATTTCGTGCCAGTGAATTGAAGCAGAATGTGCTGAATTAAATATAGACAGCCTATGAATGGTGCCAGCTAATAAACACTACAGTAAACAGGGAATCCCACCTGCTTGCAGGTGTCTCCTGTTTTATGGGATGAGAGTAATGGATTCAGCATTGTTGCACCATTTTAGAGTCATTTCAAGGAATTCCCAGAGCAGGAAATTGCCATGGTGCAAGGAATGTTGGCACAGATATCCCCCAGCAGAGTCCAAAGTGGATCAGAAGAATATGAACAGAGGAGCATCCAAACTGAGGAATTCATGTTAAAATGTTCTTTGGAATAAACTCAGTGTACAAAGAATTATAGTCCCTGAATGATTTTTTTTTCACTCTTGATTAAAAAAAGAACTCCAAACCATAAAAGAGTTTATTCTTAAATCTTTGAGGATGATATAGAGGGAATGTTGCTTCCCCAGCTGCCAGATTTTAAGAAAATGAGAAACACAAAATTATTGTTGTTTGGGAATTTGACAATTTTTTTTAGGTACCTCTACTTGCCTCCAGTTTTCCAGATATCATGGAATCAAAGAAAAGCTTGGGTTGAAATGGACCTTAAAGATCATTGAGCTCCACCCCTCTGCCATGAGCAGGGACAGCTTCCACTATTCCATGTTGCTCCCTGCCCCTACAAAACTGGCTTGGACACTTCCAGGGATGGAAATTCTTCTCTGGACAACCTGTGCCAGGGCCTCCCCACCTTCACAGGAAAGATTTTTTGCTGTCTAAGGAACAGATAAAATAAACCTGATCAAAGTGAAAAAATGGTCCAAACCAGTGATTCTGATTAGTCCAGAGAATTTCAGAGTATTAAATGCAACAACTCAAAGGGAGCCCTTGCAGAAAGCAAAGCTGCATTTTCAGGACATGGAAGGAGGCAATTAAAGGGTGAAAACAAACTAAATTAAGGTTTCAGTTCAATTAACTGATCTTTGAAAAGAAAAGGGGCAAATGTTATTAGAGAAAATGCATTAGAGAAAAGAATGTTGCTTTGTCAAGCAGATGCTCTGGTGGTTCCTGGGATGACAGTTTGTGCTAATTGTCAATTACTCACTTTCTTCCAGATGTTTCTTCCTTAATTTTTCTCTTTTTGGCCTGTTAGGTACTAAACACATTTGTAATTCATCCAGAAAACTCCTCCTCAGTCTTCAGTTTGCAAGGATTCATTTTCCATTGTGATTTTGAGACACTGGCCATTAATATCCCATAATAACTCTCTCCAGAAAGGGAGGCTCTTAAATTGCCCAGTGCATAAGTGACATTTCAACATGTCTGCTCTTCATTAATCCACAGAGATTTCTCAAATCCTAATTAGGACCAAGAAGAGGAATCCATTCTTGTCCTTTCAAGACCTCCCTTCCTCCAGAACTTCTGCTGGAATTTTTAAATACCTTTTCCTCTGCCTTTTCATCCCACACAAGTGCACCAGGGCAGCTTTCCTGAAGATCCTATGCATTTTCAGAGCTTATGGGGCATGGAGAAAATTCTGGAATGATATTGTAACCATCTGGAAAATGAGTCTTTCCTGGGATGAGAGGAGAAAAGAGGATAATGCCCTTTATTTTGTGTATTCTTGGCCAGCAAAGTCAGGTAAACTCCACTCTGGACACATGGGAAAGAGAGGAACTGCAGCTCCTCTCAACCACAGACTCATGTGATAAACAACACGTAGAAATAGAAAATTTTAGAATTATAGAAGGGTTGGAAAGGACCTTGAAAATCATCCAATTCCACTAAATCAGGCTGCTCAGAGCCCTATCCAGAAATTATGGGATTTCTCCGGGGTGCCAGGTGAGTCAGTGAACCTCCAGTGGCTAAGACAGGTCTTGGATTCACAGTTCAACCCCAGTCCCAGACTGTTCTCAATCTCTGTCCCAGACAAAAAAGCTTTTTTTGTTCTGGTTTCAAAGGAGTGATATTTCCATGAGAAATGTCTCCTTTCAGGGGATTTGTCTTTTTTTAATGAACAACCCAAATATCCCCTCCTTCCCCTTCACTCCAATCCCCAACCATCACTTGACATTTTTCAGCCTTCTACCAAGTCCCTCAAAGTTTTGTATTTCATCTGGAAAAAGTGTCAGCACCAAAAAGTTTAGTGAGAAAAATAAAACCTTTGACCGTGCAGTGGTTTTGGTTTGTTAATTTAAGATTCATTTTTAAATTTTGAGATTTTTTAAAATTAATGTGTTGATGAGTGTGATGGGCTTCAGTGCTGGTTAATTACTTATGTATTTACTTCTTGTTGTGAGGTAGGATTAGGAGAAAGGTAAAGTAGGTTTAAAATTTTAAAAGGGTATAAAGAAAATTTTGTTAATAGTAACTAAAAGAAAAATAGTAAGAATAAAATAATTTTTTTAGAATATTTTTCTTCTCTTCACAACTTTTTCTTTTCTACTGATAATGTAAAAAAATAAAATTTTTACTTAGTTTACTATTTTCATACAAAACCATGACAGGCTGTTTTCCACGTGGTCTTGCTTGTCCTGTGGACTCTGTCTCAATCAAATCCGTGAGTTTTTCTTGGAGCTGGCTCCAGGGAATTTTGATTCTGTGACCAACATAAGCCCAATCCAGAGAATCCCAGAACCAATGAGGCTGGAAAAGACCTCCAAGATCATCAAGTCCAATGCGACCAATCCTTGTCACCAGCCCAGAGCTCTGAGGGCCACATCCAGACATTCCTTGGACACCTCCAGGGATGGGGACTCCAGCACCTCCCTGGGCAGCCCCTTCCAGTGCTTGACCATCCTTTCCATGCAGAAATTCTTCCCAAATTCCCCACTCCAGTTGGATGAACAGTTCCCTGGGTAGCAGCACCAATGTTTCAATGTAGGTCCTCACTTGTACCACACAAGGAAGAACCAACTCTTGGGTTTTGTGCATCGTGGTGCTCCTGGAAAGGCATGGAGTCTCAGGGCCTTTCTGGGTCACTTGCTGATCTTCATCTAAGGTTGGTAATTTGCTCTACGGGTCATAATCAAACCCACAGGTGTTTTGGGCTCCATGCCAGGGCTTTTGAGCCCCCTGCCAGGGGTCTTGGCCATCTTGGACAGCCAGAGGGATGTACTGGGTTCCCACATCGGAGCTCTGAATTCAACTCCCTTCCATAAATTTGGTGGAATTAGCAATTGATATATGGGAAAATCATGGAATGGTTTGGGTTTGAAGGAACCTTCAAGATCATCTTGTTCCACACCTCTGCCACAGGCAGGGACATCTTCCAGGTTGATCCAAGCTTCATCCAACCTGGCCTTGGGCACTTCCAGGGATGAGGGATCATGATTTGGCTGTCAGAGCACATTCCTTATAGAAACATTAATCACAGCTGTCATGATTCTCATTACATAATTAATATTTTAATCTGTAAGAGAAGAGGATTTGGGAAAATCTGCTGTCCTGGGGATTTGTTTTGTTTCTGTTTCTGCTGCATTTTAACATTTGTTGGGCTGTCACCACACTAAAGGTGAATTCCAGTTCAGGCTGGTTTTGCTTAGCATGGATATTTTACCATGGAGATCTTTCTTTGTGCATATGCTGGATGATATCTAAATTTTCCTTTATGTTCTCTGCCCTGAACTAACATTTACAGCAAATGTTTTCACAGATTTCTGTTCCATATCCCAGGGATTTATTTATAGAGGGTGGAAAGAACATTGGTTTATTTTCTTTGCTAATTTGTCACTTTTAATGCTTGTCAACCAGATTTCATTTTTGAAAACGCACAAAAGAAGGAATATGTAAATCCAGTTTATATTTCTGTAGGTTTCCTCATATCAAAAGGATTCAGAATTAAAAGGGAAAAAAAAAGAAAAGAAGAGCTGAATTAATCTTATTTGGAAAGAACTCAATCCTTCTTTAGTATTTCTTTACATATGATTCCTGGCTTTCCATCAAAAAACCCTCCTTCCACAACACTTTACATTTTTCACCTAGAATGTCTTCAGATGTTGGAAAAACAAATAAATTTTTTTGATAAATCTGCTAAAAAATAAGAACTCTCACCTTTAAAGCATGAAAATTCTTTATCTTCAAAATCTTTTAAATCCAATTCTAAGGTGTTCCTGGTTTTAATTAAAACTTGAAGTCTTCTGACAAATACAAACTCTTTGCATGAAAACCTGGATGAAAAAAGGCCTTTTCTGTCCCTGAAAAGTTATTATTTCTTACAGCTTGTTTGCAGTCATAGCTAAGATCCCTTTTCCTCAGGAGTGTGCAAAAGCAAACACGTTTTTTTAGGGAGTTTAATCAAGTTGTTACTCCTTGTTTGCAAGTAGGGAATATTGTGTGACTTCCTGCAGGCTGTATGAGAACAAAAGACTCCTCACAGTGGATATTTTATTTAGTTATTCATCCAGCCCCAAGAGAAAACCTGAAATAGAGCAGGCAAAGCCTCCCTTTGCCTTCCTCCTTCCCCTATTTCATGATGATGAATACCAAGCTCTGGGCAGTGGAAAAACCCCATCCATAACTGGGATTTTTTTTCCCCTCAGTAAATAACAAATAGATACAGGAATGTAAATTTTCCTCTCCCCACAAACACCTTTTTGAGTAACAGTGGTGGATGGAATCTTTGCACAGGCGACAATGACAAGCAAATTACTCAGGTTTGTCATACAGGGAGTGACTCTTTTTCCTCCTTTTAATAATAATCCAAATTTTACGTTTTTAGCTTTTGAGTTGTCTTAACCAACTAAACCTTAGCAGATCTACTGTGAGATTTTGGGACTGCTCAGCCTGGAGAAGGGAGAGTTCCAGGGAGACTTTAGAGCTCCAGAAGAGCTGGAGAGGGACTTGGGATGAGGGATGGAGTGACAGGAAAAGGGACAACGGTTTTGAAGCAAAAAGGGTGGGTTTAGATTAGATATTTGGAAGGAATTCTTGACTGCGTGGGTGCTGAGGCCCTGGCACAGGTTTCCCAGAGAAGCTGTGGCTGCCCCAGATTGGATTGGGCTTGGAGCAACCAGGGATAGTGGAAGGGCATGGAATGAGATGATTTTTAAGGTCCCTTCTAACCTAAATCATTCCAAAATTTTGTGTTTGCAAAGGACTTCTTTTCTTCCTATAACCACCATGGTTGGAAAGCCAATTTACCAAAGGAACAGGGCAGTGAATGAACCATCTCCAGCTTCCCCAGACTGGAATTTTGTTCCTGGGGGTATCATCCAGCCTGCAGTCAAATTAAATGAGAACCAGTTTCATTGTTATCTTTCTTGGAAAAACTTTAAAACTGTTCAATTCACAGAATTTAAGTTTTCTGGTGACATTAGAGATTGTGCTGAGACTTATTTGGATGCTCCCCAAAGAGACAAACCCACAGTGCTCCTGAGCACCATGAAAATGTTTACCCAGGCCTTACACAAATAAAAGGTTTTTATAGATGCCACAGTTAATAGCATCCTTCAAAATTATAAATGCAATTTAAATTACATTAAAGAAAAAAAAAGCAGCATTATAAAAACCCTAATCAAACATAGTGAAAACACTGTTTGGATATTTATCTCCTGTAAACACATTTAAGTTGTGAGTGGGGAAATTGTGGCCTCTAAATTATAGAACCATGAAGGCTGGAAAAGAGTTCCAAGATCATCAAGTCCAGCCTTCCATCCAATACCACCACATTCACTAAACCATGCCCACAAATGCTAATCTACTCATTTTTTAAAAACTTCCAGGGATGGTGACTCCACTCCTTCCCTTGGAAATCTGTTCCAATGCTCAACCACTCTTTGAGTGAATGTTCATATATTTGAAGTAAACCTTGTTTTTATTTTCATATTTCCAGGACATTTTTTCAATGGAAAATTCTTAATTTTCCACACATGGAAATGGAGGCAGCTCTGGGGAAGGATTCATGTCCTTGTGGAACAAGACCAGATAGCAGGAATGATGAAAGAGAGAATTCCCAAATCCTTGAGGATTCCTCCAGTGCATTTGCAGCATGATTTGACTTAGATGCTCAAGTGGTTTGGATTGAAAGGAAACTTCAAGATCATCCAGTTCCAAACCCTCTGCCATGAACACGGACAACTTTTACCAGACCAGGCTGCTCCAAGCCTGGCCATGAGCACTTCCAGGCATGGAGCAGCCACAGCTTCTCTGGGCAACCTGTGCCAGGGCCTCACCACCTTCACATGGAGGAATTTCTTCCTGATATCCAATCCAAACGTCTCCTCTTTTAGTTTTAGTTGCCAGGATGTGTTTCTCAGACTGATGTATGACTTCACAGAGTTTTCTGCTCCTTGAGCTCCATGGTTTTTCTGTAGTCCTGCTCACACGTGGATCTCAAACCTATCCCAAACCTGGTGGGCGTTTGGGAGGCTGTTCCAAAACCTTCTTTGCCTTTCATGCTTAGAAATATTTTACTTTACTGCCAACATTCATTTGAGACGAGTTTTTAGCTCTTTGTCCTGGTGCCAGCTTCATCCTGAAGCTAAAATAATTCTTCCATCTTCCTGCTGCTTGTCTGGAGGCAGAGTCTGCAGACCAGGCCCCCTCCTACTCAGCTTCCAGCTCCAGCCAAGCTCTTCGAGCCTTTTCTATTAAAAGAAAGTCTTCTTTAGCTCTGACAGTCCTTGCAGGTTTTCCTTTCCTGCCTGCATGGATTTCATGTTGCACCACCTTGCCTGAGTGAAGGTGAGTGGACTGGTTTGTGATATTTCCAATTACCTCCCAGCTTTGTAAACATGGAAACTCTGCTCTCACTACATCATTCTCTGCTTTGCAGCGGTGCAGCATCACAGTCCAGTTTTTCACACCTTTAATGGTCAAAAATGCCCTGTGGTTCATTTGTGAACAGAGTTTATTCTTTATTTATCTTTCCAACATGTAAGTCCCAGAAAAAAGGCAAGGAAGAAGCCAGAGGTGCTGCTTCAGCTGCATAAATTAATTAAGTCAGTGTCTCATAGGCCAGCTCCTGATTTCTCTGCAAAGCCTGGGTTTGTTTTGAAGCCAACCCAAAATGTGATGGGATATCCTTGCTCTTCAGAGATGGTCACTGCTTCCCATTCCAGTTTTTAGCCCAAGCTTTTCCTGAAATTCTCCATTCACAGAATCTCTTCTCCATCACTGTCTGAGTATCTTACAAGGTGTTTCTCCTCATCTTCCTCACTTCAGCTGAGGCTCTTGATCCCTCATCCCATCTCGGGGTCTTGCACCAGGTTTGTGTATTCCCTTGGCACACTCTGGATATCACAGGGATGGCAGTGAGATGTGAGATGTTTTCATGGCAATATCATTTACTGAGAGCTTTGCTTTGCCAGGCCAGTCCAACAAATGATAAAATTATGGTCTGAAAATGGAGAGAGAAACAATAGAAAAGATTAATCCCTGCTACTCACCCAAAAGATGCTCCTTCCTGTAGGCCTGTTTTGGGATAATTCCCCTTATGGAAATATTTCTTTCTGTGTTTGTATGTTTGTGTTCATACACCTCTATATTTTGGACTGACAAACACCAAGCATTTCTTAAATCTCAGCTTAAAAGAACAAAGAAATGCAGGTAGGAATTGCAGAATGTTTTCAGGGAATCATGGAATGGTTTGAGTTGGAAGGGACCATCAAGATCACCTTGTTCCAACCCCTGCCATGGGCAGGGACACATTCCACTCTCCCAGATTGCTCCAAGCCTTGTCCAGCCTGGCCTTGAACACTTTCAGGGATGCAGCAGCCACAGCTTCTCTGGAAAAACATGTGCCAGGGCCTCACCACCATCCCAGGCAAGAATTCCTTCCCGATATCCCGTCTAACCCTTCTCACTTTCAACTTAAAGCCATTGTCTTTTGACCTGTGTCTCCGTGCCATGTTTCAAGTCCTTCTCCAGCTCTCCTGGAGCCCCTTTAGACACTGAAAGGGGCTCTGAGGTCTCCTTGGAACTTCCTCTTCTCCAGGCTGGACATTCCCAGCTCTCCCAGCCTGGCTCCACAGCAGAGCCAGGAAGTTAACATGTGAAAGTGATAACTTGGGATTGTCAGATTGGCATGAACAATGTCCCAAGGGTTTGCTGTCAGCCCTGGGCACTGTTGGTAAACCTCAGGAAGCAAAATATTCTCCAGGAGCCTTAGATCTACCCGTTGTGCTGTGCTTCAGCTCCATGTGAATCCCAGAATCCCAGAATGGCTGGGCTTGGAAGGGACACAAAATCATCTAGTCCAACCTCACTGCTCAGGCAGGGAATCCCCAAGAGCAGGTAACTCAGGATTGCGTCCACAATCTTTGGGATTGTAGATTTTGTATTTTGACTATCCCCAGGGCAGGAGACTCCACACCCCCTCTGGGCAGCCTGTTCCCTTGCATGGTCACATCCCGGCAAAGTTCTTCCTCTCATTCAGGTGGAACTTCCTTCATTCTAGTTTCTTCCCATTGCCTCTTGTCCTGTTGTACCACCCAGCAGAGCCAGGTGGTAGCACTGGTGGTTTTTCTTCTTTTCATCTACATCTTTATCCATTTTCTACAGCCTAACTGGAAAAAAAAAAAAAAACCAAAAAAACCTAAACCCTGTAATATTTTTTGTGTTGTGTTTTTGAGAGGGTCTCCAGCCCTGACATCAGCTTGATGGCATCCCCTGCACTTACTCCAGCAGCTCCACATCCATATTCTGGGAACCCCAGAGCTGTCACAGTGCTCCAGGCAGCTCTCACAGGAGCAGAATAGAGGGGCAGAATCACCTCCCTCAACCTGCTCCTGCTTTGCTTGAGGTTTCCTGGGACACTTTTGGTTTTCTGGGATGCAAATGTTCATTGCCAATAATGCTGAGTTTCTCAGGATGGTTTTTATTGAAGATCTCAGGATCTTGGGGTCATCTCACCCAAGGCCCAAGCTCCCACATTATCCACCTGCACCTGACAGCTCCCAAGTCCTCCCAGCTCCCCTTCCCAATTAATTGGAATGAAGGCACAGTTCCAATTAATTCCTGCCACAAACCATCACACACCCTCCAACCTCTTGTGCATGGATGTCCCCGGGCAGTGGCCAGGAAAACACATGGAAAATGAGAAAGGGAAGAGTTGCCAGCAGACTTGTGTGGGTCAGACACCCCAACAAATCTCAGGGCAGCGAGGCAGAGACCTCTCCCCAAGGTTTCTTGCTTGGCAGCAGGGCACTGGGACAATCTGTTCCCAAACTGCTGAACTCCTGTCTCTAACTCATTTGAAACGCCCTTTTAATTACTCATTTTACAGAGATATTTTGGTTGCTGTGTGTATTAGCTGAGTTAGGTTATGATTTTTTAATGCCACAAGAGGGAAAAGAAACCTTTCACTCAGAACTGACTTTTAAACATTATTTTTTTGCCTTTTGCAACCAAGATAAACAAAACCAGC
Source organism: Ammospiza caudacuta (assembly GCF_027887145.1). Taxonomy (NCBI): domain Eukaryota; kingdom Metazoa; phylum Chordata; class Aves; order Passeriformes; family Passerellidae; genus Ammospiza; species Ammospiza caudacuta. The sequence goes on from NC_080593.1 coordinate 153,817,788, forward strand.
ATTCCAGTCTGTGACTAAAGTTTGTTGTTTTGAACTCCCTGCCTCTAGAGGTGAGCCTGGAAAAGATTTTTCTTCCCTCTGAAAAGTTCAATATCTGTGAAAAAAAAGGTCTGTTTACATCTTTTATCAGCTGGTCACAGGAGATATCCCTGTGCAGGCACTGCTGTTCCTCTGTGCCACCCCTTGAAAGCTCAAATACTTCACAAAACTCAAATTTATCAGCACAAGACCATTTCTTCTGGGCCTCATCTAATGTGGGTGGTGCTTTCACTTCTTATTAGCTCAGAATTAGGTGAATAATGAACTTCGGACACCAAAACCTCAGTACTAAGATATTTCAAGCTCATAGATAATTCAAGCAAGACTCTTATAAAATATTCTTGAATATAAATATCTAAATTCTGCTTACATGGCCTTTTAGGCAAATACCTATTACTTTTTTACCTTGTTCTTTAACTCATCAGTGCCTGATTCCTGTCAAGATACATGAGGATAAATAAGGCCATCACTTCAAAGGAGGAAAGAGGGAAAAGGATACTTTGGCCTTCCCAAAATGCTTGGGAAGCCACAGAGAGAAAAATTATCCTTTCTCCAAGACTTTCATGATCAAAAAAGCTTGTCCTAAGCTCAGGTCTTTGTGATTCTTCAGCCATAGAGAATAAACATCCTGCTATTAAGCAAAGTCTAAAGGGTTAGACTCTGCATCAGGTTTAAGCTGATGCAGAAAAGAAAGGCAAGTCTGGACATCAGCACTGAATGGAAACTCACTGGTTTTGCCTTCTTTCCAGGAAAATTTGAGGGCAAAATACAGAGTTCATTCCTTTTTCCCATCAGTGGAGCAAAGACCAAGTGCAATGCCAAGAAAAGGAGGGAGGCAAAGGAGGATGCAGCAAGGCCAGCACTAAGGTGGGAAAAGTCAGAGGATGTCATAAAAGTCATAAAGGTTCAGAAAATCATAAAATCATGGAATGTTTTGGGTTGGAAGGGACCTGACAGATCATCTCATTCCAAACCTCTACCATGGGCAGGGGCACTTTCCACCATCTCAGGTTGTTCCAAGTCCCCCATCCTGGCCTTGAGCACTTCCAGGGATGGGATATCAAAAACATATCTGTGCCAGGGCCACACCACCCTCACAGAGAAAAATTTATTGCTAAAATCCAATTTAAACCTACTTTCTTTCAGCTTAAAGCCATTCCCCCTTGTCCTAAGTTCCCAGTTGAGCATTCTACCTGCCAGTAAGAAATAAACATTGTTTGTTGATAAACAAAATTCTGATGGGGAAAATCTTACCCCCATTCCCTCTTCCCAGGCTCTCATTGGAGATGTCTAGGAAATACCCATGATTTTATAATGGAGAGAAGAAGGGAAGTGAGATCTGACTGCATCTGCCAGCAGGGAGAAACCTGAAATGGGTCTAAATTTGCATTTAGATTTGCTTTTTTTGGCAGCAATGTTTTCTACTGGGTGCCAAGAGACCCCCTCTGGGCTTGAATTATTTCTCAGGGAAAAAGAATCAGCAGCAGCTATTTCATAACCAGGGATACTCTGAGGGAGGGCTGTAAAGACTGGAAGGGGCTGTAAATACTGGGGGAAACAAGCCAGGGCTGGGGGATAATTCACAAGCTGCATCTTTTGCTGGTGCAGGAGGAGGAAAGGCTTGAATGGGCGTAAGCCAAGAAAAGCCTGTGGGAGGCAGAACCTGCCCTCAGCATCATGGCAGCCACAGGACATGGTTTGGGTGTCATTCTTTTGCCTCTGGGCAAGTCAGAGATGTAGCATATCCAGTCAGGACCCAGGGCATCGTTCTGGTTGTCCTGAGCAGCCAAGACTCCTGACAGGGGGCTCAGAGACCCTGGCACAGAGCCCAAAATGCCTGTGGTTTTGATTATGACCCATGCAGCAAGTTACCAACCTTAGATGAAGATCTGCAAGACATGACAAATTAAGTAGAATGATAGTGAGTTTATCATGAGGTGAAAAAGTAGATTTTGGAGTTTTTAGAATGGGGGTTCAGGGGGGCAAGATGGAGGGATCTGGGTATGTCCTGCCTTTCTCCTTCTTCTTCTTGGCCTCCATCTTCTGCTGTGATGTTGGCACTTTTAGATTGGTTTAGAGTAGAAGCTCACTGTCTAGCATAGGTGGTAGGTATTGGAAAGTAATTGTAAATATTGTACACGTAGTTTTTAGTATAAAGACATAACATCGCCCCAGGGGCAGGCAGAGTGCCTGGAACTGTCCTGCTGGATGGACCTCGGCAAGGCAAGAGAAATTTTTTTATAGATAAGATACAATAAACAACCTTGAGACTGAGAAATGAAGAGCCCTGACTCCTTCTTCAAGCGCCAGGGGGGGAAAAGAGACTTTCCAGCTTTTCTCAGGATCACTTTGACCAGCTAGAGACCCCGACAGCACAGAGCCATGGAATTGATTGGGTTGGAGGAGAACTCTGAGATCACCAGTTCCAACCTTAGGATAAACACCACCAAGCACTGGGTGCCATGTCCAGCTTTTCCACAAACACCTCCAGAGATGGTGACTCCACCACCCCTCTGAGCATTCCATTCCAATGCTTGATGACCCTTTCCATGAAGAGATTCCCCCTGATGCCTGACCTGAACCTCCCCTGGTGTAGTTTGAGCCTGGGAGAAGTGGCCAACCCCTTCAGCTGCACTCTCCCATCTAGGAGTTGTGCAGAGCCAGGAGGTCCCTCCTGAGCCTCCTTTTCTCCAGGCTGAGCCCCTTTCCCAGCTCCCTCAGCTGCTCCTGGTGCTCCAGACCCTTTCCCAGCTCTGTTCCCTCCTCTGGACATGCTCCAGCCCCTAAATGTCTTTCTTGAAGTGAGTGGCCCAAAACTGGACACAGCACCCAAGATGTGACTACAACCTGATTATAAAATAATCCATTGTAATTATATGACAGACTTAAAAATTAGGTACTGCATTGGCAATATTCAGACACTTTATTAGCAATAAATCTTTTTTTTAAATCATCTACAAAATCCCTGTGTCCTACCTGTGGCAAGGAACCTTCTCCCAGCATCTCTGTGACTCAGAGTGAGGCAGAGCTGGAAGGCTTGGTGAGACCAAGGACACTTCCATCTGACAGTGGGTAAATCTTGAATGAAATGCAGATCAGACCTTTAGCAACAAAAGGAGATCAAGGTTGGTTCTGAACTGCTGAAGAGAGGGCAGACAGCTTTGTGTGAGAGTCTTGACTCTGTTTACTAGAAAATTTAAAATTAAATCGTTCTGGACCAGACTGACATGATGATACAGAAATGCAGCCTCAAAAAAAAAGAGAAAAGACCCATAAAAGAGAAAAAAATCTAATACAAGAAACCTTAATTATCACATGCCCCCCTTTGCCTCTCCATCATTGCAATCATTAGTAGGGCTGTGCCATCCAAGGCAGTGCTGAGTTGCTGGCACGGCTGGTTTTGGGTAGTTCAATTTATTGTAACACATCAAAGAGGGTTTAAACTCTTCTATTTTGCTTCATGCCTGGGTCTGACTCAGAGAAGTGTCACATTTTGGCTGTGACATCCAAAGCCCGATGGCCTGTGGTCAAACCAGGCATTACCTCATTCCTTTCACTCACTGCGGTGACTCATTCCCAGTCCTTGCTGGGAACAACACTTTAGGCTCAGTCCTTTGCAGAGGGGTGTAAATCACTCAGAGATGAGAGGTTTATCTCTGTCCATGATCAAACCTGGGCTAAAGCAGTGAATTCAAAATGAGTCTGACCTCGGGGCTTCTCTCCATGCTGTGAATTCTGGTCCTGGTTACTTACTCAGCTTTGCAGTGTGCACCTACTGATCCAATAGTCCCTTCCAGAATCCAATTCAATTTATATTTAAGACCATTCTCAGACAACTTGCTGAAGGCTCTTTACTCAGCCAGCACAGATGGGCCCCTCACAGCAAACTTAGTCCAGTTCTCAAGGTGCAGAGAAGAGAATTCAAGTTTTCCAGAGCTTTCCTGATGAGCATTTCCAGATTTTAAGGCCCTGTTTCATTAAGGCATTTTTTATTGAAGCCAAAATGCTCCTCATACACATATTTTGGATAGGAGGGTGTTTAAGGAGATTGGTTGATTAGAATCAGAATATCCTGAGCTGGAAAGGCAATTCCAACTCCTGGCCCTGCACAGGACACCCCAAAAATCACTCATGTGACTGAGGGTGTTGTCAAAACGCTGTGACCCCTTCCCTGGGGAGCCCATTCCAGTTCCTGACTGCCCACTGGGTAAAGAATCAGGTCAACAACAAACACCTGAATCAAAAATCCAGTTACAGAAGACAGAGGAGGTTTTTGGAGGCCCAAAATTCCCCCGATTGTGATGCCAGAGGTAATAACCAATCATCAGAGCAGGAGAGCTGGCACGACAGAGAGATGTCCCATGCCAAAGGCAGCCACAAGCTTGGTGCTTCTGGATTTTTCATTTAATCATAACATCACAGAGGGGTTTGGGCTGGAAGGAACCTTCAAGATCATCTCATTTGGGTTGGAAGGGACCTTGATTATCACCGAATTCCACTCCCCTGTCGTGGGCAGGAACACCTTCCATTAGAGCAGGGCTCCAAGCCCTTAATCTGTAGAAAGAGGGGGAAGCTCCTGCTCCTTCTCTCACAGAAAATGAATAAACAAACCAAGCTGGAGTGCAACAAGTGATTTGGTTGAAAATAAGATGACAGAGTAGAGGTGAAGCTCTTCAAGTCTTAGTCCAGAAATGCAAGATCTGCCATCCTTCCCTTGAATCCAAAGCTGACTTCCAGTTGCATAGCTGGTCTTTATCCCGTGACACTCAAAGCAGCTGATGTAGAATATCCATGTCCTTCCCTGGAATGCCATTTCCCAACGACTAATAACAATTTCCCGAGGCACCAAGGGTTGGGATTTAGGCCTTGCTGCGAATCCTCCAGGCTTAAAAAATTTTAAAAAAGAATAAAAATCTATGTTGCTTACATTTGTTTTCAGATCTTATCATTTGTGGGTGTGGGGAGACAGCATTTATTGATGACTAAGTGAGCCCAGCAGTGCCTCAGTCAATTCTTATCACTCCATTTCACTGCAGGCAGCTGCCCCATCCCTGGCTGCGCTCTTTATATTTTCACTGCATTACTGCTGTGATGTTTAGCATGCAACAGGCAGCGTTGCTTTTGTGAGGGGAGCAATATCAAGCCTGAAATATTGTTGCTGGCAATAAGTGAATGCCCTCTTCATGCCTGAAATATCAGGAATGCCCTAATCTGAGTGAGTGAGGGCTGTTCTGACAACACATCTCCGTGTGTAATTATAGCTGAAGGCTGGGATCCGTCTCGACAGCAGCTGCTGACTGGCACTGTCGCCCTCCCTTATAGCTCCTGAGCAGTGGCTTGGCTCATGAATATTCATCAGCAGAGTGTTGGGAGCCCTGATAACAGCTTCAGAGAGATTCATTAAATAAAGTCCAGGCTGCAGATCCACCAGGCCGAGTGAGTGGGGCTGATCTCCAGTGAAAGAATCACCATGGGGGTGGTGGGTAGAGGGAGGGATAAAGGGAAATAACTTGGCACAGGGAACAACAGAGGGAAAGAATGGATTGTTCCATGCCAGGAAAGGAATCCCGGAGCACAGCAGAGAGGAAATGGCAGTGCTGCAGTTAAACAGAACTGCTGATTGTAAATAAACAGGAGCTCAAGGCTCCAAAGGCACCAGAAAGCAAAAAAGAGAGGGGTTGGTTCAGTTCAAGGAGCAAGCTCACATGGGAAGAAAGGATTACTGGCTTTAGGCTGGAGAAGGGTAGGGTTAGATGGGATATTGGGAAGAAATTCTTTCCTGGGAGGGTGGCAAGGCCCTGGCACAGGTTTCCAAAAAAAAAACCTGTGGCTGCTCTGTGAAAAATGCGTATTTTATGACTGGCTTTTCGCAAATAATAAAATGAATATTATATGTGTTGTATTAGAGAGTAATGCTGTATTAATTCTCTTAAGTAGTGTGTTAAATAGTTTAGTTAGTTAGGTTTAACAATAGTTAAACCTAAAACAATAGCTTTAGGTTATAACAAAATATTAAAATAGAAAGTATGTTTTGTAGGATACTTTTTTAAAGAATGAACTTGCAGCAAGATAGCAGCCACAGGACACCTAAATCGTTCAGAGAAAGAGAATTTATTGCTCCATTTTAAGGAAAACAAACTTCTTCCCACCTCGCTCAGGATTGGAGATGCTGTTAGGATTAGGAGGAAGAAGTTGACGCTGACCAGACAGAATCCTGCATTTGAATGGAATTTATGCATCATGTATGAGGTGTATGAATATGGTACAGGTAATTGTTTTTAAAGGCTAATCCTCTGTTAACTTGTGTCCTTTTTCAGGCTCATACTGCCCAGAAAAAGGCACCTGGACATCCATAACTCTTTGTTTCTATTGTCTCATATTGTCCTTATCCAAATTGTCCAAATTATTATTACTCTAATTATATTACTATTTTTATAACCATTTTATTACTATTAAGCTTTTAAAATTTTAAAACCAAGTGATCGGCGTTTTTCACACGCTCCATCCCTGGAAGTGTCCAAGGCCAGGTTGGATGGAGCTTGGAGCAACCTGCTCTTATTAAAAGTGTCCCTGCCCATGGCAGGGGGTTGGAATGAGATGATCATTCAGGTCCCTTCCAACCCAAACCATTCCAGGATTATATGACACAAGAAATGTCCACGTCTCCACCTCCTGTTGAGGAATAGTTGTGCTCACACGGTGGTACCTGGCTATTCCTGTTGTTAGTACAGCCTTGGCACAAATGGTGGGAGGCTCTTCACACTGATGTCCTGCAGGTGAGGCCCCACAGACAGATTCAGCCCACTGAGTCAGTGCAAAGACTCAGGGCAGAGCCATCAAAAAGTTCTTAATCATCTAAAACCAAGGGGGAAAAAAGACCCACTCCTAATGAACTTGGGTTCTTAGCAGCAGTGAGCAGTGAGTCCTGTTTGTTGTGGACCCTTAAATCCACAAACATAATGTCTGCTGTAGATAAGAACCTTTGGAGTGAGAGTTTGGTGGTGCCCACCTGCCCTGGAGAAGTCTTGCAAAGCCCTGAAGAACATTCTCACAGCAGGCTCTAAACATGAATTGTATATGTATATGAATTTAGGGAATATAAAGGAACCTGAGAGTGACCATAGGAGGGCCATGAGGATGGTGAAGGGTCTGGAGGGGAGGCCACAGGAGGAGCTCCTGAGGCCACTTGGTTTGTTCAGCTGAGGAAGAGGAGGCTGAAGTGAGACCTCATTGGGGTCTGCAGCTTCCTCATGAAGGAAAGAGGAAGGGCAGGCAAAGATCTTTTCTCCCTGGTGAGCAGGGCAGGACTCAACTGAACAGGTCAACAACAAACTGAAGTTGTGTCAGAGGAGGTTTAGCTTGGATACCAGTGAAAAATTCTTCACCCAGAGGGTGGTTGGTCCCTGGAATGGGTTCCCCAGGGAAGTGGTCACAGCACCAAGCCTGACAGAGCCCAAAAAAGCATTTGGGCAACACTCAGCCACAGGGTGGGATTCTTGGGGATGTCCTGGGCAGGGCCAGGAGATGGCCTTGATGGTCCTTGTGGATCCTCCCAACTCAGGATATTATGTGATTCTATAATTTTGTGTGTAGATCACCTTTCATCTTCTCCCAGGCTTTCCATGAAGGGTGCTTTGGAGATAAACAGTGGGAATGCAAAGTGGAGCAGCCATGGGATTGAGAAATCAGTTTAGCCCCCAGAGAGGCCAAGGCACATCTTGGACCCAGAAGCAGCTCCCTTTATTATTGCATATGTTATTACAGATTTTACAGCAGATAATGTGGATATTATTACAGATTTTTAGCTCTGGCTGGGCCCTGTTGTGCCTCTGTACACATGGAATGGGATTCCTCCAATGGAGCCATCTGTGCCAGCCGCCCTGAGCTTCCTTTGCACTTCCAGAGGGAAATTCCTCTCATCCTAAAGCAACCAGTTAATGCTGAGAGATGAATCACGTTTGAAAATGCCTGGGTTTGTCTCCTGTCAAGAGGTCCAGCTGAGCAATGGAGTCCTACAACACCTCTTTGTACATGGATCAGGGCTGAATCACAAATTCATCATCCACAGGTGCTGAACTCGGAGATGACAGCATTTGCTGTAAGTCACTCTTTTTCTCCCTATTCCCAAGTAGTTGCATTCCTCCAAGGCTGCTTCTTTTCTTCCCAAGATATATTTCACAGTCAGACAACTCAAAGCAATCTGCAAACATGAAAAAAGGATGCCCTGTTCCTCTGTGTAGCCACCTGGTGCAGACCCACGAGGAGATTTCAGCTCTGTCCAAACCTGAAGACAGAAATTGTCATTTCCTAGAGTCCATCTCACTGTGTTAGCACACAAAAAAATAGCAAATAGTGCAAGAGTGGGTGTCCTGCAGCCTCAGATACCTAAAAAGCTGTGAGATCCTGACATGCTGGTGAGTCAATAATGCAGTTGGAGGCAGGAGAATATCTTGGAGGTCAGGAATTTAGGCGTGGTGTCCTTCAAAACAAAAACAGAGAATTGTCTCCTGAATAGGAAAATCAGAAATAACAAGCAAAATCCCGGGTTTGGGCAGGATGGCTGGGGGAGAGAGAGTTGTAAAATGCCTGCTGGAGATTTAAACGAGGGTTTGGTGTGCGCATTGAGTGCAGCTGACACCCGGGCAGCCCCTTGGCCTTGCCTGAGGGGTTGAGGAACCCTTTAATTACATTCAAGAGGCTCATTTTAATGAGAAGTAGTAGCGTTAATTGCTTGGTAGTTCCTGCCTAATAGAACCCTTTCAGAGCTGTTGGTAAATGGGTCCCTTTTCAGGCCGCAGGGACACTTTAAAATGTCTCCACACACTCATTAGCTGCCTAAGAACAAATCCTCTACCCCAGCCTTGGGCTAAAAAATGCTACAAACCCTCCAGCTCCTGCATCCCTGCAACCCAGAGCCCAATTGCCCAGCAAACAATCTCAAAAGGATGTAAAATAGTGCAAGGAAATCCCAGCTGGGACACATCTTTGCCCAAGGACCCGGTGGGATGGCATGACCCCAATGAATTATAGATTAAGAATTTCACATTTTTCCATGTTTATTGGCTTGGCCTCATTAGCCTGGTTAGTTCTGGATCCTTGTCTCTCCAGAGAAGGAGAGGTTTCCTTGAAACTTTCCAGTGTGAAAGTTTAAGGAATATAGAATTATCCACAGAAACTCTTAGATTTTATAAATATATAATTTCCTCTTTCTTTATCACTTTTTAAAAGCAACACAGGAACTTTGGACTCAAGCTTGGCTACAACTGGAAAGAGAAGTTCCTCCAAAAGCTGCTGTGTGCTCCCTGTCAGAAACACAGGATCATGGAATGGTTTGGAATGGGAGAGGCCTTTAAGATCATCTCATTCCAGCCCCTGTCATGGGACACCTTCCACTGTCCCAGTTTGCTCCAAGCTCCATCCAACCTGGCCTTGGACACTTCCAGGGATGGAAGCAGCCACAGCTTCTCTGGAAAACTCATGCCAGGGCCTCACCACCCTCACAGGTGTTAGGAAAATTAATCCTAAAAACATCAGAGGTTTATGTCAAAAAAGGAGACAGAAGAGTCCTTTTAATTTATTCAAATAAAGGGAGAGGCCATGGGGCATTCCCCTGGGACCTCTCAAATTTTTGGAGGATGCAGCCTCCCTTTTTATCCCAATTTCCTGGCTGCATTTCCCTTCTCTGTCTCCCCATTGGCTGAGGTACTTAGAGGTACAGACTTCCCAATACACCTGATACTGAAGATTTCCCTCTGATGTATAACCCTCCCTTTTAATTTTTAATTCTTATGGAATTTAGGGGTTTTTCTTCCCCATTGTTTCTTTCATCTTTCAATGTCTAATTTAATTTATCAGCAAACCTAAAGTTCATTAGTGAAAGCAAATATATTTTTCCATTCATCAATCATTAGAATCCTTCCCATTGTTTCTTTTATCTCCCAGTGCTGGTTTTATCTACCAGCAGATCCACAGCTTGTTTGTAAAGACAAATCTGCTATTCCTCTCACAGGGAAGGATTTTTTCCTAATATCTCATCTAAACCTACCTTACATGAGTTCAAAATTATTTGTCTTTCTCCTCGCACTCCAGACCCTTTCCTAAATTCCCTCTCCAGCTCTCCTGGAACCCCTTCAGGTATTGGAAGGGGCTCTAAGCTCTCCCTGGAGCCTTCCCATCTCCAGGCTGGACATTCCCATCTCTCCCAGCTTGGATCCAGACCAGAGGAGCTCCAGGATCTCCAAATCCTTCAGAAGGTGATCCCAGAACTGGACACAGTGCTCCAGGTGGGCTCTCATGATCAGACTAGAGTGAAGAGTCAGCTCCTGTTTCTTGCTGCCTCTTTAAAAGATAAACTTTCAGGCTGGAAAGTCCAGAGGAACGTCAGAGCCCGGTGCTAACCCACAATTTATTAACAATTTGCTTTCATCTCTGTTTCAGAGCCCGTGGAAGGAGCTGCGCTGTGCTCAGAGTCTGGGACTCGCTGTTCTAACGGGGGAAAAAAAATAAAGCACGATTCCATCAAAGCTGTCATTCCTTTTGGCAAGCAAACCCATTAGAGATGCATGAGGTGTGCTCTGAAGTCTCTCCCCATTTACTCCTCTGTCGTCTGCCCGCTGCGGATTTCTCCAGCGCTCATTCCTAATGAATCCTGCTGTTCCATGGAAATGACCGCTGTTGGGCTGCACTGGGATGGCTGTGCCTGCCTGGATTACCTTTGGGAAGGTGTTAATGAGAGGTGGCAGGGCTGGCAAGAAGGGGAGCAGCACTGGGGAAGAGCCAGGATTCAGCTGAGCACACTCGAGCTCACAGAGATCACACAAAGCAATTAAAAATCAAAGTTCAGGTGGTGTCAGGCTCTGCAGGGCTTGGGCTGTGGAGCATCCAGGAGAGGCTCCTTCATATCCCATTTAGTGAGGGAGGGATCCAGCTCAGGAGTGACATCCCACCTGCATTATCCCATTAGAAACTGGAAGCACAAACTGCTGCCAAAGGGACCAGAGGGATGGACCAGCTCTGCTGTGAGGAAAAAAAATGGGAGAATTTGGATTGTGCAGCCTGGAGAAGAGGAGGCTTTGGGGTGACATAATTGTGGCCTTCCAGTACCTGAGCAAAGCCTATAATGAAGATGGAGAGATTTATTCACAGGAGCCTGGAGTGACAAAGAGTAACGGCTTCAAATTGACAGGGAATAATTTTAGATTGGATATAAGGAAGGTCCCTTTCCACTCCAAGGTGGTGCTGCGACATGGGACAATTATATTTCATTTAATGCTAAAATGAATAAAAGGAAATGGCCTCAAGTTATGCCAGGGAGATTTAGGCTGGATGTTAGGAAAAATTTCTTCATCAAGAGATTTGTCAAACACTGGAACAGGCTGTCTGTCCTGGGTTGTAAGATTTGGTTTGGGCGTGTGTATTCTATTGCCATCTATTAGAGGTGGGGCAGTTATCTTCTGTTCATTGGGCAGTTTTCTTTATCTCTTCCACAACCAATCCTCCCTCCAGGAGATCTCTGCTGTTCACGGGCCACTGAGTGTCACTGCATGGCTGATAAAATTCCATCATCCCATTGGGAGATGCGCCACCCAGGGGGAGGAGACAACCATTCCTACCTGGATATAATCTGAGGTTGGGAACAGATTATATCCAGCCTTTTCCAACTGCGTTCCCGAGGAGCAGCTTTCTTCTCCACTGGATTCCCAGAGGAAGACCATGCCCATCTACACCACCACTGGATCTTCAGAGGAAAACTCCACCCTTCTCCAGGATCACTGCTCCTCCTGTCACTGCAGGAGGGCTGCAGCCACCACTGAATGGGTCTGTGCCACCACCCTGGCCCACAGGGTGTCAGGTCCTATTCTGACTCTGTCAGTGTTTTTTTGTTTTGGTTTGGTTTGTTTTTTTAAATTTTTTTTTTACTATTGCATTTGTATTTTTATTTTCCCAGTAAAGAACTGATATTCTACTCCCATATCTTTGCCTGAGAGCCTCTTAATTTCAAAATTATAATAATTTGGACGGAAGAGGCTTACATTTTCCATTTCAAGGGAGGTTCCTGCCTTCTTTAGCAGACACCTGTCTTTCAAACCAAAACACTGCCCAGGGAAGTGTGGAATCACCACTCCCAGAGGGATTTAGAATACTGGGAGATGTGGCACTTGGGGACATGGCTTAGTTGTTGGACTCGATGATCTTAGAGGTCTTTTCCAACCTAAATGATTCTGTGAACCTGTAACTTGAATAAAATCCATGAGGAGCAGAGGGATCTAGAACAGCTCAATGGTTTGGGTGATTTTTCATTTGTTGCCTGATGCCTGATCCAAATCCAGGGCCTGGAAGCCAAGCATAAATATTATCAAACTAAAAATGCAATACAAACTTGGGTTATTAGGATAAATAACCATGGGAATAGATTCCCTTTTCTATCAGCTGGATCTTTCTGGGAGTACTTCAAAAGAGAATTATTGCAGAAGCTCTGACTGTTGGGTAGATATAGGAACTGCTGGGAGAATTTAATAACCTGTGTTGTGAAGTAGGTCAGGCCACAATTTGCAGAAGTCAGGAGAGGCTGTTATGAAGTTTGAAAGTCTTTCCCAGCTTTTCACTGTCCTGGAGCTGGATAAAACCAGTTCATACATGGAGCCCATGACCTGTAAAAGACTTTTGGATGACTCGCTTCAAACTGACCCTGCACTTCAGCAAGACCCCTGTTGGTGCAGATGAAACAAATCCACTCTTTGTTTCTAAAATGAAAGCCAAAACCACCTTACTTCTTGTTTTTTTTGTGATTTGGTTTTTGGGTTTTTTTGGTGTTGTTGTTTGTGTGGGATTTTTCATGTTATGCCAACACTCTGATTCAGCCCTACAGGGTAGGGGTTTACCTTTATTGAATTATAGGGTTCAGGTGAGCTTTGGCTGTTTATTTTCATAAATATTATTTTAAAGTCAGTGGAGAACAGCAGCTGATTCTGGTGTCAAATGCCATTTAAAATACTCAGGATATTGGGTTGTCCTGCATTAAGCAGTCAGGAAGGTGGTAATACCTGATTCTCTGGAATCAGCACAGAACATTTTTCTGGGAAAACCTGAGTTCAGGAACTCTTTTGTGTAACTGCCAGCTGAGCTCATGCTCATTCTTCACTTTGGAGTGAAAAATATTATTTGAAGTGCTGGTGACAATGACCAAATCACCAAATCTATAATCAAATCCAGTTTTAGAGCTGGATTTCTGGAAAACTCAGTGGTTTTAAATGGCTAAAAATGATGGAGTTTCCATAGCAGAGAAAAACAATTAAATAATTTTTTAAGGAAGGAAAAAATCTAAAATTCAGGTTGGAAACAGAGTGAACATTGTTTAAATATTTTTTTTTCTGACATATGAAAAAATTAAGGTGGCTATAATGAAACATTATTATTGTCAGTATAATTTTTTCTTTTTTTTTTTTTTTTTTTTTTAACTAACTTTCCTTCTCCAAGTAGTCCCTATCCCTCCCTATGTACAAGATCCCAGCTGGAACTCTGTGCTGGATACTGACACACAAATTATTAGCACAAAATGTATTTTTCTCTCCTAGAGAATGTCTCTCTCCTGCCTGGAACAGCCTGTACAATTTCTGTCCTTATTTATCTCATTAATGCATTTACACGTTGACTGTTCTTCCTCCTCAAGAAAAACATGCAGTGGAAAACTCCAGGGTCAGATTCCCACTCTTTTCTCTCCTTGACTACAAACCTTACCCTTAAGGAGATTTTTTTCTTTTTTTTTTCCTTTTTTTTTTTTTTTGCAATTTGCAAAAAATCAAAATAAATGGGGATATCAACTATCTCCAAAACATCGGATTCAAGGTTAAGTGCCTTTTCACTCTTCTCTGTGGATGACTTTCCTGTAAGGAGGAGGCAGAGAATAAATACAAAAAATAAGAATAAAACTCAGAGTAACACTTGGAAATCACCAGTAAGACTCAATTTTCAATTAGGAGTCAGCCAAAAATAATATTCTGGATTATAACAGATGAATTTACACCTTCTGGTTGCTGCTTGATTTCAGAGCTCCCATGGCCTTCCTTTTTCCAGCTTGAGACTGAAATTCCATTTGCAAAACAGGATCCTTTTGATGTCATTTTAACCATGCTGGACCTGGCTGCTGAACAAGGCTTTATTATCTATAAACTGCATCCTGATTTAATCCAGATCTGCAGGCAGAACCAGGTACATTTGTGCTGGAATTTTTATTTTTCTCCAGAGGGGATGAATAAGAAAAGGAGATTATATAGGAGATTCTTCCTAACTTTCTTGTCTTCTCCATCAAAGTCATCTTAAAAACAATGGAAACATGGAATTGTTTGAGTTGGAAGGGACCTTAAAGATCTTCCAATCCCATCCTTGCCATCGACAGGGACACCTTCCACTATCCCTGGTTGCTCCAAGACCTGTCCAACCTGGACTTGAACACTTCCAGGGATGGGGCAGCCACAGCTGGGAATTCCATTCCAGGCTCTCCCCACACTCACAGGGAAGAATTATTCCCAATTTCCTGTTGTTGTTATCTTATTGTATTTCATATTTCTAGAGTCCCATCCTAGAGTCCATACCTTCTAGCTGGTTTTCTACCATGCAGCTCCTCTCTGCTGTACAGTTCCTGATGGCTTCACAGGGGCTCCTCCTGGGCTCTCGACCCACCCCCTTTTATCCCAGTTATCTTTGCAAGCCACAGCTGCTGCCCAACTAAGGACTTCGCAGCTGTGGCTCATTTAGAGCAACTAGGACCCACCTATCCAATGCATAGGACTCTCACTACAATTTCCCATCTGAATTTGTGCTCTATTGCAGACTAAGCTCTGGTTTCTGGGGCTGCCAACACTGGAGTGATTCCAGAGGAGGACCACGAAAATAATTTGAGGCCTGGAGCAGCTCTCCTGTGAGAAAAGCTTGAGAAAGCTGGGGATGTCAAGCCTGAAGAACAGAAAGCTCCAGGGAGACCTTGGAGCCCCTTCCAGTGCCTAAAGGGACTCCAAGAGAGTTGGAGAAGGACTTTGGACAAGGGATGGAGTGACAGGACAAGGAGGAATGGCTTTAAAGTGTCAGAGAGCAGGGTTAGATGGGATATTGGGAAGAAGTTCCTCCAACTTCTGAACAGGCTCAGCTGCTCTTGATGTTCCAGGACCATCCCATGGTCCAGAACAGAGTTGAGGCTCCGTAGGATCAGGAGTTGAGCAATGAAAGGAGCCTCTTCACCCTATAGAACCCATGCAGACCAGGCCAGGGGAGGATATGGAGACCCAGGGAACAAAGGGATTCCTGGGGGAAGCCTTTCAGGCTGTTCCCTCAGCTCCTGCTGCAGTGGCCCATATGTGTCCTTGTGTCTGTCCCTCTGGAGCTCCATCTGCTCTCTCGCTGCTCTTTCTCCTGCCCACTGGAGGAGAAGGCAGAGCTGGGAGACAAAACAGAGATGCTGGGCCTGGATCTCGGCCTGGTTGTGGCCAAGGCTGTCAGATGACACCAATTATCAATTATCAGCTGTTGTTGCTGCTCTGAGGCTTTTTGGTGGGGAATATTCAACTTGAGGCCATCCATGGGGCTCTCCCTGCCTTTGGTTTTGGCTTTGTCCTTTTTGGTGAGCAACTCTGAGGGGCCAAAGACCATATTTAGAATCTTTATGACTATGGCAAGGTCTCTTTTTTCTCCCTGAAGGAGAATCCAGGTATCTTTACCCCTTCCCTCTCCTGCTGCCCCTGTTCCATATTCCCATTCCAAATTACATCCAGAGATGCTTTTCCATTAACAGAGTTGAACTAATGCTGCCTCTTTTTCCCCTTTATCATTTTGATAAGCTCCATCTGTCCCAGGAGAAGGGAGAGTTTCAGAATATAATGATGGACCTCTGGAGCCATCTAAGAAAGAAAAGCAGAAAAAGGCAACACACAAAAGAAGGAATAAAGAGAACTGGGAGGGCTCAGCCATGGTGCTGATACAGATTGTGGATGGCTAATCTGGCTTTCCATGAGGTCATTAATCATCTTTTTTGCTTTTTTTTTAATCTTTTTTTATTTTTTTCTTTTTTAATACTGCAGTAAACAGTCAGGAGATGTGAGGGAAAATATTCAAGCTTCACATATGTGAGCCTGAGAGCGAGCTGGGTACAGGCAGCAGACGGGGAGTTTCAAAGGAGCAGACAAGATAAAAGCCCCTGCAGCAAAGAAAACCTTGGAGACAGAACAGGAAGCTTCAGCCTGGGATGATGTTCAGGAAGGTTTTATTAGGAGACTGTAAAACTCCAAGCAGAAACATTGAGCTGGTTTGTTTTAAAGGGATGGGGGGAAAGAGTTTTAGATTATCCCAGATAATTCTTAATCCCTGCCAGAAATGTTTGTTATGCTGCAGCCACACCTGGGCTGGGGTTGTGTGGCAAGGAAAACATCCACTCTCCTGTGGCGCTGGAGACCTGGGAATGTTCACCTGAAGAAGAGAAGGCCCCAGTGAGAGCTTAAAGCCCCTTCCAGTGCCTGAAGGGGCTCCAGGAGAGCTGGAGAGGGACTTGGGACAAGGGATGGAGGGACAGGACACAGAGAATGGCTTTAAACTGACAGAGGGCGAGAAAGATGGGATATTGGGAAGGAATTATTTCCTGTGAGGGTGTGAGGCCCTGGCACAGGTTTTCCAGAAAAGCTGTAGCTGGTCCATCCCTGGAAATATCCAAGGCCAGGTTGGACAGGGCTTGGAGCACCCTGGGATAGTGGAAGGCTTGGCAGGGCATGGAATGAGAGAACCTTGAGGGTCCCTCTCAACCCAAACCATTCCATGATTTTGTGTCTTGGAGAAGACCAGGTGGGAGGGCTGGAAGTGCCAGCCTGGGCTCCTGTGATTGGAACACAAAGAGCTCTGGAAGCATCACTGTGAGCAGTTAATAACCAGCCAGAGGTTTCTCAGCACCATTTTCCCAGTTTGAAAAGCATCCCAGCAGTCCAACGCTGGGAAAAGTGTGTGATTAACAGGTCAACAAAGCAGCATCTTTAATCATGCCAAGCAGGCAGCTGAGAGGTTCAGGGACTGACAGGAAACCTAAGGTTCTCAGACAAAAATCCTTGTTTAGAACTGAGTCATCCTGGCGGCATTAATGATAGGGAATAAAGTCAGGGAAACAATGCGAAAATGCTTTTACTGTGTCAATTCAGGAAAAGGGCACAATGCAAATTAAGCCACCATTGCAGATAATTAGAGGTGAAGGAGTGGATGTCTGATTAAAACTGGGAGCTAAGGCAGACCAGAGCTGAAGAACAATGCTTTGTTTTCCCTTGAAAAATCCCAAACCAAGGAAAAGATAAACACAGATATCAGGGAGTTGAAAATTCTCTCTTCCAAGGGCAGCTTTGGGCTCATTAGAGGCATTTTAAAATGCTCCGCGTGTCACTCCAGATAAGTGGAAAAAACCTACAGAACAGACTGTTAACCATGATAACTGCTTTTCCAGAAGATTCTGGAGCTGGCCCAAAGGCCAGGCACCTCAAGAGAGCAGGAAAAGACAACCCAAAGGACACCAGGGCTGGGACCCTCTTGGAAATATGTGGCAATCATATTTTCTGGAAAAATCCCTTCGCCCAGGATGTTGCTCCTGGGAAGCTGTGAAGACTCAGAGAAAAAGGAAAACAACAATTATCTGATTTGCTTTTCCTGTGTTTTGCTCCTTTGGAATGTTTTTGGACATTGTTTACCAACAGGTGGTTGTTTCATTGGTTTCATGTGAAACAATACGTCAGAATTGTTTTGACTTATTGGCCATTCAGGGTCAGGCTGTGTCGAGGCTCTGGAAAGAGTCATGAGTTTTCATTATTATCTTTTTAGCCTTCTGTAAGTATCTTTTCTGTATTCTTTAGTATAGTTTAGTTTAGCATTTTTTTAAATATATTTTAGTATCTTAAAATAATAAATTAGCTTCCTGAGAACATGGAGTCAGATTCATCATTCCTTCCTGTCATGGGGCACCCCACAAATACAATAGAAACATCTGGCAGAAATGGGTTCTCCAAGGTCTGAAAACCCCTTAAAGGCCAATTCCAGGTCTGAATTTGTAAATTCTCAGCAGCCGAGTTGCTCCATCTCCTCCAGCCACTCCTGTCCTACATCTCCTGAAGTCCTGAGCAAGTCCAACACCTTTGGCACATTCCCTCTCCTTTGGAGGGATGAAGGGACAAGGCCTGGATTCAAAGCCCATTTCACACAATGTGGATCTTCCTCTTGATGTTTGTAATGGTCTGGATAAATTTGTGGAAACTTTTCCTACCAGTGCCAGGTTGGATGGGCCTCTGAGCAACCTGGTCTAGTGGAAAGTGTCCCTTTGCAGGGGAGGTGAATGATCTTTAAGGTCTCTTCCATTCCAAAATGTTTGATATTTAATGCTTCCTCCTTCTTAGCCCCCCAAGAAGGCAGAGAATTCTTGCTGGGAAGAGCAGAAAAGCCAAATTCCACCCAACCGCAGAGAATCTCATCTCCTGACCTATGTATTTGCTGCATGCAGAGAAAAAATAAAGATGGTTCAGATCCCTCATCACCATCCTCACTCTGCATTTGGCTCAGAGGCTCCATCACAGAGAACAGCAGCGGTGTGGAAACCCCTCCTCAATCCCACGCATGTGTGAAGAGCCCTGGATTTGTTTGGCTGCTGAAGCCTCCGAGGGTGTTTTCCCCTCTTTAAATTCCATCTCTGTCTTTCTGTCTGCTTATCCCTGGGTACCTGGGAGCCTCATTTCTCCCGGAGTTAATGGTAGGGGAGTGCTCATTATGCAGATGCCAAGGAAGCGTCTCCGTAGCAACAGCAGCCATGGAAGCACTGGGATCTCATTTGGCTCCCCCAGCCATTCACGTCCCTCGCACTCTCAGCAGTGTCCTGCCTGAGGGACAGCTTGGCTCCTGCATTTCTTCACACTTCCCGGGGTACAGATAATTCCCTGAGCGCAGATCTGAGCTCACCCCCCACCAGAAATCTCTCTGTGTTGCTGTTAAAAAATGTATCACTTAAAAAAACTCAGTTTTGTGCTCAGAACAGTCCCAGCAAAGGCATGGACAGAGGAATATTCTCAGGAAACAGATGCAGGTGGAAGCTGGGGATTTGTCTTCAGGGGTGCTCCTTGCATTGATGGAATTGTCTCAGTGAAATTCAGATTTCAAAAGGGAACAGCTCAATCTCTGAGGTTCCAAAAGGGTGTAAATTAAGACAACAGAGAGATTTAATGATAGGGTATAGACAAATACCTTCCAAAATCATGGATGGTGATTTCAGATGTTCCATCAGCAAAATGCAAGCTCGTGGCAGCTGCTCTGTCTGGGCAAGCACCTGCTCAGGAGACACAGAACAGGTCCAAGTGGAGTTGAGACATTTATAAAGTCTAAAACAGGGATTTACTGGGTGAGAAATAAGACTGATAAGGGGGAGGACAGATTAGGAAAAAAAAAGGGTGTGCAAGGAGGAACTCCTTGGTGCAGAAAGTATTTTTGGTGTATTAATAACATCAACATGAAGAAAACATGTTAGATCATGTTTAGAACATGGACGATCTAATCAGTGAACAAGGAAGGAGCCAAAATGAATCTCCTGTATCTGAGAGTGTCAGCCACAGAAAGGAATGTGGAGGAAACTTTACACCAATTTTTATGAGCCAATTTCCCATATTCTGAAACTTCCAGCACAGAAAAGGCTTCTGCAAGCAGGAAGGGGCTATCTTGCTCTCTCCAGCCAATGGTAAAAAATGAGTTAAACTGAAAAAATGTCAGGTCTTCTCCACTTAAAGAGTTTTAAAAATAGTTTAGGACATGATCTATGAGTTGCAGTGTGCCATAAATAATGTTCCTATGAAGCAGGGGGACAGTATCATTCCCCCAAGGGAAATTGAGTTTCCTGGAATTCCCTCTGCAATGCCATTGAATATTCCAGAACAAAATCTGTCGGAGCAAGTCCAGAGGAGGCCACAGAGATGTTCAGAGAGCTGGAGCCCCTCTGCTCTGGAGCCAGGCTGGGAGAGTTAGGAATGTCCAGCCTGCAGAAGGGAAGGATCCAGGGAGACCTCAGAGCCCCTTCCAGTGCCTGAAGGGGCTCCAGGAGAGCTGGAGAGGGACTTGGGACAAGGGATGGAGGGACAGGACACAGGGAATGGCTTCCCACTGCCAGAGTGAAGGGATAGATGGGATATTGGGAAGGAATTCTTCCCTGTGAGGGTGGTGAGGCCCTGGCACAGGTTGTCCAGAGAAACTGTGGCTGCCCCTGGATCCCTGGAAATATCCAAGGCCAGGCTGGATGTGGTTTTGAGCAGCCTGGACTAGTGGAAAATGCCCCATGGCAGAAAGGTTGGAGCAAGATGGTCTCCAAGGTCCCTTCCAGCTCTGTGATTCCATGAAAACCTCTGGAACTTCCAGGCAGTAGCACAGCAAATGGGTGGGTGGCCCCTTCCCTTCCCAGGCATGGGATGTATCACTGGCCAGGGGTCTATGTACAAATCACAAACGGGATGGGACTGCAGTGGAGCGTGCCTTGAGCTGTTTTATTTTTCAGCATCAGTCTCATTCCATGGTTATGACAATGGGAATATGCCATCAGCTCACATCTCAGGCAGCAGACAAAGAACTTAATGTTACAACTTACTTTATAAGTTTTTTGACCAATCACATGAAGCAAAAGCACATTGACAGTAGTTCTATCCAACCACTATAAGCGCATGTACCTTTGGTTAAAACAATGCTTGCTTATTTCAAATACAATACCTGTTTGTAAGCTTTAAAACACACTGCACAGAGCTCCATTATTAAGCTTCAAACTTCCTAATATCTTGCTAGATAAACTTTTCTGTAGCTTAGGGATTTATTCTAGACAAGTGTTAATACACAGACCATTGTTCTATTTGTCCTTGCTTTTCTATTTTTTAAATAATTTTTCTGCTGACCTATCTCATGGCTGCTGCTTAGCTCTAATCACAGTTCTGCTGTCTCTGAGGCCTGCCTTTTGCAGCTTTCCCAAAACCCTCTCATTTTGTGGATTCCCACAGGATGAGCCACAGGGAAATCTTCACAGCTGGGGACAGGTTGTGTGTGGTATTTAAGGACCAAGAAGCAGCAGGATTCAGAGCTGACACCATTTCCAGTTCCTCCTGCAGGGACATTTTTTAAACCCCTACCCCAGGTGTGGCAGCAGCTCCTGTTGGTTTGTTGGTTTTTGGCAGGGATTTAATGACTGTGAGGAGCGGGGCCAAGATCCTCGTGGTTTGTCACCTCCACTGTAACTGCGTGGTCTTCACAGCCACGTCATGGTGCTTTTTATATCCACCCAGATTGTGAAGTCTGGCCCTTGACCCTTCACTCTGTCCCCTCTTGGCACCCCCCAGTTCTGCCCTCCACATATTCACTGCATGGGAGCTTTTTAATTTGAAGATCTCTCTCTGATCTTCCAACCCCGTGCCCAGCCAAGCTCCATTTCAAACCCCAGGCTCCTCCATGGCAGGCACAGAACAACTCCTGAACTTTTCTCCAGTGGTGAACTCACCCCTTCAGCTCCTCAGATGTTGAATAACTCAACAATTTCTCTTTTTTGCCCGCTCAAGAGCTGGAAACTGAGCAACAAAAGAGAAAGGGAAACCACCCACCCACGGAGCAGCTCTGAGGGCTTTGTTTCCTGGCTTGGCTTCTGGCAAGAAAAGGAACTGTGAGCAGGATGCTCGTCTGGGATGCTCAGGATGAGATGCTGGAGGAAGAGATCAGCTGCCTAACAGGGAAATTTGGGGCTGTATTTTCAAGAAGTCATGGCTGAATGAAGTCAGGATCTGATGCTTTTTGAATTGAAAAACTCCTTTTTCATGTTCTCCCACAGACAGAGCTGCAGTGGGGTCCCCGTCTACTCCCCAAAAAACCCCTCTGCTTGCACCTCCCTGTTCAAATCCATGAGGCTGAGAATCCCAATTAGATCCTGATATCCTCTGTGGAACGCATTCATTGGATTGGATTTATTTGTCACCTACATTAGTAATTTAATTTTTTCTAATGTGGCAGAAATAACTAAATAAGTTAAACCAAAGGATTTATTGACTGAGGCTGGCAGAGGGAGAAGGAGAGAGAACAATGTCAGAATCTGCAGTCCAAGGAAGACAAAACCTTTTTTATCTTTTCCAGAACTACAGTGGCAATAAAATCTCCAGCAAATGTAAACTGTGAGGATGGGAATCTATGCAGAAAACCTTTCCATAGGCACCGTCACCTCCTTCTGGTTTCCATAGAGATTTGGGTTCCTGCTTCCAGCAGAGAAAATCCTGATTGACACCTTGTACTTTCTGAGAGGTAAAGCCTCAGCAGCACAGGAACAAGCTCTGAATGTTTATTAAAGTCCTTTATGGCAGGATCTGAGCATTTCAGGGCTTCCTTATTTTATTTATTTTGAAAATTATTCATTATTGCTTTTTATTTTTTCCCCCAAGCTTTTCTCATGCCATGGCAAAGGTGCTGGATTGGCAGCTTTGGACTCTGTGATCACACCCAGATTTCAGCAAACATAAAGTAAAGCTGTAGACAAATGGCTAAGCAGGGAAGGAAAACAAAATTCCTTGATTTCTCCTGATAGTCAGAATTGCAAGGAAATCCACATTAAGCGATGACTTCATGAGCTGTAGGGAGAATCTTTCATAAAAGCAGAAAAAAGTGGATGCCAAAAGCCACATCAGTGTCAAAAGGGGCAGAAAATTTGATTTTTCTACTGTGCCCTGAACGCATTGGAAAGTTTGGGACGACTTGGGTCCAATGAGTGGCAAACAGAGCTGATGTCCAGGTTTGTGACATCCCTGGGATGCTGATTTTGGAAAACAGGCACTAAATATGTCCAGTTCCTGGAGAGGCAGCTCTGCCTGAATTCACTGGGTCAAAGGAATTAAAAATAACCTCACCAGGCAGACATCCCCCTGTTTGCTTTCCTTTCTCCCATCTCTTCTGTTTCACTCTGCAGATTTTGGCCAGCACAGCTCCATTCTTTTGCTAGAGGGGATGCCAGGCAGTGATTTCTGCTGACACAGGTGACAAATATCCCAGATTTCCTGAGGTGGTTCCATGAGAAATCAGCTGATATTCCCCTGTTTTTCATCCTCTTGGTGCCTCAGTCTAGGAGGCAACATCAGGGATGTTGAAAGGGCTCAGCCTTTTTATCTAACCTGATTTAAGGTAAAATAAATTAAAAAGTCCTGTGAAAATTGTGAAGAAATATGTAGATTTTGCATGATCTTGCTTGATTCTATGTGACATTAAAAAAAAAAAGAAAAAAAAAAAAAAAAGAAAAAAAAAAAAAGAAAAAAAAAAAAGAAAAAAAAAAAAAAAAGACATTTAGCAGCTGTTCCAAACTCATGTAGGGAGGGTGTAGAGGAAGAAACATTCCCTGGATTTTCATGGCATTTCTCTGCCATTCCAGTTGCTGAGGTTGTTCAGTCATTGTGCAAAGCTGCATCAGTCTGTGCTGAAGTGAGGTTTAACTTGAATTTCATTTGGAATGACTGTGATGGAGGCAATATCCTGGTGCTCAGCAAAATCTGGGAATATTTGAGAGGTCTTGTCCTGGACAGGCACTCAAGGATCAGAGTGCCTGATCAGAGTGGGAAAAAGAAAGACAGGATGCCTGCTCTCTCAAGATCACAGAATCATGGAATAATTTGGTTTGGGAGGGACTTTCAAAATGATCTCATTGCAAACCCTGCCATGGTCAGGGACGCCTCCACTATCCTAGATCTCTCCAAGCCACATCCAACCATCCTGTGGTTCCCAGGAAAGTGTCCATGGTGGCACAGAGCAGAATTTGCTGGTGACAGATTTTACCAAAAGATATCATCCCAGCCTGGATGTTCTTCCAGCAGTTTCTGTGCAGATTTCCAACCTTTCTTCATCCCTCAGAACTGACTTTTAGGGTGGAAGAACTTAGGCTGGCCTAAACGCCTGGGTGTCCAAATTTAATGAGGATCAAAGGCGGCATTAATTCAGCCAAGCTTAATTCATTCCCAGACACACCTTTCTGATCAAGCCACAGGGACGTGAACCATGCTGGATTCAGGTCACCTTAATTCTGAAATAAATTGAAGGCACAGGTCTGAAATTCTTCCAAGTAATTTCCGACATGGCTGTGCCTTGGTTTGGTTTGGATTTGTTTTTCTGGAACTCTCTGTGTAGGGGAGTCCTCAGGGACAAAGATCTTTGGCAAATAATGAATTGGAGTCTCCTTTACTTGATTGCAAGGAGATTTAGGAACCTTAACTGAACATGAAGGGAAAAAAAAGGTGATTTTTGAGGAAACTGAGTAGGGGAAGCACAGAGCAGTGATGGGGCTGCTGTCTGGGAAAGGCTACCCTGTCCTCTGCTTCCAGCTCAGCCTTGTCCCTCATTTTCCACCCCAGGAAACGGGGATGCTCTGCATGGTGGGTGTGAGCTCTGAAAACAAGATATTGTTGGGGGTCCTACACAGAACAGAGGGGTCTGCACTCACTTTTCCCTCCTGCCTTTATCTTTGGATATTTAGTAAATCCCTCTGTCCAACCTCTGCCTCCTATGGAAAACCAGGGAACACCACCTGGAATGTCCCCAGTGACTCTGGGACTGCAGGGAATGCAGGTTGCACTAAAAAGCTGATGGTTTTTCCATGATTGGTGAATCATGGAATTGTTTAGGTAGGAAAAGACCTCCAGGGTGATTGAATCCAACCTTTAACACAGAACTGCTGAGGCCACCACCAAGAACACCTCACTGTGGCCTTCCAGGACCTGAAGGGACTCCAAGAGAGATGGAAAGGGACATTAGACAAGGGATGGAGGGACAGGACAAGGGGAATGGCTTTAAATTTCCAGAGAATGGATTTAGAAGTGATGTTGGAAAGGAATTCTTCCCTGGGAGGTTGGTGAGGCCCTGGCACAGGCTGTCCAGAGAAGCTGTGGCTGCTTCATCCCTGGAAGCGTTCCAGGACAGGTTGGATGGGGTTTGGAGCAACCTGGGATAGTGGAAAGAGTCCATGGCAGAAGGTGGAATGAGGCGATCTTGGAGATTCTTTCCAACTCAAACCATTCTGGGTCTCTGTGATCAGCATAGACTTCCTCAAGTACTGCCCTGACATCACTGCCCAAACCCAGGATGGATTTTAAGGCTGTTATTTAAAGTAAAAACCTGAAGTCTGGCTTTTTCCCTGCTGTCAAAATTGTCAGTGAATTTGGGCCCTCCACTGGATTTGTAATTTTTCAAGTGTGTAACACAGGTTTTGTAATCCTGGTCACAAAGAGGGATTATCCCTTCACCCTGTTGGGAAAATACCTTCTGGGTGAGGAAGGGTTTCACACCATTCCAGTGACACTCAGAATATTCTAAATCCCTGAAATTCCTACAGCAGAAGAGCACAGAGAGTGGAAATCCTGCCACAAGGGAAATATCTGAGTTTATTTAGTTGAATAATCAAATCAGGTAAGGGCAAAATAGGGCAAAGTCAGGTCAGATGAGAAATTCTCCTGATATTTCAGTCAATTAAAATGAAGCTGGAAAAAGACATTTCTTCTTGCACCGACTCAGCACAAGCCTCAGAGTCCCAAAACAGTAAATTAAAGTTCTTTTTTCAGCTTTCTAACCTTTTTCTTATTTTTTTCTTTCTTTCTTTTGTTTTGTTTTGGTTTTTTTAGGTTTTGTTTTTTTTTGAAGTTGAAGTCAGTTTTTAAGTGGCATTTTTCAGAAGGAAGAAGTCAAAAAGCTCATTTTGAAGATGTCAAGATTCTATTCCTTCAGAAAAATACAAAGCACTTTATGCCACTAAGAGGTTCTGTCAGATTCATAAAATCTGATTTTCTGCATTATTTCAGTTTTTTGAATGCAGCATTGTCTGAGCAGATGTAGGAGGAACAGAAAAACTCCTCAACTCCATATGAGAAACATGAAGGTTTTTAGTGAGATTGGGAATCCCTGGTTTTGCAGGATATAAATTCATAGGATCAGAAAATGGTTTGGCTTGGAAGTGACCTGAAAGATCATCTCATTCCAGCCTTTCCCATGGGCAGGGACAGCTTCCACTGGACCAGGGTGCTCCAAGCCCTGTCCAAATGGCCTTGGACACTTCCAGGGATGGGGCAGCCCCAGCTTCTCTGGGAATTCCATTCCAGGGCCTCTCCACCTTCACATGGAAGAATTTCTTCCCAGTGCCCCATCTAAATCAAAATTCCTTCATCTTAAGGCCATTCCCCTTGTCGTGTTATGCCATGCCCTTATAACATTCCCACTCCAAGCATATGGTCCCTTCCAGGCATATGAATTCAGGAGCTGAAAGTTGATAAACATCCAAGATGAGATGACTGAAGACCACACTGACACCCCACCAGGCTCACTTTAATATAACAGGATCCTAAAAATCCCTAAATAGATCCTAAAAAGTAATGAAAATGGCTGTGTCCTTCATAAAAATCACCACAAACTGTGTCAAGAATCGAGCTGGATTTACACAGCAACCCTCCTTTCAATTCCTAATGATTAAAAATCAGCTGTAAAAGCACAAAAAACTGTCTGCAGCTCATCCTTGGTACAAATGAGTGTTGCAGGAAGAGTTCTGGGACAACCTCCTGCTCCATGATGGAAGCACCCAGCACTCACTGGAGCAGTTTGGATGTGATAATTGGAGCCATTAGAGCCCGTTGTGTCAATAATGGAAATTTCACAGCCTTCCTTAATTACGTGGAAAAAGGAGATCCAAGGGAGCAGTTGGGCTGTGCACACACACAAGGCCTGCCTGGAAAGTCAATAAATATGATTTATGTCACTGAATGGGGTAAATGCTTTGATTAAAAAAGGAAATAAAAGACAAAAAAAGGCTAAAAAATGGGGAAAAAAAGAAATAAAGCAACGTGGTCTAGTGGAAGGTGGCCCTGCCCATTGCAGGGGGGTGGAACTGGATAATCTTTAAGATCCCTTCCAACCCAAATAATTATATTATTCTATAAAATAATTTGTATGTGCAATAGGCACATCTTGGCTCCTTCTTTAATTTGTCCCGAAAAAGCAAATTAAGGAACCCGTCAATCTAGTCACAATAAAGAAAGGAGAAAATAAAAATTATCAAGTAAAAATGATCACAAATTGATGATGCTTTTCTCAGTTCTGTAAGTGCTTAGCCTCATGTGCCTTCTCCACTGTTTGTGGTACAATGGAATTATTACAGCTGGAAAAGACCTCTGAGATCATCCAGTCCAACCATCAGCATGGCCAGATCCACCACCAATCCCTGTCCCCAAGTGCCACATCCACGAAGTTTTGGAGCACTTCTAGAGATGGTGATTCCAGAGTGTTCCAATGCCTCACCCCCCCTTCCAGTGAGGAATTTTTTCCTTAATATCTAAACCACACCTGGTGCAACCTGAGGCCGTTTCCTCTGCAAATACTCCTGCATTTTGGGTCTTGGATAGTTCCCACTCTGATTTTGAAGGGGATTTCAGTAGTTTGAGGCAGTTAATCCATCACTGGGCTGTGTCTATTCCAGGTGACTCCCTACTCTGAGAGCCAGGAGCAGTAATAAGGCATTTTTCTATTAATAATGAGTGTAGGTCCAATGACTCTCTAGGGATTTTTATCTGGAACTGTCAGAAAGTAAGGGAATAATAATGATTACAGTCAAACCTGGAAGACTCTGGGACAAAATTGGAAACCTTATGAGTTTACCTGGCACAGGCAGGCATCTTCCAGCCTCAGGTTCATTTCCCACCTCCCATCCCCATCCCCATCCTGTCCATGTTCCTCCAGTGTAGTTTTGGCCATCACTCCTCATCCCTTCTCCACA
Source organism: Ammospiza caudacuta (assembly GCF_027887145.1). Lineage (NCBI taxonomy): Eukaryota > Metazoa > Chordata > Aves > Passeriformes > Passerellidae > Ammospiza > Ammospiza caudacuta. The sequence continues at coordinate 153,845,626 of NC_080593.1, forward strand.
TGACCTCTCTTTTCCCATTCTCTTAGATCTCCCTCACTGAAGCCACCCGTGATGTTGTGTCCTGTGGGAATGGGCCATGTGGGGATGGATGATGACAAGGACAGATTTTTCCCTCTTTAGTGCTTTTCCTGGTTTTAATTCCCACAGCATACAGTGGAGTTCTGCCCCCCTCTGCTGGAAGAGCTCAGCACCTCCAGCTGAGCTCAGAACCCTCAAAATTCCTGAACTGGAAGGGACCCACAAGGATCAGCGAATCCAGCTCCTGGCCCTGCACAGAACACCCCAAAAATCCCATCAGGGGCCTGAGAGTGTTGTCCAAATGCTTCTTGAACTCTGGCAGGGCTGGTGCAGCTCTTGCTGGTTTGTTCTGCAAGGATCAGGTTGTTCAGAGCACTTTTGGCCATGTCCATAGACAATGAAAAGTCAAAACCTGCTCACCTGTAGCTTCTCTACACTGTCACAGGTTGGCGTGTAGCATTCCAGCATAGCAACTGGAAGCACTTTTGTCACTGGTCTGTCCCCTCAGTGCTTTTTTCCTCACTTTTTTACTCATTCTGGCAACAAAGACAGAGTTCAGTTGTGGAACCATATCTCAAAAATTTCCTTCTCATTCTTGCTAAGAGTTTGTGGTTAAATGAGTTCCAAAGAGCTGGAGGGTCAGCAGCTCTCCTTGAGGGATCTTTGGCCTTCAGATCATCTCTGCCTTTCCAACCTGAGGTCAAAAGGGATCTCTGGGAGGTCCACTGGGCATTTATTCCCTGCTGCCAACAGAATTACTCCTTTTGTTTCTCCAGCTGTCCCACCCAAGTGCACTTTACCAGTTGCATCCCACCCTGGACTATTTTCCTTCATTGGAGAAAGACCAGGGATGGAGCAGGGAATGCGGCTAAATCCATCTGAGTACAAAGATTTTCTGGAAAAGGATCTGCAGAGGCAAAGTCCTTTAGCTGAACATCTTTGTGGCAAATCAATCTATTGCTAAAAATAAACATTTTAGTTTAAAACACTCTGAGCTCCTTTCCCTGCTGTGTTCCCTGACTCCAGCCTGGATAACCCCTGGATGTTTTAGAGGTAATGAACCCAAGGAATTGAGGATGCATCAGATAACAAAGCCCCAGCTCCTGGATCTCTGCTGGGTGCAGGTGCTTATCACTCCCAAAGGCTCTTTGGTTGTCAAATGGAGCTGATTGAAGTTTAATTTCTTTACTTAGTCCTATCTTGCCTCAGTTCTGCTGTGAATTTCTCAAACACAAGTAGGAATGCGATTGTCCTAATTTCAAAGATTCTTCTCTCAGCTGTACCCAACCAGAGCCCTGCAGGATCCACAGTCCCACAAAGGGCAGCTTCCCCCAACCTCATGGGCTACATCTGACTCAATTTTAAGGTCTGAACAACTCAGGGCATTTCATTTTTTATGTCAACCACATGCTTTTGCTGAGAAAAAATATTCCATAAGCCAGGTAACCCCAATAACCCCAAATTTTCAGAGGGCAGTAGATACTTGAGTCACCCATGAACCAAGGAAGAAAGAGCAGAAAATGAGGCAGGAAGCAATTGAAGCAGATATTTCAAAGTTTTATTGTATAAATCTACAAAAGGCTTTGCTACAATAGCAAATTGAGTGTAGCACTATTCTACTGGCAGGCTCTAGTGGCTTGGTGTGATCTTGTAACTCCAACATGACACATGAGGAATAAACTGGCTGATCCAGTCAGATCCAGGGCAGATGATGTCGGCTTACAAAGACCTTTTGGCTTCAACCCCTACAACCTGCAGCAATTCGACGCATTTGCCTTTTGCTTGAATTAATAATATCTCTAGTAAAAATAAAACCTCTAAAGTAGTTTCATCAGTAAATGCAAAAATCGCCTAGGGAGGAAAAAAAAATGCAGTGGTTGAAATCTGCTAAAGTTCCAGAGGTACAACACATCCACACACTTCTCATTCACGTGACTCTGCCCCAGGAAAATAAACTACCAGTCCTTCCTGGAGAGGCTGGTAGTAAAAACCAGGGTGCTACAAGTAAAACTCCGGTTTGCTGGGAGCGACAATTGAAATCAAATCAGTCCAGGAAATTCAGTTCTGCACACTCCAAAAAGCCAGCTGAAAATGTAAAATAACTCAGGACCAAATGACCAAGTAGCACAGACAGGCTAATTCCCTAAAAAAAGCAGGAAAAATAAAATGCCTATTGAGGCAGTCTAGTCCCTTGGAAGAGACTGTGAAAATAAGCACCTCAAAATGAAATATAATTTAGACCTTAAGATGATGCCCGGGAATCTGCCTTTACATGGTTTTATGGAATTTTCCAGTCCTGGACATTTTTGCTGAGCCTTGTTGGAATGTGCCTTAGGTCCCTCTGGCTTGATTCAAATGCAACAAAACACCACAGAATTTAAGTAATGTGGATTTTTTGCTCAAAACACACACACACATCCCCCACACACCCACACCCACACACAGGACAGTTGGCTCTGGAAGAGAGAGGAACCAACTGGACCTCTTCGGCTGAGAGATGAACCAAAACTGTCTTGTCCAGCTCAACTCGAGCTCTTTTTGGGCTCCCTGGGTCTGGATGGAAACAGTCACTCCAAAGCCAGCACAAGAACCCAGTTCTTGCAGTAACTCTGGCCCATGCAGACCCAAAGAGCGCCTGCTGTCTCACAAGGCTCCTTGCTGGCAAGACAGCTGGCCCAGATGTGCAGGCTCCAACAGTTCAGACAAGCATCTGGACCAAAGGATGCTTCTCCAAACTCCGGGAGCCCTTTGAGGTTTGGAACTGATACCCGCATGAAAGGACTCAGGAGAGGTGAGTTACAGCATGGCCAGCGCGGAGGGTTCGTAGCCAAGGCAGGATCAGCCCCCTGGCAAAGTTAATCAGGAAAGTTTTTGTTTTTTTTTTTTTTTTCAGTAAGGATCATTTTCTAGTGAAGATTTCTTTAGGTGAGTCCCAGCAGCCCCAGACTGCAGAGATGTGCATAATCCTCTCTTCACAGACAGTCAGCATCCCTGCTGTCCCCAAAGCCTGGACTTGGTTCTTCTGTTCTGGCCTCTTTTCATTCTCAGCACTTTGAGTACCTGGACCAGCTCAGGCTTTTCTTTGTCCAGCTGGAAGCAGCTTCCCAGTTTCATTCTGGCTCTCAGCACCTTGAATGTTTGCATTGCACTGCATGGGAGGCTCTTTGGTGCATGGTTTGCCCTCTGTCTGCCTGCAGCACTTTCTTCTCCCCTGGGAGAGCTCTTGGACACAGAGAAGGAATCTCAGCAACAGCAGCAGGGATTGCTGAAAAAGAAAAAAAAAAATGCAACAACTCCTATTAGATTTTTGAAGTGGGGAGAAAGGGGAAATTCTCAGGAGCTGGGATTAAATTTTGCTGTGCCTGCAGCCTGGAGGACCCACCAGGTGTTGGGGTTTAAGGATCTGCCCATGGTCCAGCCAAGGGAAAGCCACAATGTGCAGTGCCTGGAGCATCAATTACTGGGGCTGGTGCTTGGGTTCTGACACCAAGGAGCTGAAATCCCACCTCTCAGGTGGTGCCAGGCTTGCCAGGCTGCTGCAGCCCCTGGGACTGAGTTTCAAGACCAGCACAGCTGTTTGCACTTGGGCTGTTCAATATATTGGGGCACTGGGGGGATTAAGGCAGACCCACAAGGCAATATGGGATGTAATTACCTGTGCCAGTCTTTCCTCCAGGTGGTGGATCTGGCTGTTGGTGGCTGAGGGTCCTGAGAGCAGGTCTGATGTTGAGGCCTTTGTTTTGCAGCTTTTTCTGTGGCTTTCCTCCCAAATGCTGCATGCTGCGAAGTGATTCCTTCTCAGAGGAGGATCTGAGTGAGTCACTGGAAGCAAGAGGAGACAAAGCTTGTAATACATGGCCAGCTCATCCTCAGCAGTGACTCCCACTCCCCCCATCACTCAGCCTGGGTCATCAGTGAGAAATGCTCCTTTTCTCTGCACACTGAGCTGTTGACAAACTGGGAAAGAGTGAGAGGAGAGCTCCCACCATTCCTGAGAAACAGCTCCCAGCAAGGATGCAGAGCAGACCTGCAGCTCCTCTGGGCTGTGCATGGACCTGGGATGTGCTGCCTCAGGTTGGGACTCAAGCCCAGAGGTTCTCCATGAAGGACAAGGCAGATTCTGGGGCTGGGCTAATTAAGAAGCTTCCCATTCTTTTCCAATATTAATTAGAAAGTTCAGGATACTGCCCTCTTTGGAAACTTTTCCCATTCCTGTATTTCCCTTTGGCTGGCTCTCCCTTCCCCTTTCTCCCAACCCCAATGCTTCATATCCTTTTTCTGCTGAGTTTTTATCCCAGTTTCTAGTGGACATTAGCTCTGAGGAGAGAATGCCAGAGAGCTTCCTTACCTTCAGCCTCTTATAAGAAGTCACAGCAAAGGCCTTCTGAGCCACCAGTGCCACGTGTCACCGCTGTGGCAGTGCCAGAAGCATCCCAGGGTCACTCCTGCTGCCTGCATCCCCGCTGTTTATTTGGTCTGAGGGTGGATGCAGATGATGCCCAAGATGTGTCCAGCCTCGGGAAGCTTTGGAGAGCCAAACTTCAGGAATGCCTTGCTTCACTCAGTCCTGTCATCAAGCACTGGCCAAAGGTGAGTGCTGAGCGTTTCCTGTCTCAACATGGAAGAAGTCACAAAGTCCAAGTCCATCTCCATCTGTTGCGAGATGTTGCAGGAATTCCTCTGTGAGCAGACAACACTGTGTCCTCAGGTGCTCCAGGGGTGCCCGACTTTTCCAGGAGCATTTGGAGTCTCTCTGTGTGAGCAGAAACTCCCTGCAGCAATGCACAGGCTAAAACTGTGCTGGGGCACATAGATCCTCTCTCTTCACTTCTTTTGGCTTTTACATGGCAAAAGCTCCTGTTGTCTCCACACATCAGCATGGAGTCAATTTGCTGCTCTGGGGATATTTTGCTCTGAATTTAGGTTGTGTTTGTTTGTTTCATTCAAAGAATAAGGGTTTTTTTTTCCTTTGCCTCCCCCCCAGTCTCTCTCAAAAGAGCTCTGGTGTCTCCTCTCTCTACCTTAAACACCCTCTTTTCTCTGAAAGGAAGGAGACTGCTCCTTCAATAAATGAGCTCAGAATTTAATTAGAAAATCTGTTTCCTGCTGAATGCACAGGATAATGTGCAGAGAAAGGATGAAATCTGCCTCTGCACTGCAGTGGCCTTGAACTAGAGTGAGCAGAAACTAAGACAAGAAGTAAACCAGTAAGACCCTCTTGAGAGGAAACACATTAAAGCAGGTATTAGGTGCAGTGAAATGAAAACCACAGAAAATAATCCAGATTCTTAAAGCTTTCAGTTCCTGAAATAATAGGATTTTTTTTTCTCTTCTTGAGCCAAAAAATAATCAAAAAAATTACTTTAATCCTTTGGAGCAAGTAAGAGCAGGAGATTGCCAAGTGAACAGAAACCCAGAGGTTAATTAAAAACAGGCAAGGGTCAAAAAGAAAGCTGTCTCCTCAGGACAGGAGGGAGGAGAGAAGGAAAAAGAGAGATCCAGATGGGTAGGAACCCTCCACCAACTGCTGCACTCCTGTGAAGTCCTTGAGAGCTGCCAGCGCCGAGCGGCCGCTTCACAAGTTGGGGATTGTCTCTAGTTTTCTTGTCAGGGAATTCTCATAAAATTGGCTGTTCCCCGCAGTGGTGCCAGCAGGGTCCCCAGCACCACAGCATGGCACGGCCTGGGTGAGGAGGGCAGCCCCATCCTGGGGTGCCTCTCCCCCACCACCTCCCTCCCCCCAGGAGCAAAGCCAATCCCTCTGCTCTGGGCTGTTGGACTGAGCGCTCCTCAGGTCTCAGCCAGAACTTCCCTCCAAGGAGAAGCTTCCTAAATAAGCCCCCTTTCTCCCTTCCACTGAACCCAGACCCCCCTGAGGGGAGCTCATATGACAGTGGCTGGGGGGCTGGGGGGCTCTGGTTGAGTCCCGTTGCTCGGCACGGGACTGGCGGTGGTTGAGGGGGGCACGGTCTCCACGGAGTCTCCTGGCTGAACCTCAGGGGTCCTCTGTGGGCTGGGCTCCTCAGAGTGCTCCATGTTGCCTTGGACCTCCTTCCCCCTCTGGATCAGCTGCTCTAAGGTCTTGGGCAGGGGGTAGCTCAGGAAGCGCTTCAGTTTGGGCTGGAGGGTGCCTACCACGTACTGGATGATCTCCTCCTCATCTGCATCCACATAGAGGGTCTGGTACAGGTCTCTCTTGCGCCAGAGGAACTGATCCAGGGGCTCCCCCTCTTTCTGGGGCAAATCCAGCTCCCTTTTGATGGCATCCCTAGTCAGAGTTCCCTCGCTGTACTGCAGGAACTCCTTCTTGAACTCAACCCAGTTTTTGACGGAGTCCTGCTTGTACTCCCACCACTTTTTAGCTGGGCCGTTCATGTGGTTTTGGATCTGAGACAGCCAATACTCCTCCGTTCCACCCACCTGCTTTAAGTATTCCTCCAAGTGGCTCAAGAACTCCCGGGGATCCTCAAACACCTGGGTCTCCACCGGGGAGGCTGGAGCATCCTCGGACACGGAGACCCACTGGTAGGAATCGTGGCCCTGGGGGATGCTGGGCACCTCTCCAGGAGGAGGGGTCAGGGCATACATCTGGCTCATGTCCAAGGCATAATCATAAATCTCCCCCTCACTCGGCCTTATCTCCGGGCCTCCCACCCCGACGGACACCGTCTGCTTGCCGTGCTCCCCAGGGCAGTATTTGCCTCCCATGGACTCCAGGCGGTCAGCCCACTTTTCCAGGCGGAAAAAGACCTCCTTCCAAACATTCATCTCCCTCTTGACCCACCTCTCCAGGTGGGCAATGGTCTCCTGGCATCTAATCAGGCAGGCCTTGATGGACTTCTTCCATCTCTGGTTTTCAGTTGGGACATGGTCCTCTAAGTTGTTCTCCAACTTCCCCACGGATTTCTGCAACCCCTTCAGTTCTCGCTCCACCTGCTTGGAGACCTCTGTCAGGAGGTGCCGGTGGGTCCTCCGGACATGCTCCAACATTTCTGCCCTGCACTTCCCTATCTGCAGGATCACATTGGGCTTGTTGGCAACTCCACGGTGCCCCTGGAAGGAGTGGACACCCGCGCTGGTGACATTGTCCAGCTGCATGGCTCCGACCGTGCGAGTGGCAAACACAGAAAAACTGGGTAATAAGCCCCTGGCACTAAAGCTGGATCCCAAAAAAACCCCACCACAACACTTCCTGAGAGACACACAGAGACTTCTAAACCCCCCTCCAAGGACTTTTGGACACAAACACAACCCAATCAGATATCACCACAGAGCGAGCTGGTCGGTCCACGTGGATCCCAGAGAGAGTTGTAGGCAAATTTCTCCCGGTGCCAAGCTGGAAATGCCGGTCTCACGTGTTCAGGGGAGTCCCAGAGAGAACCAGGATCCTCCAGGAACAGAGAGAGAGAGGAGTTGGATAGGATGTCCAATCCCGCTGGGAATCTGGAACGCCGCAAAGTCCCCGCCGGAGGAAAAATCACAAGAGATGCACAAGCTGGAAGCTGCAGCAAAAAATCCGGGTGATTTCTCCTCGGGCAAACTAGGTGAGTCGAAAACCGCTTTCACTGGAGATGCTAAGAGCTGCTTCTCCTCCCTGTCTGAACTGCCACTAGTCCAGGCTCCTCCATCTACTTATACTCCACGCAGCTCAACATGTGGGTGGTGCCCAGCCTCCTCCGGCACTCTCAGCGCGGCGTTCATTGGAGGAAAAGCGAGGCCGGTGTCTGTGGCAACCCAGATTTTGGCAGCCTCCCCTCGCTTGCCACCCCCTCGCTCACGCCCCCAGACTCGACGCGAGAGAAGCGCTTGAAAGGTGCTGGAGAGACAGTTGGAGAGATGGATGAGTAATCGCACCTTCCGCCTCTAGGAGCGCAGGAAAAACACTTATTCCTTCCACAACTCTTTACTCAGCAAGGTCATCATTAACATGCGTCCCCTGGCAGGGCTCGGGGAGGGCGGGATGAGGAGGAATGCGGTGTGTCAGACGCCCCCGCACACCCCCTGAGCTCACCACACACACACAGGGTGAGCTCACTCCTCATGCAAATGCCTGGGAATGGTGGAAAATCAGCAGCAGGGAAAAAAGAAAAAAAAATAAAAAAAAGGAGAGAGAAGAGAAAGGAAAAGCAAAGGGGGGGGGGGGGGATGCAGGGGGGGAAACATTCAAAGGAGCCACTTCAGCACAAATTGGAGCACTCTGGACTTTCTCAGGCTTTGGTGGGTGGGAGTCATCCCCGCGGCTTAATTGCACCAGACCAACCACTATCTTGGGAATTTTGGGTGAGGGAGGGGGACGACATCCTGGACTTTTTTACACCGAATTAAATCCGCCCATCAAAAGCCTGTTCTGTACTTAGCTTTGAATCAGATGCTTAATCAGTGAGCCAGCCCACCAGCGCAGATGAAGCTACATTTGTTCTTCGCTTCTTGACAAGGCAGGAAAAGCCAACCATAAAAGGAATCTCCGGGTCTTACATAAGGCAGAGATAAAGGATTCCCTAATCCGAGAGAGTTTCCCCGCTGTCGGAACACCCTCGGGGAGGTGCTGAGGACATCTGGGGCCTTCTCGTCCTTTCCCAGTGCCAGTGGCCGGAGGCAGTGGGATGCTGATCCATCGGGATAATCCCAAAAGGGGGTTTGAGCCTGTTGGCAGCTGGGGGGTGCCCTGCCTTTCCTCAGGATGGTGGGCAGTGTGCCAAGGAGGCTTAAGGTGGGTCCTCACTCCCAAAGCTCCTGGCTCGGTGGTTCCTGGTGGGAATTCAGCCATCCCAGAGGAGCAAAAAGAGGAGGAGGAGGCAGAGGGTGTTTCAGTGAAGTCCTGCTGAAAGGAGATCCCGGTGAGTTCAGGTTAATGCAGAATCACAAACTGGTGGTGGTTAATTTGAAGGGTGTGAGGGGCAAGGGTCAGGATTTCCTTTTTTGCCCTCAAATCTGTGTGGTGCAGGAGGGTCCATGTCTGTCCCCTAGCAGGTGATGGCTCTCAGGGGACAAGGGGGTTACTTAGGGCAGCAGCAGCTGACCTAGGAGGGCTGTATGGTTTGGTTGAAGGGAGGGGAGGGAAAGAATAGCACAGTGAGTGGGGAAGGGGACAAAACCCTGAGGGTGTAACACAGAATTCCTAATCCAGCAGCCCCTCCCAGTGCCACTTCTTCTGACTGCCCTCTGCCTCGCTTACTTCTTCAATTTCACCCAGTTTTCTTCAGCACAAGATTTTAGGGCAGCTGTGGTTGTGTTCAGGGAAAGTCAAACATCAATCACTTGAGGGGTTGGGAGAGATCTGGAGCCTTTTATGCTGCAGTCTCAGTGCCCCAGAATCTGCCACAAACCTGCTCTGGCAGGAAGAGATAACACGGACTGGGAGAGACTCTGCAACCTTTGTACCTCTGGATTGGTGCAAAGATATTCCCTGGAGAGCTTTTCACCCAGGAACCCCAGAAATGACCCCTAGGATCAGGACAATATAAAGTGGCATTAACTCTGTGAAATGACCTGGATTCAGCCTCTCCTTGTCCCATCAAATGCCAGAGTCTGGGATGGAATGGCTCCTAAACCTGCTCCAAATAATGTGACCCTTTCCAGGCCCTGCTGCCTCTCTTTGCCCCTCCTTTGCTTTTCAGCTGGGGAGGAATCCTCGATCTGACTGGCCTTGTTTGACACTCAGTGCGGGATCTCAGGATTATTAAGGATGAAGGGGACTCAGGAGGTTTCTACCTCAACCTCCTACTCTGAGCTGAGTCAGCTGCTGGGTCAGCTGAGATGGTTTCACACACTGAAAACTTCAGGGATGGCGATTGCTCGGAGGGAAAACCTTTCTCCTTGTACCCAAACTGAGTGCCCTGTTGGAATTTAGAGCTGCTGCCCCTTGTCCTCTCACCAGCCACCAAAAAGATCCTGATTTTATCTCCTTAATAACCTCCCCCCAGGGACAGGGCACTGCTGTTAGGTCCCCCAAATCCATCACTTCTCCAGTGTCTAATCCCACATCAGGCACCAGCTCTGACCATCCCAATGGCCTGAACTCATTCCCTATGATCAGTGTCATGTGTTAAGCAGCCCAAACCTGATTGCAGCAGCTAAATATGATCCAAAGTTCTCTGACTGGAGGGGGATAATCACTTCCATGATCTCCTGGCTGTATTTATTTTCCCATCATCCAGGATCATTATTTTGCTACCAGGACACACTGCTGTATCATTCTCAGCCTGCTGAGCACTCCCAGGTCCAGTTCTCCCAGTCTGCTGCTGCCCAGGGACTCTTTTTTCCCCCCAGAAATCCCAGAATTAGCCCTTGCTGAACATCACCACATTTCTCTTGGCTCTTCCCTCCAGCTTTTCCAGGTCTCTGGGTTAATCTCATTCAGCCTGCTTTCACAGAGCTCTCCCCCTAATCACTCTCCTCCTAATTCTGTGGAGGTGGTGGGGGAGGTGGGAGAAGCGAGGACAAATGGGGGTTTTCCTTCTGGACCTGCTGGGGAACGGAGTTGCTGATTAAGACGTGTGTGATAAGCATTTTCTTTGTATTTTCTAATTAAAGCGAGGTGCGTGGGAAGAGGAGGAGGAGAGAGGGGAGCCGGAAGCCAAGGGAGGAGGGAGATGTGGAGCGAGGTGATGGAGAGAGGCAATTTGAGGCAGACAGGCAGATTCCAGGCACAGAGAGGCAGACAGGCATGGAAGGACAGGATCCACATAATGGGACAGGATAGGGAGGAGGCAGAATTCTTCTGGGTGGCCACAGGGTGTCCAAGGTAAAGAGAGGGGCAAGAAGAGCAGGAAGGAAAGTGGGAAGTGAGGATGAGGGCGAGCAGTTTGCTCCAAAAGAGCTCTGCTGAAGCAAGGGAAGGAGAGAAAATAGCAAAAAAGCCACATCTCAGAGCTCAGCAGGGATGGTGTCAACGTGGGTTGTCTCCCTAGAGCTTCCTGGAGAGTTTTAAAGCACCGGAGGTTAGGATCAGATCCAAAAAAAAAAATGAGGAGAGAGAAAGGGAAAAGCCAACAGACCAAATAAAGGCAGCAAAAAGGAGCATGTGGCAGTGAGCAGCTACTGAGTCTTCCCCTGAGGGGAGTGGGACCAGAATAAAGGGACACTGAGTCACTGGCACCTTCCCTGGTGCTGTCACTGTCTGCTGAGGACACCAGAGCCTGGTGGCACTCACCCCTTGGCATCACTTCAGGCTGTGGGCTCTCTCTGCCTTAGAACAAATGTGTTTGGTTTAGGGTTTTTTTGGGGGGGGGTTGACAGGCCTTTGCCACCTCATCTGGATGAGTGTTCTGCTCAGAGGCTCCTTATGGCAGGAGATGTCACTCCTTGGAGAGCTGTGAGCCAGATGAACCTGGTGGGTGGGCAAGAAGGGAGAGATCCCGAGGGAAACTTGGGGAAGTTTCTGGTGCAGCTGATTTTGTGCTGCACACACTCTGAGGAGCTCTGGTGGATGCTGAAGTGCCCTCCTGTGCTGCCAGGGTCCCTCCCCGGTTGTGCACTGAGATGTTCATTGTGTTCCTCCTCAGAATCGCTGTCTGGAGGAGCCTTTCTTTCACCCAGGACTCTTTGAAGCACCTGAAATTGGAAGCATAAAGCCATGTGAGCAATTCATCCCATATTCTTGCAGGAACTAATATCTTCTAGTGGTGAACAAGGGATTTGCTGCATTATCCTATATTCCCCGTGCTAGAATTTTCCCTTTCCCTTCCATAATTGCTTCCTCTTTCTAGAAGAAAAAAAGAAGAAAATAAGAAACCACATTTTACCCCCATCTGCCTCCGCATCCTTTCAATCCCTAATAATTCTCCTACAGCTCACCAGACAATGCTGCCCAGTCATTTGTTTGTAGCAAAACCCTCGGAAGGAAATGAAATTAAGAAGAAACCAAGGTGTTGGGCTTTTAAATTCACGAGGAAACGAAAGAGGGAAAAGAATAGCACATTTAATTTGCACCATACGTTTCTATTCATCCATGCCCAACCCTGGAACACTTTATTGCACTGGAGCTGGCACTCACAACGCAGAGTTTTGCTTTTAAAACATAGCTCACACGTCAGTAGGTCCTTTGTTCTCGGCCACCCATTGTCCCCCAGGCCCACGTCACTTACTGGGAGGGTGTGGAAGCAATTGGGAATCTGAGGGCATCCTGCTATCAATATTACCCCATAATGGTGATTGTTATTAGTGCCACTCCTTCTGGTGCAGAATTCTCTCTGCAATTCCTTTTCATCTGGAAAGCCCTACTTTGAGAGGACGATAAAGTGCTTTGTTTTCCAACTAAAAATATCTCCAGCGTTTTGTAATTCTCCCCTCTTCTTATTTAATGAGGTGTTTGTTATTTTGGTTTCCTTGCTGGGCAGAGGAAATCTTAATGAGTCTCTTCTTGTGCTGCTTTTTTGCCTCCTCAAGCCTGCCTGAGGCTAAAAGCAAGGAAGTCAAAGGAGGTATCAGCATTTTTCACACTCTGGCATTAGCTGTTATGACCCTCCCGAGGTCAACACAAATAGAAAGACATCTCCAAATGAACTTCATTTTCCTCCCCTGCACAGCCCTGATGAGCTGGAAAAACACATTTGTCGCCCTGTCAGGAGGGCCTGGTTCACAACTGGTTTGTGACATTTCTTCTGCCACGTTCTACAGCTGAGTTTGGCCCACTTTGGGCCTCACACTTGACTCCTCGCCCACCTGCCCCCTTTCAGGGTGTTCCTCTAAGTGCTCCAGTAAAAGTTTCTGATTTTAATGCTTTTTTTTTTTTTACTCCTCCTCAGCAGCAAACACTGCAAATCACAGGTCTGCTAAAAAAAGGGAGAGCACTGGGGTGGCTGTGAGGAGCAGACCTGGTTGCTCTGCTGGTGTTGCCTTGCTGACAGAGTCCCACCAGGCTAGCAGAGCTCTGCTCCCTCTGCTCCTCATCCTCTGCCATCGTCCCATGGAGATCTACAGATAATTTGTGGCCCATGGAGCCATTCCCCTCCTCTCCTACATCCCATTTCAATCTGGGCTTCACACTGACACCCCCAAGGCCCTGTGAGAGGAGTGGTGGTGGTGGTGGTGGAGCACTGGGATTTCACAGCTACACAAGGAAAATGGGGCATGGTCCTTGCTGGTGGCATCAAATCCTACCCTTGATGATGATGATTCCTGTGGTGACCAAGGGAAGCTGTGCAGACAGAGGATTTTGGCTGTACCAGCTGCTCAGGTGATGAGAAGTGAGGGGCTCAGGCTGCTCCAGACCTTTCCTCTGCTGGTGTGGCCTTGCTGACAGAGTCCCACCAAGCCAGGAGAGCTCTGCTCCTCATCCTCTGCCATCATCCCAAGGAGATTTACAGATAATTTGTGGCCCAGGGAGCCGGTTCCCTCCTCCCCTGCACCTCATTTCATTCTGGGCTTCACGTTGACACCCCCAAGGCCCTGTGAGAGCAGGGGTGGTAGTGATGGTGGAGCACTGGGATATCACAGCCACATGGGGAAAATGGGTCATGGTCCTTGCTGGTGGCATCAAATCCTACCCTTGATGATGATGATGATTCTTGTGGTGGCCAAGGGAAGCTGTTCAGCCACAGGATTTTGGCTGTACCAGCTGCTCAGGTGATGAGGAGTGAGGGGCTCAGGCTGCTCCAGACCTTTCCTGCTCCTGCTCATCCTGCTGCTCCCATGTTAAGCATCTCTTTCACTTTTCTCAGCACTTACATGGATTCTTTTCTCCTGCCCTAGAGCACATGGGAAGGACTTTAGGGGTGCTAGGGGCCTCGTTTACCATCACTGAAGTTAGGCTGGCTCATGGAAAGATTTCCATCTTCAGACTCGCTGCTATGGGCTGTGGGGAGGATGGAGAAATGGGATTGTCCTGTGGCCGTAAGAGAAAATTCTGCCTTGTGGTGGTGAGCAGCCAGAGCTGATTCCATGGAGAATCCACCACAGCCCCTCTTCCACATCCAAATTACAGATTCCTGCCTCTTCTGTGAGTGGCAGCACCTCTGTTTCCATGAGGAAATACACCTGGGGAAGCTAAGGAATGCTCAGGAAAGAACACCTCAGGTACTGCAGGTGTTCTCCAAGGTATCATCCAGACATTTTCCTCCCTGCCTGAACCACTGATCAGTTACTGCCTTGCTCAATGGATGGATGGTTTTTCTCTCTCCAGGAACACCTAAGCCCTCACCCTCTAAATGTTTTATTTTCCCTCATTCAGGCTGAAATCCCAGAGCATTTCCAAACCTGTCCAGGATGTGGCCACAGAGGTGTCTTTGGACAACACCTCAGACAGGTTTAAAGCCACATTCTGCCAAATTTTGCACCAGGGTTTCAACCCAAGTGTCCTCAGTGATGGGACATTCTTTAAAATGAAGGGAAAACCTCAATGGTTTATTACAACTCACTTTGTGGCCATGGTTTGTACCTATCTCTGAACAGGGATGTGTGTCTGTCTGTCTGCATTGGACTCCATCGGGACATTCCAAGGGACACTAGGGGGACATGGAGCCTTTCCACGATCACATCAGGACACCAGGCTAATGTTCCCAACCTAACCTGTGTCCCTAGGGCTCTGTCAGCTCGCTGCTCTCACAGCCATCACCACCATGAAGACACAAACTAGGCCACTGCTCTCCTCTTTTTAGCAGTTCTGTCACCAAGTTGTGACTCAATTTACCTTTTTTTCCACCTTTCCATCTTGCTTCTCCTTCTTCTAAGCTGTTTCCCCTATTTTTGTCCCCACCAAGCATCTCTGGTAACAAAAGATTTCCTCTAAGCATCCTCGCTAATCTTGCTTAGCCACAGGGAGCCACAGCTGGAGTCAGTGCAGAAATTGTCCCCTTGTCCCAAGGAAACAACAGAGCACCTGCAAAGAGGCTCCTGCATCGCTGGGAACAGCAGGGGTGATGCCAGGACATTTCTGGAATAAAGGGAGCCTCATTCAGCACATCCTCATCCCAGCCCAATTCTACCAGCATTCCCATTTCCTTTATTTAAGTACCTGTAAATGAGAGATGGGTAATTAGGGCCAGCAGGGAAGCTTGAGGGAAACAGAATAACGTGAGAAGCAAGCAGCAGACTGTGCTAATTTCTTCCTTCCAAATCTAGGAGGCCCCAGACGTCACTAAAAGCTTTATTAAAACAGGGGTGGGAGGAGCTGGGGAGTGAGTTGCTGTGGAAAGTTTTTTCAGGAGTTCCTTGCTCCAAAAACCCCTCACGACTCCTCAGCACATCACTTCCCCAACTCTGGACGCAACTCCTTGGTGGTCTCAGGCTGGAGGTCACAGAATCCTAGAAAAGTTTGGGTTGGAAGGGAATTTTGAAGGGCATCAAGCTCCCACCCCTTTTCCATGGGCACATTCCATTAGTCCAGGTTGCTCCAAGCCCTATCCAGCCTGGCCTTGAACACTTCCAGGGATGGGATATCCACAGGATTAGAAGCATAAACTTGGGACAGGGGTGATCTTGACACCAATCTGTTCCTCGTCCTCACAAAATCATAGGAACATTATTCCATCTCCCTTCTCCTCAGGTTGTCTTTCAAGAGGGCTGGTCATATCTAGAAAAAAAAAAAAAGTTGTTGATGGAAATTTTTGTCCACATAGATCTGTTGGATCTTAGCAAGACCAAAAAGGGGAAAGAATAATAATGAAAACAAGGGGGGAAGGGAGGAAAGAAAATGAAGAGAGAGAGTGAAAAAAAGGGGGAATAAAAAAAAAGGAAAGAAAATAGGGGAAAAAAGGAAAAAAAAATCTAACAGTATAGTGACAGTCAGAGTTACTTGAGCCTGATTTTAGTGACAGATCCCTAAGGATTGCAGAATTTTTTGTTCGTGTCCCTCAGACATGAACAAAAATAGGATGATCGGATGATCCTGCTGTAGGGCAGTCGGGATGGGATGGGATGGGATGGGATGGGATGGGATGGGATGGGATGAGATGAGATGGGATGGGATGGGCAGCACTCCCCTGTGCTGTGCTCCTGCTCCCAGCCTGGCGGATGCTGGGGAGGCGCTGGCAGCTCGCTCCCAGCACAATGGGATCGAGCTCTCCATGGATCCCCGCAGGAATGCTGCGACAGAGAAAGGGAATTTGGGGGGGGGGATTCAGGGTAATTCCTCCAGCCCTGCCGACCCTTCCCTGCCCTCTCTCCCCTCTCACACAGAGCGCTGACCTTCCCCGAGGAACCTCAGCCCCCGCTGCGGGGGGAGGATGCGCTATCCTGGATTTCCCACCCTGCTCCCCCCTTTTTCCTTTTTTTGTTTTCTTTTTTTTTGTTTTCGAGCAGGGGAGGGAGGGGAGGGCGAGGCGAAGCGGCAGCTCGGCGGCGTTAATGGGTTCCTTGAGGAGAAGCCGAGGGTAGAGCATCCATCCATCCATCCCTGCAGGTACCTGGAGAGCCATGAGCCATTCCCGGGATGAGGCATCGGCGGTGGGCGGGAATGCGGGGGGAAACGGGGGAGTGGGAGAGGGGCAGACAAAAGGGAGGGATGAGTAGTGTGTGTGTGTGTGTTTGTGTGCAGGGGGATCTGCCGCACGCTCCTGCCTTTCTTCCACCTGCCTGCCAACACCCAGATGCCGGGTGAGCTTTCCAGGCGGGTGAAAATGAGCCACGGCAGCACCCCCAAGGCGTTGCTAAAATAAGGATGCTGTGGGCATGGTTCCCCCCAAGATGTGGTGCCTACTCTGGGGTGGGTTAGAGCCAGGTTTTCTCCTCTTTTAGAGATGCATCAGGGAGGGGGAGAGAGCCCCTGCAGTGCTGCTTTGCTCAGAGCTAGGAAGGCTCTCTGAAGGGATCATACAATCCTAGAATCCTAGATGCAATCCTTGGATTGGGGTTGGATTGGATGTAAAAATAAATAATAATAAATAATATAAAAATAATCCCATTCCAACCCCCTGCCATGGGCAGGGATACCTTTCTCTAGACCAGGCTGGTCAGAACAGTGTTTTGGGAATTTTTGACAGAAGGGGAAACCCTGAGATTTGGTGTTTTGTGGCCTCCACAACACACACAGGAAGATCCTTCCTTCCCATCCATTGCTGGTTCTCCAAAATCCTTCAACTCCCTCCCCAAGTTCTGTGAGGGTGACACAATCTTGCCTTGCCAGGGTACCCCCAGGTTTCTGTCAGTGGTCGTGCAGGAATTGTAGTGAACATGAAATCTCTACCCAAAGCTTGAGTTTAAGTGGGAATGAGGAGGTGGAGGTTGTATTAAAATCATGTTTGTCACTTACATAGAATCATGGAATTGTTACTGTTGGAAAATCCCTGTATCACTGGCACAGGTTGCCCAGAGAAGCAGTGGTTGCTCTATCCCTGGAAGTGTCCAAGGCCAGGTTGGATGGGGCTTGGAGCAACCTGGGATAGTGGAAGGTCCATGGCAGGGAGTGGAAGTGGATGATCTTTGAGGTCCCTTCCAATCCAAACCATTCCATCATCATCAGTGATCAAATTCAACGATCAACAAGTCCAGCTATGAACCCAGCACCACCACTGTGTTCACCACTAAAATATGTCCTCAAATAATTAAAAATTAGTCTGGTTTTGTCCAAAACAGACATAGAATAGGGTTCCCTTCCCAGGAATTTTGGGAAACCATATTCAGAGCACGTCTATTTTAACTGGGACACGAATTGTGGTTTCTTCACAGCTGAAGAGTTCTGACCCCCACATCAGCAACTACCCAACCTCTGCAAGAGCTTTGCATTTTGGATAACAATAAACATCCATCAGGCCAGACCAAGGTATCAACCTGACTGTCTTAAATCTCAGAATACACACCCCAGGCAATGCATCCCAGCAGGAAAGCCAACACCAGAGAATTGTTTAGGTGGGACAACACCTCTAAGATCAGGAAGCCCAACCAATAAACCAGCCCTGACAATGTCCCCAAGTGCCACATCTGCACATCTGTTAAATCTCTCCAGGGGTGGGGACTCCATGACTGCCACATCCATCTCCCTGACTGTGCACATTTGGTCACACAGAACACACAGAGATGCCACCAGGAGTGACCAAGCCTTGCTCTGACCCATAAGTGTTCACCTAAGGCACAGAAGTCCAGACCAAGAAAGGACCTGAACTCACCACACCCAGGCTGAGCACCCCTAAGAGCACCTTATTTCCTTTCTCAGCCCCAAAAACAGAGGGTTTCCCCTCAGGCTGTTGGGTCTGGATGAATCTGTGGTTTGCACTGAAGTCTTGTGGGTTTAGGGGAGACCCCTGAGGCTCAAAAAGCAATTACCCCAGAGCTTCCAGGTAGAGTCCTGCCTGATTTCTGAAAGGACACCTCCCTCTCCTTAATTTGGGCCCTGAATGACCAGAGCAGAACTTTCTTGCTCCTCTTCTCTCCCCAAGTACTTGTGCAAGACTGCCTGTGACATTTAGAGCAGCTAAAATTATCTCAATTAAATATCTCCATTGGTTTCCCTTTGTTATATTTTCCTTTCTAGTTCTTTCCTTCCAGACAGCTGGAACATATTCTTTAGACACTCTTTAAAGACAAAAGGGAAAAAATAAAAACCCTCCCTACCTCAAAAACCCAACAACTAAATCTCATGTAGCTTCAGCCCAGCTTTATTTAGAAACACAGTTGAAATAAATGTTGAGAATATTTTATGTTGCTCCAGGATTCATCCATTACAGACTAGAGAGTGCCCAATAAATTAATTCCTTTGTGGATTGCAGGTCTGATGGAGGTGTGGGAGAAAGGGATAAAGTGTTGTGCACTGATTTTTGGGGGATACTTGATACCATGCGACAAAACTCGGCCTTGTTGGCCTCTGTGATGTTCACCCTCTTGCCCACATGTTCATCCTGACAACACCTGGTCCTGTTGACTGACCTTTAATCTTTACAAATTCCCTGCCAATCTGTTCTGGGAGTGAAAATTCCTTCCCAGCATGAAATTTGGCAGCTGCCTCATCCCTGTGCCTGAAGCATGAATCACCAGAGTTAAGTAACAAACCCGTTTATACATCAAGACACAATCACTGTCCAAGCAATCATTCTGTGCTTTTCAATGTGAAGCCCATTATTTGTACATTCTGTTTATATTCATCTTCCCCCCCCCTCCCCTTTTCTTCCATTATTTTTTTCCCCCTGTACCTTCTGGATGTTTTGCAAAACAATGAAAAAACTTCAGAAGGAGGCTGGGATGTTAACCAGAGGCAGAAAATATCTCCTAGCCCCCAAGAATGGTTGTTTACTATTAATTTTAGGAGTTTCTGGGAAATCTCTCAGGGAACCTCACCAAAGAATGTTTGGCAAGAACAATTGGTTCCCTAATGAGGTTCAGGGCCACCTGGTTTGTGTATTAATATCTTATAAATATATTAACACACCCCTACACACTTTAAAACACCTGTTATTTTTTACAAATATTTCCTTGGTACTGCTCTTCTGTCTTTTTAGCACCTATTTCATTCCTCTGGTCTATTAGTTATTAAATAAGTGATTCCCGAATGTGTTTGGTTTATTCAGCTGAAAATGAAGTTTTGCTGGGTTGACATGGCAGTGGGTGATCCATATTGGAAGGAAGATGTGGGGAAGGCAGAGGCACTGAGAGTTTGTGGGGGCAGAGCAGGATCTGCCAGTGTTACTAAGGCTGGGGAAAGCAGCAGGGCTTGTGCTGAACTGCAGCATTGCAATATTCAGGAGCTGGCACAAAACAAATTTAGGACAAGGCTTGTGTCTCCCAGTGCTTGCTCCAAGATTTTCAGACAAGGTTTCTCCTGCTGCCTGGTCAGCTGTGTCCATGCAGGACACAACCATGGACATGGACATTGCCCTCTCTTTTCCACACAGAGCTCAGGTGCCCTCATCCAGCTCAGAAAGTTCTGCCTTAAATGCGTTCCTTTGTCTGAAACTATGATTTGGTGAACACAGACCTCTGCTTTCCCAAATTTTCTCTTCCAGTCCGAGTGAAATGCATCCAAGATGCTGCCCAGAGAAGCTGTGGCTGCCCATCCCTGGAAGTGTTCAAGGCCAGGTTGGGCAGGGCTTGAAGCAAGCTGGGATAGTGGAAGATCCATGGCAGGGAGATGGGAATGAGATGATTTTTAAGGTCCCTTGCAACCCAAACCATTGGAGGGTTCTAAGAGCTCTCAGGTCTCTTGTCGCAGACAACTTTTATGAAAAATCCTTTCCTTAGGATTTTTCCTCCTGAGAAGCTGAGAGGCCTCAGGAACAAAATGTAAACAATGATTATCTGCTGCTGTGGAATGCAACAGGTGGATCTGTGATTGGTCTCATGTGATTGTTTGTAATTAATGGCCAATCACAGCCCAGCCGGCTTGGACACAGAGCCCGAACCACAAACTTTTGTTATCATTCCTTTCTTTTCTATTCTTAGCTAGCCTTCTGATGAAACCTTTTCTTCTATTCTTTTAGTATAGTTTAATGTAATATATATATCATAAAATAATAAATCAAGCCTTCTGAAGCATAGAGTCAGATGCTCGTCTCTTCCCTCATCCAAGAACCCCTGTGAACACCGTCACAGTCTCTCACTTTGAGAACTACAAAACACTAAAACATTGTTTTTCTCAGAAAAAAAAAAGGGGGTTAAATTTGGGGACAACTTAAATTCCAGGTCTGGGTTTTGTTCTCACTGGGCCTCCCTAGCAGTGAGTTTGTGGTTATTTCACCACAGGGCAGATTGCAAATACTCACCCAGGCCCAGATTATTTCTGCATTCCTCCATCCAAGCTCTGTGTTTACAGCACAGGGATACTGCACCTCAGGAGAGCAGAGCTGTTATTCATAGCCTGAATTCCTAACTTAAAAAAAAATAAAAATTAAAGAACCCCTAATGCCACCCCCTCTGAATGATGGACTGACAATCTCAGCCTCTTTTAGACATCAGACTTCAGGAGGGAGAGGAAATGGCTGTGTGACAGGCAGAGTTTGGCAGCTGGGCTTCATTAACTCTGTTTTTCAAAGCTGCATTTGTGTCTCCAGCATAACAATGATGTTATCACAGGCCTCATCTTCCATCCCCTCACAGCCATTGTGGTGGGAAGCACCCCCAGTGCCCTTTGGGCCATTATCTCTTTCTTTCCCTAACATATTAAACTGCCATCAAAGAAGAGTTTTGCAAATATGTTTTGTTGCTTATCACAGCCTTACATTTCAGAGGTGCTGCTGCTGTTGCATGTTTTGTACAGTTTTATTTTCAAGCAGTCCATTTTTCCCCTAATGGGCTCACTTGGGGGTCTGTTCAACCAGAGGAGAAAATGGAGCTGAGCAAACTTCCTGCTGAGAGACCTTTACAAACCTCAAGAAACCTTTCTCAGAAACAGGAGTTCCACGTTTCCTAATGAGGTCATTTTCATAAAAGTCTGGGGAGAGAGAGCAGAAAGAGAAAATAGTGACAGCAAAATAGAGATAATCACTAAAAATGATTTTCAAGTAAACCAAGAGCCCTCTTGGTGTAATGAGACAGAAAAATTTCAAGAAGCCTGAAGGAAGAACATGTGTTTTTTATGACACATCAGAGCCAAGTCAGGGAGTGAAAAGCAATCACATCCCAACCCTGCAGCTGGATGTCACTCCCCTGGTACAGAGTTGAGGAAAGAGCGAGGAAATGCAACAAAAATCCATCGAGGCAGAACTTGGTGCCAGGATGTCTTCAGGAAAAACTAACATGGGTGACAAATTTGATGTGCTGGGTTGGGTGAAAAAGGTCACCTCTCTGTGTCTCCTTCTGGGTGATGCCCTTGTCCAAGCTAAAAAAGAGTGAATTGCACAAGAGGTGGTGAATCCAGACTGCAACACAAAGGCCAGCATGGCTCTGGACAGGGAGGGATAGGAAGGGTGGGATAATTTGGTGGTAACTCTCAGCAAATCATGGAATCACAGAATGGCTCGGAAATGAGTTGGAAAGGACTTAAGGATCATCTACTTCCATTCTGCTGCCTGGGCAGGGACACCTTCCACTATCCCAGGGTGCTCCAAGCCCCATCCAACCTGGCCTGGAACACTTCCAGGGATGGAGCAGCCACAGCTTCTCTGAGCAAACCGTGCCAGGGCCTCACCACCCTCACAGGAAGAATTTCTTCCTAATCTCTGATCTAAATTTACTCTTCCTCATCTTAGTCCCATTCTCTCTTTTCCTGCCACTCCATCCCTTGTAAATTGTCTCTCTCCATCTTTTTTGTGGGCTCCTGTCAGGTACTGGAAGGCCACAATCAGGTCACCCCAAAGTCTCCTCTTCTCCAGGCTGAACATTCCCAATTCTGTCATTTTTCTCCTCACAGCAGAGCTGCTCCATCCCTCTCATCACCTTGGTGCCTCTTCTGGACTCCTCCAACATCTCCATGTCTTTTATGTGCTGGATGCAACATTCCAGGTGGGATCTCTCCAGGCTGGAACAGAGGGACAAAATCCTCTTCCTCACTTGCTGCCTGCAGTTTTTTGGATGCAGCCCAGGACATTTGGCTTTCCCACTGGAAATGTAATTATGGATGTAATTCCACAACCTTTGAAAGCTTCTTCTGCCTGATGGCAGGTGGATATTTGAGAAAGCACAGGCAGATCAGGCTGGAGTGGTAGGAAAACTGGGAAAAAAGGGAGGAGGGGAAGCAGGGGCAGAGGGATGGCCTGTCATCTGTTTGTCATGGCCAGAGACTGAGCCACCCGCGTGGGAGCGGTGATTAAACACTTGGCTGGTGGCATGAAATGACACCTCCAGCACGGCTCTGCACAAGGTGCCAGCAGGGTTTCACAGGCTGACACCATCCTGGTGCATCCAGAAGCCGGAGCATGAGGACAAGGAGGTGCCAGAGGAGATGTACAGAAGAACATCCAGCTCCAAAGCCAGCCTGCAACATTTTCCATGAGGTAGTGCCTAAAAAAGGAAAACCAGCAGGGTGTTATATCACCAGATGCTCTGCTGATCTCCAGAGATTTGTGGCTCATGCCCTGCATGAACCAAAGTGGGAAGTTTCATATTTTTATGCTCTTTGCAGAGGTTTTTTTTTCCCCCTCCATAAATCTTCCTGGTCATCTTTTAAATATTTTTACAGTTTGGGGATCTATAATAGCAGGGATTTGCACAGATAACCAGACACTGTGTGAGGAAATGTCTTCTTTTTCTTTGTTGCAAGCTTGGAACTTGCTCTTTTCCAATGATAACCTTCAGTTCCTGCATCAGAAGAATCAATAAGCCACCAACCCATAATGATTTCTCTCTAGATTTTAAAATACCATTTCTTTCTTTAGGTCCTGTAATATCCTTCCCTTTACTCTTTTTTTTTCGTTGATTGGATAAATAAGGTTTACACAGCAATTCCCTGTGCAGAAGGTACGTTATTAAGGGCTTTTTTCACATTTTTCATGGGATGAAGGCACCAAAATAACACCCCAAAGAGTAATCAAGAAGTGAATGACATAATAGGTTTTTTTTTTTTTTTTTTCCAGGGGGAATGGCACAGTGGAGAGAGGACAACAGGAGATATCCCAGTATTTCACTCCTTCCACTTCATTCTCTCCCTTACAGAGCTCCAGCCCTGAGGTCTGAATTAAGCTGGAACAACAGCTTTAATTTCTTCCTCTTCAATAAAGAAAAGTGTGATCTTCCATGTGACTTGTCAAACTGGCTCCACAAGTCTGACTTCTGATGACTTTGCCCACAGACTTCCAGTTCTGGTGTTCCACCAGCTGAAAAACCCAAGTTCCCAGTGAGTCAGCTCCTCAAACTTCTAATTTAACTGCAATGTAGCACTTCTATCAAGGCCTGTTCTTTATCAGATCCTTCACTTCTTCCTTTCCACCAACACTGCTGAGCATTTGCAAAGTGGCAGCGCAGCTCAGCTTTCCACAGGAATTCTGTGCCCAGCTGAAGCTTCTGTATTTCCAGTGAGGAAGAGTGGGCTGTCAAATACCACACAGTTTCCATGTTGGGATCATTTCTTCCTGTCTGAGGAAAGCTGGTGGGAAGCCACTTTCCTTGACAAGGAAAAAGCTGCTGAAGCAAAAGTGGGACAGCTGGAAAGGCAGAGCCAGGTGCAAGTGAGACAGGCATCCACATCTTCCCTTTCCTAGGGAGAACCTGCAGATGGATCCTTGTCACCCACTGGGAGCCATCAGGACAGGGATGATGGCAGCTTTGTGGAGTGAGAGATTAGCTCAGCCTCTGAGAAAACTCTGGAGCCTCCAACTTCAAAAGGATGTGGAGTGAATTCAAAGGAGGCCATTGAGTTCCAAATGCTGGAGCTCCTCTGCTCTGGAGCCAGGCTGGGAGAGCTGGAAAAGTCCAGCCTGGAGAAAGGAAGGCTCCAGGGAGACCTCAGGGCCCCTTCCAGTGCCTAAAGTGGCTCCAGGAGAGCTGGAGAGGGACTTGGGACGGAGGGATGGAAGGACAGGAAAAGGGAGAATTGTCACTGTGATATTTTATGAAAAATCCCTTCGCTGGGTTTTCTTTTCTTGGGAGGCTGGGAGGCTTCAGCTTCTTCCTTGTTGCTTTGGAATGTGATTTGGAGAATTGTTTATTCAGCATGTGAATTGTTTTAATTAAATGACCAATCCCAATCCAGCTGTGTCGGGACTCTGGTCAGTCACAGGTTTTTATTACTCATTCTTGTTTTAGCCTTCTGATGCATACTTTCTACTTTCTACTTTCTCTTTCTTTAGTATAGTTTAGTATATAATTTTCTTTTAATATAATATCATAAAATATTAAATCAGCCTTCTGAGAACTTGGAGTCAAATTCTCATCTGTCACCTCATCCTGGGGTTCAAAACACCACAACAAGGAATGGCTTTAAATTGACACAGGGTAGGGTTGGACTGAATATTAGGAAGAAATTCTTCCCTGTGAGGGTGGTGAGGCCCTGGCACGGGTTTCCCAGAGAAGCTGTGGCTGCCCCATCCCTGGAAGTGTCCAAGGCCAGGCTGGATGGGGTTTGGAGCACCCTGGAATAGTGGAAGGTATCCAATCCTGTGGCAGGAGGTAGAACTGGTCCTTTCAAATCCTCTCTACCCCAAACCATTCCATGTGTCCATGAAAATCACTTTGGGTGCTACCACTGCAGATATGGCTATAAGAATAATTCCAGTCTTGGGTGTTTATCCAATCCAGCTATTCTGATTTGAAGACCTTTGATAATTGTTGACCTTTCTGGGGTCTGAAAGTTGATGTTTAGGCCAGGTGTTTATATATCAAAAACAGTCAAGTGTCCACTGAGCTATCTTGAGTGGTAGAAGTCTGAAATCCCATCATGTTCAAATAGGTTTTGGGACAACCTGACCCCCTAGTGGGGCTGAAGTAGCTCAGCTGGGAGAGTGTTAGACTGAAGATCTAAAGGTCCCTGGTTCAATCCCGGGCTTCAGCAGACTTTTCCTGCACTTTTGGGTGGCCAGGCCTGGGCTCTGCACTGCAGGAGAGATCTGGACACCCAGGACAGAGCCCAGCCCAGGGCCAGCAGCACTGGGAGCCACTGGAGGGCACAGGAGCATCTCAGCTGTGGGGAAAGGAGGAGAAACTGGGCCCTGTGGCCTTGAGAGAGTGTGGAGCTCCCCTTCTCTGGCATGTTCCCAAGTGGGAATATGGGGACCTGGAAATGGTCCTGGGCAAGGGGCTGCTGTAAGTTCTGCTTGAGCAGGGCTTTGGAGCAGGTATCTCATGGAGGAATTTTGGGAATATTTTGGATCAGGAATTCCAGAATTTGGGAATTCCGGGATTTGGGAATTTTTGGGATATTTTGGATGGGAAATTCTGGGATTTGGTGATTCCCAGGAATATTTGGGATCGTAATTATTGGGATTGGGGAATTTTGAGAATATTTGGGATGTGGAATTCTGGGATTTAGGAATTCTGGGAATTTTTGGGCTGGGGAATTCTGGGATTGGGGAATTTTGGGAATCAGAAATTCTGGGATTTGGGAATTTGGGGATTTTTTGGAATTTTGGGACTATTTAGGATGGGAAGTTCTGGGATTTGGGAATTCTGGGAATATTTTGGAATTTTGGGATTGAGGAATTCCAGGTTTGAGTATTTTGGGATTGGAATATTCTGGGATGTGGGAATACAAGGATTTGGGAATATTTGGACCTCAACCAGTCTGAGCCAGTGTCCCTCAACCAGTGAAAGAGGGACAGGGTTTTACAATTCAAGTATTTTACCAAAATTTGTGATGTAAAGGGATTTTTGTTCCTTCCACTGCCTGTTCCCAGTCCTGTGGCATGGACTGCCCTGAGAAGAAGCAGAAAGGTTGACCCACCTTCGGTGTATGGCCAAGCAGGAAATCAAAACTGGGTTTGGGGAAATAGGAAAAACCCCTTATCCTTGAAAGTGATTTTTAGCATCAATCACAACTGACTTTGAAGCAACCCCTCTCCCTAAAATTTGTATTTTCTAAGTGGAAGGGCTCCAGTGTGTTTACCTGTTGTTTATAGGGAAAAATACTCTTGTTATCAGGGCTGAAGTAGCTCAGCTGGGAGAGTGTTAGACTGAAGATCTAAAGGTCCCTGGTTCAATCCCAGGCTTCAGCAGGGTTTTAGCAGTTGGAATCCATGGTGCATCCCTGGATGTGTCCAGGAAATGACTGGACATGGCAATCAGGCATCTTGCTTAGTTGATGAGTCAAAGCTTGGACTCTATCTTGGAAATCTTCTGCAATCTTAATGATTCTCTGGTTTTATCCTTGTGGGTCCTTCCAGCTCAGAGTACTCTATGATTCTCTGATTAAGTTTTCTACTCTTTCCTGACCATTTCATGTTTTTATCCTGACTCTTGTCAAATGATGGTGTTCAATGTGCAGACACAGCACCAAACTGAGTAACTCTGCTTTGTGTTTGCTCCTTTTGTCCCTTTCTTATTCCTGTTCCGTGGGAGAATGGACCAGAGACCAACACCAGAGACAGGACATGAAATGCCAGTTGTCCAAAAAGACAAGTGAGAAGCAGCAAACCCTTGATCTTCTCAAGATCAACCCCAATGCTCATCCAATCCCTTCTTCATAGACATAGGCAAAAGACAGGAACTTTTCTCCCCCCTTTTCCTTCTGGTGGTGCTCTAAAAGTCAGGGACATCAGGCTGCCTGATATCCATAAATTCCAAAAATACTTCCCTGACCAGGATGTGTTTAAAATAACTTTGGTGTATAAACCAAAAACATCATCACTTGCTTAAGCCTTGAAGAGATACCAGGGGTCCTGCTGGGCAAATATCTCTGCCGAGAGCCACCACTCAAATACACCTTAAATGCAACATCACAAACACACCACCTCAAACGCAACACCACAAACACAAAACCACAAATGCAACACCACAAACACAACACCACAAATGCAACACCACAAATGCAGCAGCTGCTCACCCAGGCCGGACCTTTTCAGACCTGATACCCTCAGGCAGGATCATCTGGCTCAGGGATGCACCAGCTGGAAATTAGCCTTTACTCCAGCTGTCTTTGCCTGGATCTAAATTAGGCCAGGAGCCTCCTGGTCCCCAAATTGGATCAAAGTGGGTCAGAACTCCCTGCAAGGTCCATGTGTGGGATTAAATGATATCAAATTTTGTGTGTGTCTTGGGCTTCGTTTTGTTATG
Source organism: Ammospiza caudacuta (assembly GCF_027887145.1). Taxonomy (NCBI): domain Eukaryota; kingdom Metazoa; phylum Chordata; class Aves; order Passeriformes; family Passerellidae; genus Ammospiza; species Ammospiza caudacuta. The sequence continues at coordinate 153,873,148 of NC_080593.1, forward strand.
AAAGCAGAGCTCAGGTGTTATGAACATCCCAAATATTGCCCTGAGGTTTAAGAACAGTTCACACACCATGGTTGTGCTGAGGGGCTCCGACCTCATTAACCCCCTGGAGAAAGGCAGCCCTGAGCCCCAAGGAGAGAGGCAAATCCCTTAAGGAGAGAGGCAAATCCCATACCAGAGACACCAACCTGATGGTGACCAGAATGGCTTAAATGTGACAATCTGTGTGCTCCCAGACAATGCCCAGACACAGTTCCCTGCATAGCAGGAGTCAGGAACAATTCCCAGGAAGTGGTTTGGATTTAATAGGTGTCTTTTTGAAGAAATGCTGCGAGATGAGAGAGATAATAATAAGAGATTATTCAGACTGGAGAATAAAAGGTTTGGAGATCTTAGAGGCCCTTCCAGAGCCTAAAGGGGCTCCAGGAGAGATGGAGAGAGACTTGGGATAAGGGATGGAGGGACAGGACACAGGGAATGGCTTCCCACTGCCAGCAGGGAGGGTTAGATGGGATATTGGGAAGAAATTTTTCCATGTGGTGGTGGTGGTGGTAAAATTCTGGGACCTATTTCCCAGAGAATCTATGGCTGCCCCATCCCTGGAAATAATTGGCCAAGCTGGATGAGCAACTTGAACAACTTGATCTAGTGGAAGGTGTTGATGGAGATGGTTGGAACCACAGGATTTTAAGGTCCCTCCCAACCCAAACCATTCCATGAATCTGGGATTCTCTGACTTCTGCTGGGGCAGCGAGAGGAAGAGGTTTTAGCCCTGCCAGATGGGTTTAGTCTCAACAAACAGGGCAGAGCAGTTCCATTTCCTTTGGCCACTCTAACACCCAGTGCAGGGGACCTGTTCCCCCTCCTGACCTGGTCTCTGCTCCCAGCCAGCACCAGGAGATGCCCAGCCAGAGCTGGCACCTTTGTGCCTGTGGAAGTGACAGTGATATCTGGGCTTGTTGGCCTCAAACATGAGTGTCGCAGACATCTTTTTCTGAAAATCTTTTCATTAGGATTTTTTCCTGCTGAGAAGCTGAGAGGCTTCAGCAACAAAATGTAAACAATGGTTATCTGCTGCTGTGGAATGCAACAGGTGCATCTGTGATTGGCCCATCTTGGATGTTTACAATTAATGGCCAACCACAGCCCAGTTAGCTTGGACTCTCTGTCTGAGACACAAACCTTTATTATTCATTCCTTTCTATTCTTAGCTTAGCTAGCCTTCTGAGATGAAACTTTTCCTTCTATTCTTTTTAGTATAGTTTCAATGTAATATATATATCATAAAATAATAAATCAAGCCTTCTGAATATGGAGTCAACATTCTTGTCTCTTCCCTCACCTGAAAACCCCTGTGAACACTGTCACACACGAGCTCAACACATGTGGGTAACTCCAATGAAATCGGTTTCAAGCCTGACCCACAGCTGTGGGAAGGCAAAGGAAAGATCCCCATTGGTGTGTCAGCATTCAGAAAATACAGAAATCCCAGAGACCACAATGTAGCTCTGAGAGGAGATGAGAGAAGTTTTATTTCCCCTCCTCCTTCTCCTGACAACTCAGTCCCCTGCTGGATGAAACAGCTTTGACGCAAACCTGAGCACCAGAAGTTGCCAAGTTTCCCTGGATTTGGCTGAGAGAAGGGTTAAAACCTGCCCGTGCTCCCGGGGATGCTGCGAGGGAAGGAGCAGGATGAATAACCGCGGTGGGCGGCAGGAGCGGGGGCGGCTGCCCTGCCAGCACCTCCTGCAGCCCCCTCGCACTCAGCTCCCTCCTCTCACCCCCGCTCAGACCCCTCCAGGGCCCCCACACCGATCAATCAGAGCGCGGCAGATCCCAACATCCATCTTTCCACGGGTACCTGCTGCAACCCGCAGCTCTCTCCCCCACAAACAGCTCTGCCCTTCAGCTCTGATTCTCTGCCTCTTATTCTGGTGATTTCTGCTTCTTTCTCTCAATGCTTTCAGTCCTGGTTTGCTTTTCCCCAGTCCTCGGGAACTTGCCTCTCCAGCTTTGCTGCCAAGAGCTCGGACAGGGATCCATCCTCACAAACCCACCCCGACCTCACGGTTCCAGAGCTGATGAGGAGCGTGAATAGAAAGACCAGAGAGATAAATACATAGGAAACACTCAGCAGGGGGTTAAAATCTTTTACTGCAGAAAGGAAGAAAAAGAGAGAGAGAGAGAAAGAAAGAGAGAAAAAGAGAAAGAAAGAAAGAGAGAAAGAGAGAAAGAGAGAAAGAGAGAAAGAGAGAGAGAGAGAGAGAGAGAAAGAAAGAAAGAAAGAAAGAAAGAAAGAAAGAAAGAAAGAAAGAAAGAAAGAAAGAAAGAAAGAAAGAAAGAAAGAAAGAAAGAAAGAAAGAAAGAAAGAAAGAAAGAAAGAAAGAAAGAAAGAAAGAAAGAAAGAAAGAAAGAAAGAAAGAAAGAAAGAAAGAAAGAAAGAAAGAAAGAAAGAAAGAAAGAAAGAAAGAAAGAAAAATAAAACCCAGGAAATTTGGATTTTTCTGACAGTTCTCATTCCCACAGAGTGATTTTGCTTTTGCTTTCTTTTTCATTGAATCATAGAATGGTTTGGGTTGGAAGGGACTGGAAATATCACATAATTCCAGAGTCAGGAGCACCTTCCACTCGACCAGGCTGCTCAGAGCTACTTTAATATATGGGTTAATTGCATGTCTGCTTTGTCCCTTGTTCTGCCAATGGCTGGCATGAGGAAAAGGCAATTCCCTTCCCCATGTCTCAGTTTCACCCCTCAGAAAACTGGGCAAAGTTCTCCAGAATCCTTGGGAAAGCACTCTGGGATGTGCCAGAGGGATCTCACCGTGGCAGAGACAGCACATGCAGACAAAAAAAGGCACTGCAGATTAATTTCCTAAATTACATGGCAGCTACAAGGTGAAGGAAAAGAGAGGATTATTATTTGCATGCCTTGGGAGCAGGAATCCTGAGATTACTGCTGCAGGCACAAAGACATTAAAGGAGCTCTTGGAGCTGTGCTGGTAACACAGGAGAAAATTCCCACTTTTGTGGGATGCAGCCCACCCCTGCTCACATCAGGAGAAGGATCCAGCAGTGGGAGGCAAGAGCTGCCATCCTGACCCTCTGACAGCAGCTTAATCTCGGATTTGCCCTCTCTCATGCCCTCTGAGCAGCTCAGGTTGGTCTCCAACATTTTGGTGGCTGAAGGTCGAGTCGACGTCTGAGGCACCAAATATTCTGAATTACTCCATAAGGATCCTGGGAATACCAAGGGTTTTACTGCTAAGGAGAAGTTTTACCTCAGAGAGCCTCAAGAAGAATTCCATGGCCTAGGAGCTGACCCTGTACATCCAGAGGGGAGTCCAGCTGCTCCTAAGGGCTCAGCTTTTCCAAAATGTGAGCTTATAGCTGGAAATCCATCCCTGCCTGCTTTTAGCAGTGGGAGTTGCCAGGATTTCTGGGAAAGCACAGGGTCTGAATTCAGCTGTGAAGATGATGTTGAAGGTGACTTATACAGAGTGAATGTGACCTCGAGCCAGGCTGGGAGAGCTGGGAATGTCCAGCCTGGAGAAGAAAAGGCTCCAGGGAGAGCTCAGAGCCTTTTCCAGTGCCTGAAGGGGATTCAGGAGAGCTGGAGAGGGACTTGGGACAAGGGATGGAGGGACAGGACAAGGGAGAATGGTTTTAAATTGACAGAGGGCCAGGCTGGATTGGATATTGGGAAGAAATTCTTTTCTGTGGTGGTGGTGAGGCCCTGGCACAGGATTCCCAGAGAAGCTGTGGCTGCCCCATCCCTGGAAATGTCCAAGGCCAGATTGGATGGAGCTTGGAGCAACCTGGGATAGTGGAAGGTGTCCCTGCCCATGGCAGGGAGGTGGAACTGGATGATCTTTGAGGTCCCTTCCGACCCAAACCTTCCCAGGATTCTGTGATTTATTCCATGTGGGCATCACAATGGTTCATTCACTCAGCTCATCCAACAAAACCCCAGAAAAAATTGAGTTAAGATTTCTGTCACTGTCTAAACTCTCTCTTAAATGGGGTGTGGACATGTGCCATGCAAAAAACCCACCCCCAAAATTAAAAACAAAACCAAAAACAAACAAACAAACAAAAGACCAAAAAACCAACCAAACAAAAAACCCCAACCAAACAAAAAGAAAAGAAAAAAAAACCATAAAAGATGAATATTCAATGGCAGCAACTGTCCAGGACTTGCTCTGAATATCAAACACTAAAACTGGAGAATAAAACAATACTTTTTGGACCCAGCTCAATTCCTCACAGGTACTAATGTAAACAGTCAAAATACCTTTAAAGGGCCTTGGCTTTACTATGTGTGGCTGATTAATTAAATACAATTGAGGTCATTAATGGGGCTGTTAACTTTTGGGGTTTTGGATTCTCCTTTCTCTTAGTTCTGAATACAAACCCTAATTTTATTTGTGACTGTAGGCTGCAAGTAGAGGAAAAGGAGAGAACATGAAGCACTGTTCATTCCAAGGGGAAGTAGCCTATTTAAATATGCAAATTGTGCTCAGAAAAGCAGAGAGAAACAGGATTGTTGAGCTTCCTGCTGTCACTTATTAGATATCGAGATTTTTTTAAATTGTCCTGCCCAGGGTGGGATTCAGGCTGGGACAGGAGTAAAAACTCTTCTGGCAGCTTCTGGGAGCATCCAGGAGGTGACAGCTTGGGGAGAGTTTGAAATTCCATACAGAAAGGTGGGTGGATTTCAGTTTGGTTCCTAGCAAGTATCTACAGCACTGAAAACATCCTTGGCAAAACTCGACAAATTCGGGAAAAGTATTTAATGTAAAAAAGATGAGGATCCAGTAGAGAAGTGATTTTAATTACTCTACAGCATGTAAGGCTTTAAACTACACTTAGATCAGATTTTTAACCTCCTTGAGTTGTCCACATGAGTTGAAAACTTCTCTTTTGCTTTGGAAATTGAATTTTGCCTTCTCATCCCTCATTCCAAGCAATTGGAAATGTTAGGAGAAAGCTTGACCTGCTGAATTGGTTGGGGTTTTTTCTTCATGGGGAAAAATAATATATTTGGGTACACTTCAAGTCCCAGACAAGCAGCAAAAGCATAAAATTATGAATTAAAAGACAGCAGGAGTAAATTAAAAAATTAGCTATATCCCTGTCCATGGTCAGAATATGCTGGGCAGATGTCCCATCAACCAGGAATTTTGGTGGAGTTGATTCCATTTTTCCATTTCTTTCACCCTGGCACGGGGAAACTCCTCAAGTCGTTTCTCATCAGAGCCTCTGCCTCCGGTATTTTCATGCCAGCCTGGTTCCGTGGGTGATGCTCTGCTCCAGTTTTCAAGCAGAAGTTCTCACAAATTGATGGAGGAGGCTTTGGCACCTCAGAGAAGGAGAATTTTAAGGAGGAGGAGGAGGAGAAGTGAAACGGGCTTTGGGAAACCATAAAATCTGCATAGAAAACGGCAGCAGCTTTTTTTGTTCCTGGGACTGATCTTCACCAGCTGCTGGTTTTGAAGTCATCAAAGATCCTGAAGGGTGGCCATGGATGTGCTGAGGGGAGCTGGGTTTGCAGCCACCTGAAAGCTTCCAAAAGTGGAGTTCACACTTTGCCTCAGCTCCAGATTTAACCTGCAAGCTCCATATTCTTGCAGCCAATCCTTTAAATAAAAACCAAGATCAGATGTACGTAAAATCAGGAGTAGAAAGCTTGAAAAATCCCTTGAGGGCACTTTTTTTTTCGGCTCAAGGTCTCAGATCATCACCTCTAACTTGAAACTTAGAACTGAAGTTTCTAAGTTGAGCTGCTTTTCTTTTTCTTTTTTTTTCCCCTTTTTTTTCCTTTCCAGCCTCTCAATATAGACAGTAGATGAAAAACTCAGTACCTTTTCAGTTTTAGTTCTTCACTGGGAAAAAAAACAAACTGTTGCTCAGGGTTTGGAATGTGGGGTCAGAATTCCCTGAAAAATAGAATTACACCTCTCAGCTGCCTGATAATTTTGGGGTAAAGGTGAGGGGCCTGCACAGAACCTCAGCCCAAGTTTATGGATGGCCTGTGGTCATCCATCAAAATGTGTGGATAGCTCTGGATATTTCACAAAATCACAGAATATTTTGAGTTGGAAGGGACTCACAACGATCAAGTCCTACCCTTCAGTGAATGGCCTGTACAGGGATTGTTGTCTCAAGTCTTCTTAGTGTCTGGCTTAGAAAGGAGCAATATAAAAAATAGAAATAATGTAGAAAATAGAAATAATACAGAAAATATTTTTCCTGTAAAGGTTCCTACTTTGGAAACACAGTGACACAATAAGATGATTTTTCAGAGGAGCAGAACCTGACAGCAAGAGAAAATATGTCCAGAAATATGATTTATCAGCCTGTGCACATGCTGATGGAGAATCCAAGTGACTTGATGGGGCTCTGAGTGACCTGGTGAAGTGGAAGTTGCCCCAGCCCATGGAGTGTTGGAACTGGATGATCTTTAAGGTGTTTTCTAGCCCAAACTCTGATTCTGTGATTGTATGAATCAGGGGCCAGAGTGACCTTTGAGAGCCTCAGCTCAGCTGAGGGAAGTGAGCCATGACTTCCCACATGGGTCAAAGGCGGAAGAGATGGAACATAAACTATTAAAAAACTATTAAAAAAAAAAGAGAAATTAGATAGATGTCAGGAGAAGGAGCCAAATCCCCACAAACACCTGCAAATGTGCCTACAGCCATCTGCAGCACAGATAAATCTGCATCAATCCTCCAGCAGCGCTGAGGAATTTGTCCCATTCCAGGGCTGGCAGCTGTCAAGATAAATTGTTAAAAGTCAGTCTCACACACTGCAGCAAATTAAACAGTGTTTGAAAATGTGAGAGAGAGACTTCCAGAGGAATATGCAAGAGATTCCTTAATCCAAACGAGCCAAACTTTGTGGACTGAATTGATAAAAATGTTAGGACACCTTTTTGAGCCGTTTGTCCCTCTCACCTGCCCACCTTTCATGCCCCTAGATCAGGTTCAACCCAGAAAGCACCTGAGAATGAAACTGGCATTTCACAGGATCCTCCTCTCTCACCTCCTCCAGGAGCTGCTTGTTTTCCCTTCCAGGTGAACTTTTCCCTCCCCACTCCCCCTGGCAGGTGGGCGGGAGGCACAGACAGAGCACGGCAGGGCTCTGGAATGTGTTACGAGTTATTCCCACTCCTTGTTTGAAGGGTTTTGCTGGCTTTGAAGGGTTCTGCTGGCTTTGAAGCATTCTGCTGTCACTCCCAGGAAACATCAGATCCCTCCCATGTCCATCTTTCCTGGAATTTTATTGCTGTAAGGAATAGCAGAACAGCTGAGATAATAGGCTGAAAATGAGATTAATAATCTTTTTCCCTCTCTGCCATGGCTTTTTATAAAATTGGGTGCTTTGAATCGTGGAGTTATTTAGGTTGGAAAAGCCCTCTAGGATCACTGAGTCCAACCACCAATGCAGCACTGCCAAGGTCACCACTAAACCAAGTCTCCAAGTGCCACATCCTCATGATTTTTAACTAATTTCAAGGATGGGGACTCCACCACTGTCCTGGGCAGCCTGTGCCAGCACTTGACAACCCTCACAGAGAAATTTTTCCTAATATCCAACCTAATTCTTCCCCTGATGCAACTTGAGGCTGTTATCCCTTATCCCATTCCTCCTTTCTTAGGAGAAGAGACCAGTCCCCACCTGCCTTCATCCTCCTATCACAGGGATTGTGGAGAGAAGATCCCTCCTGAGCCTCCTTTTCTCCAGGATGAGCCCCTTTCCCAGCTCCCTCAGCTGCTCCTGGTGCTCCACACCCTTCCCCAGCTTCATTCCCACCTCTGGACACTTTCCAGCCCCTCAATGTCCTTCTTATCATGAGGGACCCAGAACTGAACCCAGGATTTGAGGTGCTGGGTGCAGGGGGGTGATCACTGCCCTTGTCCTGCTGGCCACACTATTACTGATAAAATGATTTAATATGATATAAACTTTCTAATGATGAAACTTTCCAGTGAGCCCGATTATAACTGGGATTTGAGGGAATGGGGGTCTCCATGTGAATACAGGAATGGAATAAAGAGGGCTTTAAATCAATTCAAATTGCTGGACATTGATTTAGGAGTATCTTTTTCTTCTCCTTGCTTCTGTGTGATGGCCACTTCTCTTGCCAAAATGTGCCACAACCAGAAGCAGAGTCCATTAACCAAAAGTTATCAAAATGATCAAGAAAGTGTTTTAACACTTTTAGACAAAATCTTCACAACCAGGATTACTGATTTAATAACCAGGGTTATTAAACATGGCAGCACCAAGGCAGCAGATGTCTGAACACCTCTTGTTTTGGCAGCTGGGAGAACCAAAATAAACATTGAACCATGGCTGCCCATGTCAGAGTTTGGGGCTACCACCTCAAAATCAAAGGGTAATACAATTTCAAAAGTAGGTTAAACCCCTGAATTTTGTGGCTCAGCTTTTGACTAAAAAAAAAAAAAGAAGAAAATAAACCAAAAAATTAACATTTTTAAAAACTAATAGTGGAAGGAGAATGTGGAAAAGAAGGATTTGATTCATCACACCTTCTTCATCCACTTTGTTGTGTCTTATGAGACCTGAGCATCCTCAGAGGGATCAGCCACAGTGGCAACAAAGGGGGTTGTGCAGCAAAACGAACATTAGGGATGGGAAGGGAGTTCCCAGCAACCACATGGCAAAACTCTTTTCCTAGAAGTCCCCACAAGCCTCTTCTGGCATTTGTAGGTCTTTCTGGAGGACAGGAAAGAGCTCATTGGGAGCTGCCCTGTATTGACTGATATGAGCCTTGGAATTTTCACTCCCTTAACCAGTTTAAACCCCTTTCTTACAGTGCTGACCTCTGGCTTGACCACAAATTCCTCATCCTTACAACCTCCAGATCCACATCAAGATCAACACTCAACCTGGTTAACCTTTGCCATGATAGGCAAAATATTCCAAGTTTTTCTCATCTCCAGTACCCTCTCCCTTTCCAGAAAAATCCCCAAGTCTTTCCTGGCTATTTAAAAAGTTGTGTATCAAAGGTGACCCAGGATTTGAATCATCTGTTTTCCCACATGGTTTCCTAATTATTTACCTCATCTTGCAGTGTTCTGAGACAATTTGTCCTCTCCTCTCTAATCACTCCCTCCTCCCCATTTCCGCCCCATTTGGAGGTGAATCCACCTGAAAGTCCCAGGAGTTTCTCAGGAACAGCCTGCCAAGCACAGCTCTGTGACGCCGGTGCTGGCATTGTGAGGGCTGTGTTTTCCTGGATAGCATGACTGTTCCTAATTCTTGCAAATAAAAGGAATTAGAGAAGCAGAGGACTCGAGAGGTGTATGAGTAATCCAGCATCATCCCTGGGGACACGTGCTGGGATAACACAAGAAAACAAGCTGGGAACACAGAGTACTTTCACCTGCAAGCTGTCTCTTCCCAGGAGAAAGGAAAGGAAGTGTCAGTGCTGCAGAGAGGGAAACTGAGGCACGGGATTGGCAGAGATTCAGCTGGTTTGGTGGGGAGCCTAAGGCAAGGCTCTTCATGATATGTTTGGGTTGCATCTGCCTGAATTATGCATTAAAGTTCAATTTATTTGCATAAGAGGAAGACAAAATTGTGAACTCCATCCTGGGGAAGCTGTGTGAGGAGCAGCTGAGGGCACTTGCTTTGTTCAGCTGGAGAAGAGGAGAATGAGGGGAGACCCCACCACAGTCTAAAACTTCCTCCTGAGAGGAAGAGGAGGGGTGGACACTGATCTCTGCTCTGTGGTGACAGTGACAGGACCCGAGGGAATGGCCTGAAGTTGTGTCTGTGGAGGTTTAAGTTGGATTTCAGGAAAAAGTTCTTCCCCCAGAGGGTGGTTGGGTACTGGAACAGCTCCCTGGGTTCTTGTGGTCACAGGACTAGCCTGACAGAGCTCTGGGACTGCTTGGACAACACTCTTGGGCACATGGTGGGATTGTTGGGGTGTCCTTTGCAGGGCTAGGAGTTGGATTGGATGATCCTTAGGGGTCCAACTCAGGTTATTCTGTAGTTCTGTAGTTCTGTGATTCTGTGGTTCTGTGACTCTGTGACCCAGAGCAGTTCCATGTTCCAGTGCATTTGGACCCCTCCACGATTATCCCCAACTTGGCTCTTCCTCACCTCACCACTCCCACCCTCATCAACACCCAACACGCCCGTAAAGCCTTTCCCATTTCCTGCAACCAGATGACCAAATGTTATCTTCACCTCTTCTTTGGGTTGCCCTGGAGCCTAGTTTGAGACCATCTGACCAAGGACAAGCACCAAAATCATCCCAGCATCCAAGGACAGCCAGCGCAGCACGCGGAGCTGGGATCCGTTCCACCCGCCGACTTCCCCACCTCCGAAGTCTGCAGCTCAGGCAAGGGGAAAGGAACATTCCATAGAAGGCAAGCAATCTCTGCCAGGCACTGCAGAAATGGGACACAGATGGTGCCTGAAATGAGAGCGGAAGTTTATTTGGGGGCTCTGGGTGTGACGTCACGCTGCAGATCCTGCAGCAGATGACAGGCACCGGGATTTCAGAGCGGGTGAGGAGTTCAATTTGAAGGAGTCTCTTTGTGCTTTTAAAATTATTATTTTGACTCAAAAAAAAAAAAGGGAAAAAATAAAAAGAGGAGAACTTTACCTTGATAATATTTTAAGGATAGGAGTGTTTAAATTTGGTTTTATTCATTTGTAGGTCTGTTTTTTCTGACACCCTAATCTTGGTCCCAGCTCTTTGTTGGCTGGTTGGTCGGCCAGGATGATGGTGCAGATTGGCCAGGTGGACACTGCTGATGGAAAAACCTGAGGATGACATTGGCCTGGCTTTTCCCTGCCCTACACATAAAATTTTGTCTTTGTCCTCTACTTGCTGAAGAGTTGGAGGAGATTTCTGGACATCTTCTAGTGCAACTCTCTGCTCCAGCAGGGCCACACAGAGCCAGTAACCCAGGGAAATGCCACAGCTAGGTGGCATTTTAAAATTTCGCAGAATGGAAACTCCACAACCTCTCAGGGCAACCAATCCCTCTGATCCTCTACTGATAAGAAAGAGGCTCCAGTCTTTTCATTATGTTCAGCTGGGGCTGCTCAGCCTTGAGAGGAGACACAGCTGAGAGGGGACCTCATCCCTATCTGTCCCTGTCCACAGGGAGGGCTCAGATCATGGAACAGGCTCTGCTCTGGGGGGCCCAGCAATGGCACAAGAGGAACAGGCAGGAACTGATCCCAGGAACTGATCCCACCTGGACATGAGGCAGAACTTATTCCCTGTGCAATGACCAAGCCTTGAACAGAGATCAGAGGAGGTGAGAGTCTCCCTCTCTGGAGATATTCCAGAACTTCTGGACACAATCCTGTGTCTGTGCTCTGGGATGACACTGTTTGAGCAAGGAGGTGGCACCCGATGATTCAACTGTGGTCCCTTCCAGCCTGACCCATTCCATGATTCTGTGACCACCTTCCTGGCCCTGGGCTGGATCTCTCCTGGATGTGCAGGCCTCTCCTGTAGTGCAGAGCCCAGGCCTGGGCACAGAAAAGTGCAGGAAAAGTCTGCTGAAGCCTGGGATTGAACTAGGGACCTTTAGATCTTCAGTCTAATGCTCTCCCAGCTGAGCTACTTCAGCTCTCCTGGGCTCACATTTTCCCAAAACCTGTTGGAATATGATAACTTTTCAACCTTTTCAGGCAGCCTTTGGTTGACTTTTTCTTGAGAATCCAATAATTGCTTCAGGGAACAGGATAGAGACAGACTGAGATCAGAATTAATGGCTCAAGACACATGGAAGTTTTCAAGGCCAGGTTAGATGGGGCTTGGAGAAATCCGGGACAGTGGAAAGTGTCCCTGCCCATGCCAAGGGATTGGAAAGACATGATTTTTAAGGCCCTTCCCAACCTGAAACATTCTGGCATTCTGTGATAAAACACGGCTAAATCTGGAATTAAACAGCAGCCCTGATTTGGGAACCAGCCAGGAGCAGTAGCATTGAACAGAATTTCCTGACACCTTTTCACAGATCCCACGGAAGGATCTGGAATTATCCATGGAGCCTGGCTAATCTTTTCACATCAATCTGTCTCTCTCCACTTAAGGAATGGGAGCCAGGCATCTTCATGCAGTGATATGGGAAATGTTTGCCCATCCCACCAGCTTATCCTGCAAATTATTCGCTCCCAGGACAATCTCCCATCTTTCACCAGCTTCTAATTCACATATGTATTCCCAAAATACATATGTGGAACACACAGCAAGCTTTCCATGTCTGTTAAAAATCTGGTAGTGAAAGGTGTCAGAAATATATTTAATCTGGGTTTGAATGTTCAGCTTGACAGCAGCTGATATTTCCTCCCTGACATTTATTAGATAACAGTTCCTGATATCTCGGGCTCCTAAACTAGGCTACAGAATCTTTTGAAATATCCAGGCAGCAGGATCATTCCAAAAGTGGGTTTTCTTTCTCCAAAAACCCTTCCAGCACTGGATCCCAGTGGTGATCCCCACCCGTGGTCACTGAGGAACTGGTCATGGATGGCTGAGGGTCTCAGCATCTTTGTACTTGACAGGTGGACAATTTTTGGAGAGATGAGCTACAGAATTTCTGCTTCTTGACTTACAAATTGTGTCCTCTATGTGACCTAAAACATTCCAGATCCAGCTTTTGAAAGCTCTGTAGTGCCGAAAAAAAAAAAAAAAAGGTGCAAAAATAATATAACAAATCCAGGACCAACAAAGACCACAGCCAACAGACAACATAACCCCAGAAAAATTCCCAAAACCAATTCCATTTTGTGTCTGGTAGAGCTGCTGACATGAGAGGGATCTACAGTGTTGTCCAGGAATTAATTGGAGCCACAGGAGGGTAATTGGGCCTCAGCCCTGAAGTGGGAATGAGCCATCCTTGTTGTGTCTCTCTCATCTCCATCAGGACCTCAGCATCCATAAGAAGAAGGAAGCTCAGCATTGACCCCAGTAAGTTTTTCCTATTGTCCATGCAACAGGATGAGGATAAAGTCTTGCGCTGCATCCTCTGCAAGGTCATCCCCAAACTGTGTGCTCAGAGCAAGTTATTTTTATCTGCAGAAGGTTTTTAAAGGAGCAATTTCTTGAGCTCAGTGACTGTGGATCTTACAAGTACATCTTGGACCAGATTTGAGGAACACAACACTCTTCTTGGTATTTTTTTCCACACTTGGATGATGAAGGAAAGTGAGAATTGCACAGCCAGATGATTTCTTAGCTGATTATTTTGGAGTCTATCCTAAGTGTTTACTCACATGTAAAGGTTTGCTTTGAAGAGTTTTTAATGTCTGGAGTGTGGACTTGCTCCAGGCTTAATTTTTCTTCAAAGATTCTGTCTTTGAAAGCAAATCAAAACAGACCAATGCCTATTTTGAAACATCAGAGCCTCTAATTCTCTGAAATAGTTATGTTTTGTTCTTCCCTGAGCAGCTGTGAGCTGTTTGGCATTACCAGCAGTGATGATTTCCAAATTCCTGGAAGGCTAGGTGGGCACATCCATGTGACAGGGAGTGAAGACCACAAGAGAAGATCTGGCATGACATTTTTTTCTGTAAAACACAGCAATTTTGAAAAGGTTCCTGGGGTGGGATTCATCTCACCTACACTTCTCTGAGTCCAAAAAGGCAAATGTCTACAATTGACCCAGTCACGGAATTTTTGGGGGGTTAGAAAGGACCTTCAGGATCATTTAATTAATGCCAAGAGCAGCCAGGTTTTGTCTCTCTATGGTGTTTTCCAGAATCTCTATTAAAGATAGGCTGGGCCCTATGAAAAGTTTTTCTCCAAATCAATTACAACAAATAACCCACAGCACTTTTAGTTCTTCACAAATCAGATCCATCTTCAGCTGTTTCTGAATTTTTGGAAAGGAGAGATCAATGCATTTGGATCTCCAGCACTTTTAGGTCTTCACAAATCTGTTCCATTTTCATCTGTTTCTGAATTTTTGGGAGGGAGAGATCAGTACATTTGGATCTAGGTGTATCTGGCTGGATGGAGGCAGAGCAGATGAAAGCCTTCCCAAGGCCAGTGGTGCCACCTAATGGGAAAATTCCCAGGGAATCCATGTCTCGGAAGTTCAGTCCTTAACTGGAGTGTTGCTAGGTGACGTAGAAATGGAAATGAGGAGCTCTGATGTCAGTCCCTCTTTTCTGCTGCCTTACGACCATTCCTCCGTCAATCCATTCCCTCTTCCCAGGCATCCGGGCCACAAGCAGGAGATTGCCCTGGGAAATTTGTTCTATTTCCTGCTTAAATCCAATCTCAGCAATCCCTGGAGCTCCTGAAGCATTTTTGTCCTTCTTGGCGCTCAGTCTGTCTGGAGAGGAAATGATCCCAGATTTTGGGGTGATGGAGAGCCAAGCAGGAAATGAGATGGAATGAGGGGCTGCCACAGGAGGGACCAGGACTCTGGGGGTTTTTCTGGCTGCAGATTTTGCAAATGAAGGACGAGACAAGTTCTCTGCATTGCAGCACCCATACTCAGATCCATCTGGATCCACACTGTGGCTCTGCAAAAGAAGGGATAATACATCAAATATCTCACAAGTTCCAACCTGGCAGCCCCCTGCAGCCACTCCAAATCATGGATAACCATGAGAGTGGGCAGGAATGAGCTGCCAAGCCTCTCCTGGTCTCCAGGGATTGCTGTATTCCCTGACTGTGTTGTCTGCCCAGCACTCACACCTATTTTTCCGTGGCTGTATCACTCACCACCGCATCCCTGCCACCATTATTTTTCAGAGATGTGTTACAGGGGGTAGAGCAGGTCTTTCTCAGGTCTCATCTCAGCTCTACCCTTGATGAATCATGTGTTTTAAGCTGTCTCAGCCAGGCTTTCTCCTTTTCCTTCTCTCTGAAGTTCAAAAGTTATTTCTTTAATTCTTTTTTTTTCTGCGATAAAGGTGTTTCCAAGGGCTCGTAAGAAGAAAATTATTTAATGTGATATCAAAGCATTCTTTCTGCTTTTCTGGGGAGAGGGAAACACTGAAGGGAGGAGGATCCAGTCCCTCTTTCAGTGTTCAGTGCCTCACTGACACAAAATACCAAGAAATGAGCTCACAGAACCCCAGTGCAATTCCATGGCTGGAGAAGGGATTAACATTTAGGACAAAGGGGAGAAACCTTTAATTAAGCAGACTCAAATCATTAATTCCAGCAAGGATTTGTGCTCTGCTGGCAATGATGACTCTGCAGCTGTGTCTGGTGTTGCTCAAAGCCCGGAAAAGTGCCTGGCAGAGGTGGTTGGGCACCAGTGATTGTGCTCAAAGGATCATAAAATCATGGAATGGTTTGGGTTGGAAGGGGCCCTCAAGATCGTTGAGTTCCAACACTCCCACCATGGGGCAGGGACACCTTCCAATATCACAGGGTGCTCCAAGCCTTGTCCAACACTTTTAAGGATGGAGCAGCCACAGCTTCTCTGGGAAACCTGTGCCAGGGCCTCCCCAGCTTCACAGGGAAGAATTTCTTCCCAATATCCCATCTAATGCTGCCCTCTGTCAGTTTTGAGCCATTCTCCCTTGTCCTGTCCCTCTATCCCTTCTCCCAAATCCCTCTCCAGCTCTCCTGGAGCCCCTTTAGGCACTGGGAGGGGCTCTGAGGTCTCCCTGGAGCCTTCTCTTCTCCAGGCTGAACAAACGCAGCCTTTCCTCATAAGAGAGGAGCTCTATCTCTCTAATAATCTTTGTAGTTTCCTCTGGACTCATTCCAGACTAAGCAGCCTCCCACATCAGTGGCTCAACATTACCCCCAGTTTCCAGGGCAGTCCATGCCACAGGACTGGGAACAGGCAGTGGAAGGAACAAAAATCTCTTTATATCACAATTTTTGGTAAAATACTTGAATTGTAAAACCCTGTCCCTCTTCCACAGGCTCAGACTGGTTGAGGTCCAAATATTCCCAAATCCCAGAATTCCCAAATCCCAGAATTCCCAAATCCCAGAAATCCGTATCCCAAAGATTCACGGGAATTCCCAAGTCCCAAAATTTTCCAATTCCAAAATTCCCAAATATTCCTGGAATTCTCATATCCCAGAATTTCCCATCTCAAATATTCCCCAAAATTCCAAAATCCTGGAATTCCCAAATTCTGGAATTGCTGATCCCAAATATTCCCAAAATTCCCAATCCTGGAATTTCTGAATCCCAAAATTCCCCGATCCTGGAATTCCCCAGCCCAAAAATTCCCAAAATTCCCAAATCCTGGAATTCCCCAATCCCAAAATATTAGGATCCCAAATATTCCCAGGAGTCCCCAAATCCCAGAATTCCCCATCCAAAATATTCCCAAAATTCCCCAAACCCGGAATTCCCAAATTCTGGAAGTCCTGATCCAAAATATTCTCAAACTTGCTCCATGAGGTCCCCGCTCCAAAGCCCTGCTCAAGCAGGACCTACAGCAGCCCCTTGCCCAGCACCACCTCCAGATGGGAACATGCCAGAGAAGTGGAGCTGCACACTCTCTCAAGGCCACAGGGCCCAGTTTCTCCTCCTTTCCCCACAGCTGAGATGCTCCTGTGCCCTCCAGTGGCTCCCAGTGCTGCTGGCCCTGGGCTGGGCTCTGTCCTGGGTGTCCAGGTCTCTCCTGCAGTGCAGAGCCCAGGCCTGGCCACCCAAAAGTGCAGGAAAAGTCTGCTGAAGCCCGGGATTGAACCAGGGACCTTTAGATCTTCAGTCTAACGCTCTCCCAGCTGAGCTACTTCAGCCCTGCTAGGGGGCCAGTTATTCCCAAAACCTCTTGGAACATAAT
Organism: Ammospiza caudacuta; assembly: GCF_027887145.1. Classification (NCBI taxonomy): domain Eukaryota; kingdom Metazoa; phylum Chordata; class Aves; order Passeriformes; family Passerellidae; genus Ammospiza; species Ammospiza caudacuta. Next base: position 153,889,914 of record NC_080593.1, read on the forward strand.
CAGATTTCAAACTTTCACCCTTCAAACCAGTTTGCCCAACACTTGTTAGGACTCAGGACACCCCTCTGGCTGTCCTGAGCAGCCAAGACCCCTGCCAGGGGTCTTAGAGACCCTGGCACAGAGCCCAAAAATGCCTGTGTTTTGATTATCACCCATGGAGCAAGTTACCAACCTTAGATGATCTGCAAGCCATGACAAATTAAGCAGAATGATAGTGAATTTATCACAAGGTGAAAAAGTAGATTTTGGGGTTTTTAGAATAAAGATTCAGGAGGGCAAGATGGAGGGATCTGGGCATATCCATCCTTTCTCCTTCTTCTTCTTGGCCTTCATCTTCTGCGGTGATGTTGGCACTTTTAGATTGGTTTAGAGTAGAAGCTCACTGTCTAACATATGTGATAGGTATTGGAAAGTAATTGTAAATATTGTACATGTGGTTTTTAGTATAAAGACATAACACCACCCCAGGGGCAGGCAGAATGCTTCTGACTTGCTGAGCTGACCTCGGCAGGACAGGAGAAAGAATTTTATAGATAAGATACAATAAACAACCTTGAGACTGAGAAATGAAGAGCCCTGACTCCTTTTTCAAGCGCTGAGCTGAGAAAAGAGACTTTCTAACATTTCTCAGGGTCACTCTCACAAGCTAAAGATCCCGACAAACACTCCTTCAAGAAGAGCCCTGGAATAGTTTGGGTTGGAAGGGACCTTAAAGATGACCTCATTTCACTCCCTGTCAGGGGCACTGTCTCAGGTTGATCCAAACCCCATCCAACCTGGCCTTGGACATTTCCAGGGATGGGGCAGCCACAGCTTCTCTGGGCAGCATATTCCAGTGTTGGAATGGTGTGACTCAGCACACAACAAAGCAAGAGAGAACAAATCTCAGGAAAACCAGGCCAGGAGCAGCCTCTCCCCGCACATAAGAATTTTCCCTGTGGAGCATCAGCTGGGAAGCTGACATGGAAAACAGACTTGAAAACCTTTCAGGTCTCCTGGACTATTATGTCAGACATTGCACCAAAATGTGCAATTGTTTAACTACACTTAAATCACTCTAAACTACATAAATTACCTCAAATCATCCCTCTTCTTTCCAAATGCTGGCACTTTTTTGTTTCGGAACACTGCAATTCTGCTATCTTCTATATAATTATGTAACATATGCAGTTCATTGCTGCCTCTCCAATAAATAAGGCTTGTGCTCCCCAGTATGCATCCAATAACACCTAATTTTCCCTGTCTTAAATTGTCTTAAAAAGAAATCCATTTAGAAATGATTGGTGGGTAAATTCGTGCTTAAATGTAAATTATTTGAGATCAAAAAATAAGAGAAATTTTCCCATCTAAATGTTCTGAATGTTGTTGTTTAACAACTTGACTTATAATCCAAGTCCCTAAAACTGCAAAGAACAAGGAGTGTGGTTTTTGGTTGTGCTGCCTCTTGGGAATCCAGCTCCATTTCTTGAGCATTCCCAAGCATTCCTTGTGCCAGGGGTTTCAGAGGGAACCTGGTGAGGGTCCTCATCCAAAGCACTCCAAAATCTGTGTGCAGAGTCAGTATAAATCTGAGAATGTAGGCAAAGGACACCTACAAGAGGTGGCACCCCCTGGTTTCCCTCAGCTCAGAAGGAAAGCAGAGAAACCACAAAGTTTTTCTAAGTTTACACCAGGATCCTGCAAGGCTCCAGAGCATGTGGAGATGGAGGAAAAATATGGAGCATCTTTAGCTCCCTCCAGAGCAACCTCCTGCAGTTGAAGGTCATCAGTTCACCCACATGCTTCATTCCAATGCAAGAAGCATCAAACATCAGAAACAAACATGGAATGGTTTGGGTTGGAAAGGACCTTAATGATCATCTCGTTCCCACCCCCCTGCCATGGGCAGGGACACCTTCCACTATCCCAGGTTGATCCAAGCCCTGTCCAACCTGGCCTTGGACACTTCCAGGGATGGAGCAGCCACAGCTTCTCTGGGCAATCTGTGCCAGGGCCTCTCCACCCTTACAGGGAAGAATTTCTTCCTAATATCCAATCCAAACCTACTCCCAGTTGGAAGCCTTGTCAGCTTCTTCAGGTACTGGAAGGCCACAATTAAGTCACCCTAAGCCTTTTTTTCCAGGCCAAACAATCTCAATTCCCCCAGCCTTCTCTCACAGCAGAACTGCTCCATCCCTCTGATCATCCTGGTGCCTCTTCTGGACTTCCTCCAGCAGCTCCACATCCTTCCTGTGCTGGAACCCAGAGCTGGATGCAGCACTCAAGAATCTCTTCTCCCATTAGATGTGGCTGCTTCAAGAATGGGATCCAAATCTCTACACAGTCTTAAGCCTGGGTGAATGATTCAGCTTCATTAATTGTCTGTAAAAAAACAGGTTTTCTCTAACAGGGAGAAAAACCTGGGTGTGAGAGATGGAAAAGGATTATGGCAGTGAAATGTGTGGAGGATGGGAGGTTCTGTTTTCATGGAAATCACAGCTCTGACCCAATCCTGGTGTGCAGCTCTGTCTCAGCACTGGGAATTGCTTTTCCAACCTCGGGGAACTCCTCCAGGTACTCAACCCTTTCAGATATAGGGTTTGTGCTGCAGCTTCCCATGGTTTCTCCTCCAAAATTCCACTACTGCACTATGGCTAAGCATGAATTGTGAATTTGGCTGCTCCAGCTGTGAATTTGGCAGCTCCAGCCATGCACAATGAGCTTTCCTGGGTAGACAGACATTCCCTGCCAAGATCTGAGACTGTGAGTGCCAGCTGGAGGTGCTCCATAGGACTCGTTGGGAAAGGGGAAGCATGAGCCTCCAAATCTGTTTGGAAGTCAGGCAGGTCACACCAGGCTGTTGGGAGGTCTCCATTTGGGATCCAGGTCTGAAAATCTCTCCTGGCTAAGCCAACCTACTCCTATAAAATTTGCTGCTGGAGACATGTGAGGATGTAAATTGGATCTTGCTCTTGGAATTAGACAAGAGATGAGGTTCAAGTCCTCAGCCTGTCTGAGAAGAACATTCAGAATATGCTGACCAGATATCCTGAAGACTCTACTGTGGCCTTCCAGTCCTTAAAAGGGGATACAGGAAAGCTGGAAAGGGAGTCAGGCAGGTCACACCAGGCTGTTGGGAGGTCTCCATTTAGGATCCAGGCCTGATAATCTCTCTTGGCTAGTTTGGAAGTCAGGCAGGTCACACCAGGCCATTGGGAGTCAGGCAGGTCACACCAGGCTGTTGGGAGGTCTCCATTTAGGATCCAGGCCTGAAAATCTCTCCTGGCTAAGCCAACCTACTCCTATAAAATTTGCTGCTGGAGACATGTGAGGATATAAATTGGATTTTGCTTTTGGAATTAGGTAAGAGATGAGGTTCAAGTCGTCAGCCTGTCTGAGAAGACCTTTCAGAATTTGCTCACCAGTTATCCTGGAGACTCTACTGTGGCCTTCCAGTGCCTAAAAGGGGATACAGGAAAGCTGGAAAGGAGCTTTTTCCAATGGCAAACAGCGACAGGACAAGGTGGGGAGGGGGCTTTAAGATGAGAGAGAGTAGATTTAGATGGGATATTACAAAGAAATTCTTCCCTATGAAGGTGGTGATGCCCTGGCACAGGCTGCTGCTGTGGCTGCTCCATCCCTGGAAGTGTCCAAGGCCAGGTTGGACAGAGCTTGGAGCAACCTGGGATAGTGGAAGGTGTCCCTGCCCATGGCAGGAGAGTTAAAACAGGTTAATCATTAAGGTCCCTTCCAAGCAAAACCATTTTATACCATTCTCAGAGAGCACAGAACAGGATCAACCCCTGTAAACAACACAAGCCTGGTGGGGCAAAAACCCTGAGTGGATCCATGTCCATATTGACGTCTGAAATATGGGAATAATTGGACTTTTCTTTGATTTGGGTGTTAGAAGGGCACTGCTTTAAATCCAGAAACATCCACAAGCCATAAACAAGATAATGGCATCAATAACCCAGCCCCAAGCCGTGCAATTGATTCTCCACGGATAATGCATCCAGCGGAAAATGGACCCGAGTGACACCAAGATTGATGGGAAGATTGACAGCTCTGAGGCATAGAAATATTGACCTAAAGGGACTTTTGGTAGCTTATCTGGGTCCTGTGTGGCAGGAATGACATTGGAACAAAAATCCAGCCAGGATTTGGGGGTAGGGAAGGCTCATTTTTCCCCCTTCCCCACATATTTCTCAAGTTAACAGGCACCAATAAACCCTCTGATAGTCTGGTTGTAAAATAACAGTGATATCTCCTCCCTGTCCAAAATGAGATTTTCCTTCCCCTTCTCCATTTTCCAAGTTCTCCCTCCAGCACCAAACTTTCACCCTGCATCATGAGAAGAGAAAAAAAAATATAATGTTCCAGCCACAAAATGCTGCACTCTGGGCTTTCAAACTCATTGTCCCCAGGTGGGAAATGACAGCCAGCAGAACCGGTAAACAGAAAATAGCAGAGCAACTCCCACTCTGCGGAGCTGCTGCCTCTCCCTCCCTCCAAAGGCAGCCCAGGGATGAGTCAGAGCTAAAAGCATCTCTCTCCCCGTGGGGCTGGGGCTCTGCCTGGCCCACCTGCCTGCCCCCGCCGAGGAGGGGGCTGATGCAGCCCCCCGGGCACTGCCTGTGAGTCAGGAGACCCTGCCGAGTCACAAATGTCCCCAGGGAGGGAGGTAAAGCCACCTGCCAGCTCCTGCTCATCTGACATTTAAAGGGTATTTCATCCCAGCATGGTTTTGGAGGGGTGAAGCCTCCATCGGTCTCCTTGCTCTGGGAATTCTGTGATGCCGAATCTTTTTTGGGGAACTGAGATTTTTGGGAGGGTGGTCAGACCTCCTCCTGCCATATCAGCAGCTTTTCCCTGTGAAAAAATTCCTTCAGGATCAATGAACAACCCAAGAGCTGTGTGATTCCAGGGATTTAGCCACAGACCTGTGTCCCTGAGAATGATTATGCAAATGGGAATAATTAAATCTTTGAATAATCTTTGTCCAGGTAAAGCTCCTGCTCATCTGACATTTAAAGGGTATTTTATCCCAGCATGGTTTAGGAGGGGTGAAATTGGGAGTGAAGCCTCCATCAGTCTCCTTGCGGCTCTGGGAATTCTGTGGTGCTGAATCTTTTTTGGGGATGGGAGAAAATCGGAGCTGAGTTTTTTGGGAGGGTGGTCAGACCTCCTCCTGCCACATCAGCAGCTTTTCCCTGTGAAAAAATTCCTTCAGGATCAATGAACAACCCAAGAGCTGTGTGATTCCAGGGATTTAGTCACAGACCTGTGTCCCTGAGGATGATTATGCAAATGGGAGTAATTAAATCTGGAATAATTAAATGTGTGAATAATGTTTGTCCATCACAATTGCTGCCTGGATTGTTTTATGCTTTCTTTAATCCCTCTGTCTCTGGCTGAGAGCTACTCCCATTGAAATGTCCTAGAGCTGATGGAAAAGGGTGGGGTTCTGTATTTCTTAGCATTTCAAAGCTTCAGCCCTTCCCTAAAAAATGGAAAATTATTGAACTGAGGGTTCCCACTTAAAGGAAGACAAATCTAAATACAAAGTTATGAAGCAAAGGGCTTCTTTTTTAGTTAATATATGGGAAATTGTGGGGGAAAAAATGTTTGACCTTCAGCGAATTTTTAAATCATTTCAGCACCAAACCCTATATTTCTCTTAGTAAAGGACTTTAATGTAATTGGATAATCATCAAATGGTTTAGTTTGGAAGGGATCTGGAAGATCATCCAGTTCCAACTCCTCTGGCATGGGCAGAGGCCTTCCACTATCCCAGGTTGCTCCAAGCTCCTTCCAGCCTGGCCTGGAACACTTCCAGGGATGGGGCAGCCACAGCTTCTCTGGGAATTCCATACCAGGGCCTCCCTAATATTTAATCCAATCTAATTTACCCTCCTTTAGCATTTTTTTGCCCCAAATTAAGGGTGAAGTTCAGTGATAATCCAAATAAAGCTTCTCCTGATGGTTGACAAGGGAGAGGGAAGATAAACCACCTCTAAAAACTCCCAACAGCTGATAAACTGTGCATTTACCAGGCTTTAGATTTATTCCAAACATATAACTATGATCATCAAGCAACAGCCAGAGGGAAAAAGGGAAAAAAAAGGAAAAAAAAGATGTTTTTGGAAAGTTTTGAAGACAACAAACTCTGTGTTTGCTGAGTCTTCCCCCATCTGCTGCATTTCACTCTGTTCTCACAGCCTTGAGTAACAGACCCCAACTAATTGCAGAGTTCTGCCTGCAAATCTACAGCATGTCTATTTTTAACCAACCTTTCTTCTTTTTTTTCCCGGAATCTCTCCAGGATGCAGAAAGGCCATAATTTCCCCACCTTCCTAAAGCAAGCAGAAGTGGGTGGCAGGGAGTTGTGTCTATTAGGACAGGGAATGTAGACAGCAGCTGTTGGCATCTCCCATGGATGGTGAAGCCTAAAAGTGAAACCTGAACCATTTTTGGGGGGGCGTCCAGGCCACACCCTGACCATGGTGGTGTTTTTGGAGTTCTGGGTATGACCCACCACACCTAGGGAGGATATAGTGGATTCTGGGATATTGTTCTTTCCTTCTGGGTCATGTGGGCAGTCAGAATCCGCTCACTTGGTTCCAGCAAAACAAAAAAACAGCAAAGGGCTCAGAATTGTTTGGAAGGGAAAAGACTTGAAAGATCCTCTCATTCCAATCCTCTTTCCAAGGGCAAGGACATCTTCCACCAAACCAGATTGCTCCAAACCCTGTTCCAGCCTGGCCTTGAGAACTTCCAGGCATGTGGAATCCAATCTCCTGATGATTAAAACTCTGAGAAGGGGCCTGGAGTTTCATCTTTAGTCCCTAAGATGGAAGGGTACAGGCTGGTAACTGATAACACATAGGGATTAAAAAAAGCCCAAACTTCTGTTAATTAAATGGCTGACTTTGAGAAATGCCAGCCAAGTATTGTATGTAGAGAGGGCTATAGATACCCAGGCTTAGAGGCAGATATACGTTCTTAAAATAAAATTATTCTTTCCACGAAACAGCACAAATATCTGTAAAACTGTGGCCAGCCTTGCCAATAAATTATATTTTCTCCAGCAGCAGTGGGAGTCTCTGTTGCTGGCAGGATTCTGTCACGCAGGACACACCAGGATGTCTCCTTCTCTCACTGACAGCGTGAAAACAAATTGGGATAAAACCCCCACGCAGCTCCTGGGCTTCCCCCAGGAGGAGACACAGCCCACACGTGGGGTGGGTGGGTGTTGGCAATTGTAGGTCATGGCAAAAAGCTTTGTTTTTTGAGGGCCACCTTCCTGCTGGGCGAGTGACAAATGTGTCCCTCTGCAGCCCCAGCAAGTCTGGCAGACACCGCCGCTGCCACTACCTGATGGCACCCAGGATTTCAGGACAAGAAAGAAGAGTTGAGCCTGTAAAACTCAGAGTTGGGTGAGAATTTAGAGCAAGGTGAGCAGTTCACACCTAAATGTTTTTTTGGGTTTTTTTTTTCCCAGCTCGTTCTGGGGCAAGAACATTGCAGGGTCAGGATGTGGAGGAGTCACAATCTCAGGAGGTGTTCAAGAAGATCCTGGATGTGGCACCATGTGCTGGGTGACAGGGTGGGGGTCAGTCAGAGTTTGGGCTCGAGGATCTTCAAGGTCTTTTCCAACCTGATAGATCCTGTGATTCCCAGCATGCAAACAGCCTGAACCTTTCCCATATGTGCATCGGAAAAGGTTCTAATGCTGGAGGAATCCTAAAAGTTTCACTCATCTGATTCCTTCAGAGGGATGGAGCATTGCTCCTGTGAGGAAAATCTGAAAGAGTTGGGGTTATTTATCATGGAAAATAGAAGGATCCAGGAAAAAACTTATTAAAGCATTTCAATACTTAAAGGGAGTCTATAAGAAATATGGAAACAGAGTTTTTCATAGGGTGTGTAGGGACAGGACAAGGGGTGATGGTTTTAAACTGAAATAGGGGAGATTCAGACTGGCTTTAAGGAGGAAATATTTTGTGGTGGGAGTGGTTAAAGACCAGATGAGGCTATCCAGAGAAATTTCTATCCCAGGAAACATTCAAGGTCAGGTTGGATGGGGCTCTGAGCAACATGATCTGGTTGAAGAGGTCCCTGCTCATTGCAGGAGGTTGGACTAGAAGACCAAAAGTTCATTTAAAGTTCGTTTCCAACCCAAACCGTTCCATGATTTTGTTATAAGGGAGTCTGAATGTGACCAGCTGGGATGGAGTTCTCTGAAATGAGATGAGGTAGATCCCAAGCGAAATTCCTCCACACGTTCCATCCTGAATTGCATTAGATTGCTAAGAAATCAGCCTAGTCAAGGTCCTGCCTAAAGAAAGAAAAGTGCCCCCAGTCCCCATTTCTTTCACAGGACCAGACATTTTTGCTGTTAACATCTTTTGGTTGCTGCAAACTGAGGGAGGGTTAAACCTTGCCTGGCCTAAAAAACTTCCAGATGGATGTCACAAACTCCCACAGGTCCAAACTGCTTAAAACTCCTGCACAGAAGGTAAAGTCTGCAATGTCCCATCATTCTGATGGGTTTGATAGTAAAATTAAGGATGTGAAATTCCTCATGTGGTCCTTTGCCCATGAACATCTTCATTTCTCTTATCTACCACAATCCAGCCCAGACACTGTATTGGAAACACAGCTCCAAAACAAAATAATAGATAATAAAATCCCTGAAAATGAGTTCATTATTGAATAAGAAACTTTCTGAATTTATGGATCATAATATAACTAATAGAAACAACAACAACAATAAAAACAATTATAATAATAAATTATATTATTAATAAAAATCAACAAAATATAAAAATATAAAATTAATAAATAATAAAATAATAATAAGAATAATAAAATATCTTTGTTTATGGTACCTTGAATCACATTTCTGCTTTTGTTCTTAGATCTTTACGATCTGTCTACACAACCCAGGTCCTGACTTCTCCTAGTTGTTTTTCTTTCCTTATGGAACTCCCTGTCCCATCCCAAGGACCACCCAAGTATGGAGTTGGTGGGAATCCTCAGGCACAAGGAGATGTGGCATGCCTTAGCCCATGCACAATGGATAAATTCTTATCAATGATTTGGGTGCCCAACTCCAAATTTTTCTAGAAATAACAGAAAGACACCTTCACCCCACTATATCAGGGGGCTCAGCTCCATCCAGGCAGGTGCCAGCAAACCAGAAGAGGAGAGATTTAAATCAGATTTTAGGTGGAAGTTCTGTACTCAGAGGGTGGTGAGGCCCTGGCACAGGTTGCTCAGTGAAACTTTGATTTCCCTTTTCCCTGGAAGCATCCAAGGCCAATTTGGATGGGGCTTGGAGCTGGTTGGAATGAGATGGCCTTGAAGGTGCCTTCCAACTGAAACCATTCCCTGATTCTATTCTATGATAAATAACTGCCTTCCTTCCCTATAAACACACTTGGAAAATTCCAGGCACATCTCATGACACCAAAATCATGGAGAAATGTTCCTCTGAACACACATGGAGAAATGTGTCTCTGGAGAAGTCCCCTCGTCCAGAGGACACAGTACAAACAAAATAGCAATTACCAGAAATAGAAGAAAAAGCCAGCAAATAGCAATTATTTCTCTAAGGGGCACATTCCAGGGGTTTAAAAAGGAAGAATTCCAAGGATTTCAAAGCCAACTTGAAGACTGTTTTTTGTAGGGCTGGTTTGGGAAAGGGGTGGTGGATTTGAGTCCATTCTGTTTAATTCAATCAGCCACTAATTTGGATGACAGGATCATTATTAAAGCTGGAATTGGGCATAATTTGCATTTAGAAGCAACTCCAAATGCCCCTTTTTTGTGGCTTCATCTCATTTGACACAGAGAGAGAAGGCCACATTCAATCAGAGTTCTTGTGTAGAAATCAGAGACCTTCTGGAATTTACTAAAAACAGAGCTTTGATTGAAGATTTTCATCTCTCATTACAATTTAACATGGTAAGAAATATAACTAAGTCATATTTAAATGGTAATTAAGAGTGTTATGGGTTTTTAAATTGATGCTACAGTAGCTCTGAAATTCCCAACATTATGTGCCAGACAGATTAATGTGAGGTCACAGCTCTGAGGAACATTTGGTTAGCCCTGAGTCACTCTTGCCACTAGAAGTTTCCATTAAACCTAAAATTCTCATGTTAAAAACAGATGAAAAATGCCTGTTTTGTAAATTCAAAATTATTCCAGAGTTTGTCTTAGTTTCACAAATTAGTCGTTCTCAGACAGACAAACAAAAAACAGCAGGAAGCAGAAAATGTGTAGGAGATGCAGCCTCTCATTTAAAAAATATTTTGATTTTCTGATTGGAAATGACATTTATTCCATCAGAAGTACTTTTGAACATAAATCAAAATCTGGGCACTGAAGTGAAACATTCCCTTCTAGTGAAAGCATTATCAACTTTCCAGTCTACCAGAGGAAAACAATGTTTGATCAGACTTTATGCAAAATAGGCTACTGGGCTTTCTTTCTGCTGCAGACCACAAGGAAAATAATAAATCCATTTTCCACAAGATCTCCTATTAAGGGGGGATCATTTCTGGGTTGGAAAATGTGTTTATCAGAAATAAAGATGCAGGCTCTGAAGGGACTTCATGATACTTTTATAAATGCCCTGATAAAGTTTCCCACTTCCAGAAAGTATTTGGAAGCCTATTTCTCCGTGGAACATCAATATTCAGAGTGGTTAGAAATTCATTTCAGTATTCCACACACAATCCTTTATAAATTGGTCAGCCAGTGTTAAAGCTGCAGAAAAATATCATAGCAAGTCAACAAGTTATGAAGACATCATTTTTAAATAACACTGGGTTGCCCCACTTTTCCAGCAAAGTTCCTAAATATGTGCATAATTTCCAAAGTTGTGCCCTGCCGAGACAAAATTCCCACTTGAGATTTATGGAGTGGACTTGGAGGTGCTGGAGGAACTGGGATTTTCTGCCTTCTGAAAGGGGATTTACAGGCGTGTGCAGACCTCTATTTCTGCCTCCCTGCTATGTAGAGCACGAGCCATCCGTGCACCACAGCAGGGGGAAAACACATCCACAGCTCACAGGGAAAGTGAGGAATGTCAGAGTCTCGGCTGAGGTGATGAGAAAAGTGCTGTTTTCATATAAAAACTCATGTGAAAGTAGCTAGGAATAGGTACCCACTGCAGAAATGGAAAGCAGATTCCTGAGGGCTGCCCAGATTGGTCTTCATGAGCCTGAGAGCAGAGTTTGGGGGGAAGAATATTTTTTTTCTTTCCTTTCCCTAAGTTGGATAAGAGGATTTTGTAGCCAAAAAGGGAAACTTCTGCTCTGTGCTGCAGATCAAGAAATCAAATTTGTGAACTATGAAACAATGGAAAAATAATCTTTTTGTACTCAGTGGTGCCTGGAACATTTAACTTCACCTTGAGGGTTTTATTTGATACTGATCTGGTCTCTTAGTTCAGCCTTAATAAATAACAAGTGAGATGTGACTATTTTCCAAAGCAATTCACGTCTGAATGGAGCCTAAATGTGAGGGCCTAAATTTATGGAGGTACTTGTCTCTTCTGTCTTGTTTACATGGCTTTCCTCATTCCTGGAAAAATCAGTCTAAGATTATTTTAAGAATTCTATTCAAAGAGGCTGAAATTCCTGGGAAATCTGTATCACTATTTGACTCATCTCAGCATTAGGAAATTTCTTCACAACTTCTGGAGAGAACTCTTGCAGCTTCTTGTGGTACCTTCCACAGTCACAGAATCATGGAATTGTTTGGACTGGAAGGGGCCTGTAGGATCATAGAATTTCAACTCCCTGCCATGGGCAGGGACATCTTCCACTGTCCCAGATTGCTCCAAGTCCTGTCCAACCTGGTCTTGGACACTTCCAGGGATGAAGCAGCCACAGCTTCTCTGGGCAACCTGGGACAGGGCCTCACCACCCTCACAGCCAAGAATTTCTTCCCAATATCCCATCTAACCCCACCTTCTGTGAATTTAAGACCATTCTCCTTGTCCTGTCCCTCTATCCCTTGTTCCAAGTCCCTCTCCAGCTCTCCTGGAGCCCTTTTAGGCACTGGAAGGGGCTCTGAGTTCTCCCTGGAGCCTTCTCTTCTCCAGGCTGGACATTCCCAGCTCTCCCAGCCTGGCTTCAGAGCAGAGGGGCTCCATACCTTGGAGCATCTCCATGGCCTCTTCTGGACTCACTCCAGCAGCTCCACATCCTTCTTATGTCAGGATCCTCAGAGAGGGAGACTGTTCCAGATGGGGTCCCTCAACCTTCTGGTCACACATTATAGATCTGGAAAAAAACTCATCTCTTCCATTTTTCCCATTCTGGGGTTCAGTAATTCTCATTCAGTGAAGAGAACCTTGGTTCCATGAATGCCACAGTCCCTCTACATCCAAATTCAGGCTGCAAAACTTGGTCCAAACTTGAGCAAGGGTTCTCTTGCACAGGCAAACTCTCTGGTGTTGAGGATTAGAGCATAACGGATTGGAGCACACTGAGCTCTGTGCTCCTGAGAGAGCCAAGATAAAAGTTCACCCCTTGGCCAAATCCTGAAGGGAGCTGAGAGGACAGCATTTAAAATCTTTAGATGAAATCTGATTTATGCCTCTGTCTGTATTTGCCAGCAAACTTGGGAGGAACTTTTGGTGAAGACTGGAAATTTGGAAAAATGGCTGTGTAGGGAAAGATATTAAAACAGGGTTCAAGCTAGAATCAGAGAATAAAAGATTCAGAGAATGGTTTGGTTTGGAAAAGACCTGAAAGATCATCCAGTTCCAACCCCTGCCATGGGCAAGGACATTTTCTACTATCCCAGACTGCTCCAAGCCATATCCAATCCCTTGAACACTTCCAGGGATGGAGCCACAGATACTCCTGCAACCTGTAGGAGTGGCTTTCCAGGAATTAGGAAAGCCACGTAAACAAGACAGAAGAGACAAGCATCTTCATAAATTTAAGCTCTCAGATTTAGGCTCCATTCAATCTTTTCAAAGCTTGGAATAAATCCACATTTTCTTGTGTGCAAACAGTGGGATGGTCACCACAAGTTAAGCTGACCTTCCTAGGCCACAAACCTACCAGCAACAACATTCTGGACATTTATTCCGGCCAGTATCCTCAGTATAGTCAGAACAGAGACCATCCAAACTAAAAAAAAACCCAAAGAAAAGAAAAATACGAGCTGTCTAGCAGCAAAATCACTGTCAATGCACCATGCCCAATGCACAATTCAATTTTGAGGACTGCACTAAAACGCCAAAAGCTGCTGCCTGCAATACTCAAAGAGCTGCTGTTTTAACTTTCCGCTTGCATCAGTGTCTGGCACCTTTTAAGATGACAGCTTATTTGTAACTTATTCAACCTGATGCCTCCTGAGCAATGAAATGTGCCCCTGGGACGTTCTTTTTTTCTCTTTTCCTCTCCGTCTCACATTTTACATACCTCATACATTTCAACAAGTTCATAATAACTTTGCTTTGCCTCACTACTCTGATTGCTCCCATCTCCGGGTTATTTACTGAGCGGAGGTGCTGCCGCAGAAAGGACAAACAGATTAAGGAATTCAGCACTTTGCTGTGCTGGTAAGAAAATTGCATCTCTCTCTGCACATGGAGATGAAACAGGGCTGGAAGTGGCACAGCAGTCAACCTTCACTCTTGCCTTGTGGATGGTGAGGACAAGGAAGCAGAAAATAACCCCTTTTCTCCTGAATTTTCAGAGAACATTGCGGTGTTCTGGCTGCAGAGAGCATATCACAGAAATAACGGTGTATTTTTATGTTTTAAATTTTATTGGGCATGATGGGGGAGCCACTGTTTGAGAACACTGCCTAAACACACATTTGGGCTGACAAAATGGAGCTGTAAATTCTTTTATGTAGAAGGAGAAGGGCTGTAACACATGGAGGCACCGAAATTCTCCCATCATTTGTGAATCCCAGGTTTGTAGTGAAAATCCATTGGCTGGGTGTTGCAATATTCCCAGTGCACCTGGATTAGTGAATGCCATTATGGCAGTAAATATCCCATAGGTTTAACCTATAAACATTAATAGAAACATGGAAGGGTTTGAGTTGTTCAAGATCATCTCATTCCAACCTTCTGCCATGGGCAAGGACCGTTCCTAGACCAGGTTAATCCACTTAAATTTTTACCAACTGAGGCCACAGGTGTTGCAATGAAATATTGGAGAATTTCAGCATCATGAAAGTTGATATTCCAACTCCTTAGAAAAATTTAAAAAGTTTTAGAAGCTGTTTTGGGATTTAATTCCTCTCAACACATTTTCAAAAACTGGAGACCTTCGAAAGGATGAGGGCCTGTGGACATTTCATCAAGTCCTTGAGGGCTCCTTCCAACTCGGTTTATTCTGTGATTCCATGTGGTAAATGCTGGGCTGTAAAGTCTGATCCTCAACAAGCAAAATCCCTGTTAGCTCAGAAGGTCTCCAAAAAAGAAAATTCAAAGTTAAAAATATCTCTCCAGCGCCAGATGACTTTGTTCCTTGGAAAGTAAGGCTCGTCAAAGAAATCTGTTATCTGTTCAAGGAGATTTCATGTCTGGGTGATAAAGAAAGTCATGATGATCAAACCTACTTTGGTTCCACTGGATTATAACCAGGTGCTTTCAGGATTGAAGCTGCTGCCAAATAAAGGTACAAAAAGACACATCTTACATCAATTAAAACCCGTCTCAGTCCAGCAAATTCTAATTTTAATGGGGAGGGAAGGATTTGCAGTGATTTTTATCTTCGTTGCAATCACCTTAAAGAGAAGATTCTGAGCAAATATTGATCAATATTTTTATCACAAGGGAAAATGGGTTGAAAGAGAGTAGGTTTAGATGGGATTTGGGGAAGAAATTCCTTACTCTGAGGTGGTGAGGCCCTGGCAAAGGTTTCCCAGAGAAGCTGTGGCTGCCCCATCCCTGGAAGTGTCCAAAGCCGGATTAAACAGGGCTTGGAGCAACCTGGGAGAATGGAAGGTGTCCCTGCCCATGGCAGGGGGTTGGAACTCAATCATATAAGGACCCTTCCAACCGAAAAATCTCCATGATTCCATGATCCTGTACTAAGGTGCACAATCACATCAGTTCATTCAAGTGGATAAGGAGCAGTTTTCTTGTGAAGTTTTTCAGCGCTTAACATAATATCTGAGATAGCAAGGAGGGAAAATGTCATAATTTTGAGTTATGCAAGAGGAAGTTGCATGAAGCAAAGTGTTGAAATTTAATTTAGTTGCATTTAGCCTTTAAATAAGACAGTATTTCCAAGAAGTGGAAATAATTACATTCACTTGGAGTTTAAAAGCGGACAGAGTGGACTGAGTATTCCCTAGAATCTCTGAGACAGAAATAGACAGCAGAGTTTGCTGGAAATCAGAACTTACCAGTTTTTGGTCCTTTTGAAAGACGTCTTTTAAATTATGAAAAAGCAAAAATCATCCACATTTCTATGAAACTGGAAGTTCTCAGATCCCAGAAGTTGCTCAGTAAATCTGACACTCCTGTACACTTCATTACTAGCTGGCAATTAGCAAGCCCATTAGATGCTGGTTAATGAGAATGCTAATTGCACTGAGCAGCTGCAGGTGGCTCTCAGCACTCCCAGTTCGGGGGCAGATCCTCCATCTCCCTGCCCAAGGCTGGGAAATATCCATCTTCACAAATCCCCAGCTCTGGAACAGCCCTATCAGAGCTATCTGCTCCAGAGCTGGAGAGGGCACAGCAGATAAAACACCCAGCTCTGGATAAATCCAGCAAAGGACCATCATGATGTGAGGAAAGTTGTTCTTGGCTTTGAGAAACACAGCTCTGGACTTGATTAAAGGTCATGGAATGAAATGGGAAGTGGTGAGGCACCTCCAACCTGGGGTCAGTTTGGGGCCCTCATGATAAGAAGGACATTGAGGGGCTGGAGAGTGTCCAGAGAAGGGAATGGAGCTGGGAAAGGGTCTGGAGCACCAGGAGCAGCTTCGAAAAGGGCTCAGCCTGGAGAAAAGGAGGCTCAGGGGGGACCTTCTGCATCTCTACAATTCCCTGAAAAGACATTGTGGTGTGGTGAGGGTCAACCTCTTCTCCTGGGCAACAAGAGATGGGAAAAGGGGGAACAGCCTCAAGTTGCACCAGGTGAGGCTCAGGTTGGATATTTGGAAAAATTTCTCCACTGAAAGAGGGGCTAAACACTGGAACGGGCTGCCCAGGGAAAGGTTGGAGTCACCATCCTGGAAAGTGTTCAAAAAAACAGGCAGACCTGGCATTTTGTGGTGTGGTTTAGTGGATGTGGTGGAAATTCAGCTGGAGGTTGGACTTGATGATGTTGGAGGTCTTTTCCAAAATCAGTGATTCTGTGAACCTGAAGAAAATTTTAAATAAAATCTTTCATTCAAAGGTCCTGTCATTTTCATGAGTTTTTGTGGCAAAAGGAGCACAATGGGAGCAGCAAGGCTGATTCTGGAATTATAATCCTGTGGAGTTCCTTTGAGAGGGCAACTCAGCCATGGAGGGGCTGGATTACAAAGCCAGTCAGACTTTCAGGGGTTTTCTTCCCAAAACTTTCACGCCTGTGGCTTGCAGCAAAGAAAGATCATCCTGATTCTCCCTGTGTGACAAATTCGCTGTCACTGAGGCAGCATTGGGAGCCCAAAGTAGACATATAGAGATAAACCAGCTTTTGATGTCAATTCCAACAGAACCTTCTAGCATTGAAAGTTCAGCATCATTAATAATACAAAAACCTTTGAGTGCAGCACTCCACCCCCAGCCCTGCACTCCACACAATTCAACTTACTTTACTTTTATTTCATCTAATTACAAAGCATTACTCACGAGAATGACGGATTTTATTACTCACTGTTATACAATTTCTGTGTTCTCTGGTCCTAACAAAAAGAAAGTATGGAAAAAGAAGTTATTTGAGAAAAAAATAAGACTCCCCATAATAACAAATGACTTAATTTTTAGAAAGAATTTTGATGCCAAGACACAACTTTTGCTGAATTTGCCAGTTTGATTCAAACTTTTCCCGTGTTTGACATCTAATAAATGCCACATGAAGTAATTCTGTAGTGAGCTTCAAATTTGTCACTCTCGTGACTAATTCCTTTTAATTAGACTTAACAACATATAAGAAAAAAAAATGTCATCATTTAAAGTGAAGTCAGTGATGTATTGATTGGATAAGGACTTAACAGCATAAGTAGTTTGTTAGAAAATTATTCAAGTGAGCATATTTTTAATTTCAGGCCATTTCTTTTCTCTCTCCTGGGTCCCATTGTAACAGTAATATCCTTCCTGACTTTTCCCTACATCCCACACTCAAGGTACACAATGCTTTATGGAATTCTGCACATAAACACGGTCATTTCAAGCATATGAATTAAAATGATTAAGTATTCTGATAAAATAAAGCATTTTGAAAACATTCAGAGGAGAAACAGCCCCCTTATCCCAATTATTTTGACTACACTTGATACATGGCTGTAACAGCAAAGGTAAAAACAATGGAAATTTATCCCCAGACATTTGAGGAAATAAAATGTAAGCAGGCAGATTGTTGGCATCACCTTTCAGCCATAAATCCATGACATCACTTGGGATCATCCTTTGCCACTTCACAAACTTTGAACAAGTTTGCAAGATTTCTTTTTGCTTGGGTGAAAATGTCTGAAAAACTCCTCTTTGGGAGGAGTTCAGAATTCCAGTCCTTTCCAGTTCAGAATTCCACTCTTCATTTGTGAGAGTTGCCTTCAGCATAAATGAATAGCCAAAAATTGTGTCATCTTAACCCAGATCTTTTAAAATCATCACTGGAGTTTATTCCTTAGCATCACTGTGGTCATGGAATTATCTACAGTGACAAAGGGTTAATATTGTACTTTTATCCATGTTTGCTTTCTCTGGAATATCCTCCTCTTGTTCTACTTTTTATACAGAATGAAATGAAATTTTTACTGAATTATCATTTAAGATGGCCTGAGGAAAACACCAGATCCTGAAAAATCTGTGCATATTTAAGCCATCCTTCAACTCCTACAGTGCAGAGGTCCTCCCAGGCAGAGCAGCCTTGAGGGATGGCTGCCGGGTCTCAGATTGTTCAAATAATTCCCAATATTTGTTTGCAAGCAGTTACTCCACCCTCAGCAGTTTGGATTTTCAGAGAACTCTTTTGGGAAGAGGGGTAGGAAATTAAACAAGGCTGGGAATTCAGTCTTAGATTTTTTTTTCTCCTTTCTTTATTTCAAAAGTGCTGCAAAACAATTAACTTAGTCCTAGTCATTAGTTTTATGCTGATGAACATCATCATCAATGTCTGAGTGACCTCCTGAATTCCTTAGGAAAGCAATGCTCTTACCCTTCTGTCCTTTGACAAGGGTTGATTTATTGTAATTTAATAGTTGATTTATAGTAATTAAATATTTGATTGGTAGAAAGAAATGGTTGATTTACAGTAATTCATGGAGAATCCAGGAGAGCAGGGATAGACCTGGGGCAGGACAGAAGTTGGAGACTGGAGCTCCTTTTGGGCTGAAGCCTGGAATTTCTCAGAGGCAGTTCCACAATGTGACAGCTCAAAATGCTCAAATGATGAGGAATTATTAAACCTGTATGATTTATTATGGAACAAATATCAGGAAAGCTTAGGAATATCATAAATACTGAGACCACCAAAGCAGAAGGATGTGCTGAGTACTAGTGTCTGAACAGGAGAAGGAAGACCAGCTAACTTTAGCTGATTATTTTCTTGTGTTTTCCTGTGTTTTTCAGGAAGTAAGGGGAAGTATTATTAAGATTTTCCAGTGTCAACCACCCATTTTATTGCACCCAGCCCATTCTTTTTTTCCTTTTCTTTTGTCATACAGTGGCAGTATGGAAACTCCACTATGGAAACACTCGGTAAGGATGCTGTAGGAAGATAAAAGCATTGACTGTTTGTTTAGGCTTTGGAATCATCTTAAGGATTTGTGTATTTAATTCTGAAGTATCTTGTTCCCATCTTGTCCCCCATGCGACAAAATATGACTGTGACACTCAGGACTCTTTTAAAAGACTTCAGTGGCTTCTGTAGAAACTCCTTTGGAGCAGAGTTGCCAATGTATTTTGGATATCCCATACAGGATTCTCTATGAGAAATACAAGGTTATGTGAACTGATTAATCCATAAAGCTGATCAGAGGATTTCTTGCCATTTTACACAGAATTTCTAGTAATAATTACCATCTTCATGGTTCTTTCATTGACAAAGGTGAAGAAAGAAAAAAGTAAGGGTTTTTTCACAAAAAAAAAACAAACCCAAACCAAAATCCAAAACTTGTTGGTTTATTTCTAACTTGACTTGCAGAGTTAACTCATCTGTTGTCTCCAAAAAAAGCAGAATTTTACTCATGCAGTTGAGTAAAGACAACATAATATTCCAAAGCAAATTGGGAGGTTGGCTCAAGTCAAGCCCTGCTCAGGCCCAGTGCCAGCAGACCACTCCAACTCATTGGAGCTGTAAAAATGTGCCTGATCAATGGATTGGGATTGTACGGTGAGCCCTGAATTAATAAATATTGATTCTGACTTCACAAACTTCTTCTGGCAAGAAATTGAGTTTGGCTGGTTTAAAGCTCCAGCTGCTGTCTGAGACACTGGACAAATCTTTTTCACATTAATCCATCCTTTTCTCTCTCTTCTCTTTGCTTCCTAAGGATATGAACACTGATTAGATCTGGGAGTTTCTTGCACTGGGGAGCAAAAGGTGATGGCTCTGCTGATGTTGCTTTCAAGAAGCCTTGCTTGCACATATTAATATGCACAAAAAGTCTGCATATTAATGCACACCTTTGAGTTGCAAAGCATCGTTGGGTTCCCTAAAAGTGGCTGAATTGGGCTGGATTTTATTCCTGTGCAGTTCCCCTGCCCAGGAAGGATCAGGAACCTTTTGTCTGTCAGACAAAGGATGGTAAAAGTGTGTTCTGGTGAGATCCTAAAGCCAGCACAAGTAAACACTCCACTGAGGTAAAAAAATCTTCTGGATTTAGGCCCAAACAGCCAACAAGTCTTCTTTTAACTTTTACACAACCATTTGTTCCCTCAGTACAGAAGAATTTCCAGGTATAATCTCATACTCCGCCTCTACAGCCCCAGGAAAAGTACAATGGATCCCACTCCTCAACAACAGGCCTTGATTCCTCCTTTGTTCCCTCCAAGAGCCCTTTTATGGACAAATCCACTCCTGGGAATTCTCAAATATGAACAGAAGCACCATGGGAAATGTAGGGAGAGGTTGTTCTTAGCACAGATGTCAACTTAACCATCTGAGAGTTCCTTCTCCTGGAGAATCCATGTGAGGGAAGTGTCCTTTGGTGAGCTCCAGGAGAATTTAAAGCTCATTGTAAACACATGAGGGATGAGAGAAGGTGAAGTGAGACAGAGACAGGAAAATATCATCCTCTGAAGCAGCTGGAATTTGTGCTGAGGGGTGACAAAGCCCCACCAGCAAGGAGACTCTGTCCTCACAGTACTCTGTGACAGATTTCTGTGGAGACTCTGGCATTAAATCCATCCTATGTCTCAACCTCCTCTTTTTCCTCAGAGGAAAATAGCTGAGAGATATCCAACACTATCAAATGATGGTTCTTATTATCAGAATCCCATATTTGTTTCAAGTAGCAGCAAAGTTTTCCTGGACATCAATTTACAACTCATCTGTTCTGACAGTAAAACAAAACCTTGGCAAAAGAACCCCAAACCCTCATGAATTAATTAATTTATTGCATCCCTCCATCCTTGTCCTCTTTTTCTCTGTGGTGAATGGATCCAGATTTCTGATCCGAAGGTTAAAAGACACTGGAAATAGTTCTTAAATAATGAACTGCGTCATAAAGACAGTGTTCTGCTGAAGGCCAGTGGTCAGAGCATGAATATCCAGTCTGAGGAACCTGGTCTAGTGGGGGGATCCTTGCCCATGGTGGGGGTGTTGGAACTGGATCATCTTTAAGGTCCCTTTCAGCCAAGCCTTTCCATGATTCTGTGATCTGTGCTCCTTCTAATTAATTGTGTCCTCTTTGTTTCCATAGAATCAGAGGATGGTTTGGGTTGGATGGGACTTTAAAGCTCATCTTGTTCCACCCTTTTGGCATGGACAGGGACACCTCCCACTATCCCAGGCTGATCCAAGCCCCATCCAGCCTGGCCTGGAGCATTTCCAGGGATTGGGGCAGCCACAGCTTCTCTGGGCAACCAGTGCTAGGGCCTCACCACCTTCGCAGTAAAGAAATTCTGTCTAATATCCAACCTAACCCTACTCTCTTTCACTTTCAAGTCACTCCAGGCCTTTGTAAAACATTTCTCTCCTTTCTTGCACGCTCCCTTCAGGCACTGGAAGGCCACAATTCGGTCATCCCAAAACCTTTTCCAGGCAGAACGATCCCAATTCTCTCAGCCTTTCCTCATGGCAGAGCTGCTTCATCCTCTGATCATCCTGGTGCCTCCTCTGGGCTCGCTCCAGCAGCTCCAGGTCCTTCTGTGCTGGGGACCCTTCCTTGCTGCCCTTTTCAGCATCCCCTGAAGGTCAGTGTTCCCTCACACCCCCGAAGAAGAGTTGACAGGAAGAGATTCTCCTCACTGGAGCCTTCTGCGAGTTCAGACTCATCCCCAAGTTGTTGCTGAATTCCAATGACAAAAGCCAAGAGGAATTAAGGTGTGATATCTGTGTGTAAGTGGAGATTTGGAATATTTAATGAATTTACATTAAATTCACACCTTTACTTTAGGATGAGGAAAAAAGAGGAATTTTCTTCATCACCAGCTCCAATTCAGCTGCATCCTGAACCAGGTCCTGCTTTGTGAGCAGATGAAACTCACAAATATAAATTTTTAACCCAGCTCAGGTCATTTTCCACCACTTATCCTGAGGACAGTGTGACAAAACTCTCCTGAGGACAACATCACTCCTTTTACAAACAGGGAACAACCTTATCTCCTGGAGAACAGGCTCAAGGTTTTTGACTCATTTGTGTTTTACTAGAAGGTTTTTTTTTGTTGTTTTGTTACTGTGGGCAACCAGCTGCTTCCCAGGGTGCTCTGAGGAAAAATGCCATGACAGGAACTTTCATTCCTTGTTGTTTACCACTGTTCTGAGGTGTTCTGAAGATGCCTGGCAAAGCTCTGGCACTGGATTGGGATGAAGAAAAACAACACTGAGGGGAAAAACAACCCTTCAGCAATGGCAGCCTCGAGAAAGGGTCCCTCTGCCTGCAGATTTGAATGGATCACATCAGTCTGGGGGTTATGTCAGTGACAGGGCAACAAATGCACAAATCCTTTTGAAAACAAGTAAGTTTGACTTAAAATGCTGGGCTGGGATCATTGGGGACTGAGTTTCTCCTCACTTGAGATGTGGAGGAACAGCAAAACAGCAAAACTTCCCATCCAGAATTAATTCCTCATCTATTCACTGCTCCCTTTTTTTGCTGGCTCAGTCATTCCTCAGAGGAAGATCACACTGAGATTTTTGTGGCCCATTGATGCTCTGATTTCTGTGAGGCACAAGGGAAAGACATGGTTGTAAACAATAACAGTGGTGATTTGTTCCCCTAAACTCACGGACCAGTGGCCATTCCACAGTAAAAGTGGGATTTTGTCCCCAACTATGACATCTCCTTATCAACCATCTCCCCTTTTCACTCTCATGC
The DNA here is from genome assembly GCF_027887145.1 of Ammospiza caudacuta. Taxonomy (NCBI): domain Eukaryota; kingdom Metazoa; phylum Chordata; class Aves; order Passeriformes; family Passerellidae; genus Ammospiza; species Ammospiza caudacuta. Next base: position 153,912,579 of record NC_080593.1, read on the forward strand.
AATGGGATTTTTCACACTTGTAGGATTTATTTCATAAAATACCAGAATGGTTTGGTTTGGAAGGGAAATGGAAGATCATTGAGTTCTACCCCTTTCCATGGGTAGAGACAATTTTCCACCATCCCAAGTTGCTCCAAGCCCTGTCCAGCCTGTCCTTGGACACTTTCAGGGATGGGGCAGCCACAGCTTCTCTGGGCAACCTGTGCCAGTGCCTCCCCATTCTCTCAAGGAAGAATTTCTTCCCAATATCCAATAGAAATGTCCAAATTGTCTGGACATCCAAGGGTTTCCTTAGTCACAGGGGGACATTTCTGCTTTCTCCCAACCGAGGTTGCAGTTGTACTTGAATTTCTTGTTCTCAGTTGTAGCTATATAGTTATGTTTATTCATGTCAATTCTGATTTTTTTCCCTCTATTTTCCTATTTTCTATCTCCCAATCCTTGGTTTCTTAAGCAATATAAGTGAAAAATATCTCATGACAGAGTGAGTTTGTTGATGGCAGACTAAATCCACGTGAGAAGGAAATGCCACAACCTGAATAACAGCCCAAAAAAAAAAAAAAAAAACCAAACACAGAATCACATCCAAAAATCTGGAAAATAATTATTTAAAAGGACACATCCAACAAAATCTTCAAACAAACAACCCCTACCATCCAACAAACAAGAGCAATTATCCAAACTGCAATTCATAAGCAGAGAGAAGAGAAAATATTCAGAAGTTTCATTCCTGGCATCAGGAGGCTGGGCAGGATGTAACCCCAGCCAAGAGAAATATGAGATTTTATGTGAAAAAGACAGCGGGAGATGAGGAAGCAGCTCCTCTGATTGATTTCCTGATTGCCCAGAACCCCTCAGAATGTAAAGATTGGTATTTTTACTGTTTTAATGGTTCTTGTTTACAGAGCTGATGGGATATTTCACATCCAGCCCAGGTTTCTTTGGATTCATTCTGTTTTTTCTTTTAACTTTAGCTTATCTCTAATCCACACCATCAATACCAATATATACAAGACCACTTTCTACAACCTGGTCAATGACAAAAAAAATGCCCAATAACGAACTTTAGTCAGCATTAAGGAAACTCAATGATTCTCCAGTGAAATTCCTGATATCTCAAGATCAGTGACTGAAGGCTAAATGACACCTCAAGAGATGCTTTTCCAACCTGATTTCCTCAGAAAACTAAATTTTTTGCACATGTGAGCAAAGATAGGAATTTCTGTTTGCTCAGTTGTCACCTGCATATATCATGGAGGCAAAATTTCCAAATTATATTGATTTCCACCACTTTAAAAGTTGTTTTCAATTGAGTACCACCCTTATTAGAGATTGGTGACCATCACAATTCTTTGTGACTTTTCAAAACTGAACTAGAAATCACCGCAGTGGTGCTTATTGTAATAAAATTAAAAAACAGCTGGAACACTGCAAGGAAAATAAAAAATTATTAATATTGTCCATTTATTTATATATATTTAATCAAAGATCATCAGCATGTCCAAGCATTTACAAATGAGGAAAAGAAGTCAGAAAAGGCATATGGAAAAAGGAAGGGTTTTATCCTTATTTTAATGATAGACAGCAATGATGCAGAACTGTTCTGGTATTTTTTCCCAGGTTATGCACTGACAGTCAATGGAGGAAGCAGGAACTCTCCTGAAATTTCCCAACAACCAATATAAAGCAGGAGAATTTTTTTTTTCACTTCTGGATCTCATTTTCCATTGCAAATGGATTTATGTGAATGAATTACAGCTCCAGCCAACATGTTCCCATAAAGCACCAAAATGTGGTTAGATATTTGGAAGAAATAGGTATACCTTTAGAAACTTCTGAAACAGCAGAGAGAAGGCAAAAAAAAAACCCAAACCCTTTCCCTTCCTCTCATTTCCATTTCTGTGGAGGTCTGAGCTGAAGACTCCAGGAACTTCATGCTAAGAACAAAAGATCTTGGAGGTCTTTCCTAACCTAATAAACTCCATGAATCTGTGATTCTCTACCCCAGCAGATCTCTTAGCTCAGCTGCCCAGTTTATCCCTGTTAATCCCAGTTTATCCTATTTCTTACAGTTGATAATTTGCAGCATGGATAGTCCGTGTCTCTAGCAAATATTCACCCAAAAAGCTCTGTCAGATAAACTCTTATAAAAATAAAATGCCATTTATGTATTTTTCAGCATCAACATTGCAGTGGCAATACTGGAGCAGGTCAGGAAGATGAAGTTTCCTCAGAGGCCAAGAAAGAAAAATCAAAATTATGCTGCTTTGCTTTCCAACCTTTAGAACTGGAGCAGAGAACTGATGGTGGAGACCTCAAGAATCAGGGGGGGAAAGGCAGCACCTCCAGACTGTGTTTGGGATCACCTCCAAACTCTTGTGAGGGATTCCTTGTGTGTCAGGTAACTCAAACCAGCTTTAAAAATATGTATAATCCTAAAATGGTTGGAAGAAACCTTAAAGATCATCCAGTTCCAAACCCCTGCCATGGGCACCTTTCACTATCCCAGGTTGCTCCAAGCCCTGTCCAACCTGGCCTTGCACACCTCCAGGGATGGGCCAGCCACAGCTGCTCTGGGAAACCTGTGCCAGAGCCTCAGGATCCTTTCAGGGAGGATTTTATTCCCAATATCCAATCTAAACCTTCTCTCAGTGGAAAACCATTCCCCCTTTTCCTGTCACTCTCGACCCTTGGGGTGATTTCCTGAGTCTCACAGCTGTTTCTCAGGCACTCAACGATTTGCATCATGGGGACGTGTTACAAAAAATGTAGAACACAAAACTAAATTATTATGATGCATTTAATGCTAAAATCTCTCCTCAGCTTAATTAACTTCCCTGCTAAATGCCCCTCTCTCTGGATAACGTTGAAATTCCCAGAATCACAGAGTCATTGAGGTTGGAGAAGACCTCCAAGATCATCGAGTCCAAGCTGTGCCTGATCCCCACCTTATCACCAGCATGGAATTTTCAGTCATTCCTTGGAAACCTCCCGGGATGGGGGCTCCACCACCTTCCTGAGCATCCCATTCCAGTCCCTGACCACCCTTTCCATGCAGAAATTCCTCCTAATGAAGAAATTCCTCCTAATGAAGAAATTCCTCCTGATTTCCAGTCGCTGCAACGCTGTCAGATGGGGCTTGGGTGTGTAACATGAATTTTATTCCTCTCGTCACTCCATCTTCATTTCTATCTCAGCAACAAAATGAAAAGGTTAAATAATAAAAAAAATTGAAAATAAAGTTTTTACACTCTTCTTTACTTTGGCCTCTTTGATAACCTTTGCTTAACTCCAGGTTCAAGTATTTGGTATTACACAGCTTTGAGGTGACATAACCCCGCTGACAGACTTGTTTTTCCTCAGCATCTTCTGAGTGAAATATCTATTTTTTTGTCTAACACATGTCTGGTTTTGGCTGTTTTTCTCCCTTCCAATTTCCTGTAGGGAAAAAAAATAGAAAAGGTAATTTTTTTATGCCATTTTATCTTCTTCCAGATTTATAACAAGTCTTATTTTGTCAGCAAAGTATGAGAAGCAACCACATTCTGCAGATGGTGTAAATTGAGGAATGCCTCATAATTCCCCCTTCAATGTGTAAAATCTTCTTCAGAGCAGACTGTTCCACTCCCACTCCTGGATTTCAGGAGAGTTTAGTCTTTAGTATTACACTTGCTAATGGAAAACCACAGAATGAATTTTTTTTACCATTAAAAAAAAAAAAAAGCAAATTCCATTAAAATGTAAACATTCAGATAAATCACACCAGTTTCAATGGCATTTTCAATGTTGCTATGAAAAACATTCCAACCAGCAACTTAATGAAGAGTTTTGCAGCTTGTTTTGACTTTTAAAGAGATGAACATTTTCACTTCTCTTTGAGAGGTTGGATTTCTCACTTTTTAACTTCACACTTCCCATCTTCTTACTGTGGAAACATGAGAAAAAAGAAGTGGAATGAAAGTGATTTTCATGACGTTTTGCCAATGCTATTTCTTTCGGTTCCATTCATTTTTCAAGGGAAATAACAAGGGCTAATTTAAAAATTAAGACAAAATTAATGGTCTAACTTCAAACTAAATCCCTCCGAAAAAGCTAAACTACCAGACACTTCAAAGAAAACCTTTCTCTGTTTGCTTTTTCTCTATGAAATCCAAACGAAACTAAACTTAAACTATTCATTATCACCGGACGTGGTTTTACTGCCTCATATTCCATGTGTTCTTCCTTCCTTTTCCTGTGTTCCTCCTTAATAAATTATACAGCCAACAAATAATTTCAATATCATTTGTCAGGAGGAAGATTTGTTAAAAAACTCCTAGTTTCAGTGAGACCTGTGGCTTGAAAGGAGAACAGAAAGAGTTGTGAGGTGGATCAATCCTTCACCCTGATTTGCCATCAGAGGATCCACATTGATCCTGAGCTCCAGGGATATTTTTTTTTTCAGTAAACCAACAGCGGGTTAGTCTGGTGCTGTCCAGGGAAAGAAATGAGAATTTGATGATCCTCATGGGTCCCTCCCAGCTCAGGCTATTCCATAATTTGGAGATTTTGTGTTTCTACAGTTCAGGGTGATGAACATGATTCCAGCTGGGAAATATCACTGGAGGTTCCTCGCTCCACCTCTGGAGAGCAAGGCAATGGGATTGTTGGAGTTGGGGATGTGATCTCTGCTCTGCACCTGCACAAGGTGAGACAAACGACATCTCTGGAGGTTCTTCATTTCCACAGAATGGTTTGGATTGAAAGGAACCTTAAAGATCACCCAGTTCCAACCCCTCTGCCATGGGCAGGGACAATTCCTACTATCACAAGCTGCTCCAAGCCCTGTCCAAGCTGACCTTGAACACTTCCAGGGATGGGGCAGCCACAGCTTCTCTGGGAAACCTGTGCTGGTCTCCAGTTTTCCGTAATAGGGAAGGATTTATCCTTAATATCCTATCTATCCCTGCCCTCTGGCAGTGGGAGGCCATTCCCAGTGCCCTGGCATTCCAGATCTTTGTCCAAGCCCCTCTCCAGCTCCCTTGGAGCCCCTTTAGGCATTGGAAGTATGGGGATTTCTGAAGGAATTTTGAATTAGTTAGAGACAGGACCTCTGAATTGTTTTTGATGATGCAATTTATTTTTATTTTCTTCTACATAGGCAGCAAGGGTGAGATTGACTCACATCTTTACTGCATGGTTCAGAAGGTCACAAGACCCCTAGTTACAAGACCTGTTAGGAATTTATTGACTAATAAAACACTGCCAGCAAGGATATTTATGTTTTTGACCTAATCCTTAAATATTTCATCTTATGGACTCATGCTACAATGTAAGCTTTCTTAGCCAATCATGTTATGATACACAAATCTACAGTACTGCATTCTAAACTTTTTTTTACCTTTGTAACTATTATTTTTTCTATATCTTAAACTCTAAAACTCTAAACTTTCTCCACTTAACATGTCTCTTCTTTAAACTATAAATCCAGATTTTTGCTTCAAGCACCTAAGTTTGGAAGCCTTTTCCAAGGTCTCAAATCAAATCCTGTGTTTAATTCTAAGCCTTGGTTTACAGGCCCAAAGTTCTGAGAATTCTCTGCATTTCAGACTCCAACAGGAAGGAGCTCTTAGCTCTCTCTGGAGCCTTCTTTTCTCCAGGCTGAACAAACAAACTCTCTCTAATCATTAAAATGAAGGAAATCAGTGTGGGGAGATGAGATCTGAAAGCAGGTGACAGAAACCCAGCTCTGAGCTCGTTTTCCTGCCTTTCCAACATTTCCGTAGCTTTCCTTTTGAGGAAATCACAGGAAGTTTATTCCATCAGGGATTACTGGAGGTTTGTACTTCCAAAGCTTGTGCTTTCTAGCAAAACATCCAAACAAAACCACCTCTCCCTGACAGCACACTCCTGTAATTACACCTTTCAGCAATTCCTCTGGTTGTTTCATCCCTTCCCTGGAGGCAATGAGAAGAAAATCACCGTCTTTTCTCCCAGCCCTTCCTGCTCTCTGACTCACCATCAAAGAGAAGGTTTGGAATCAGGGTTTGGAAACAGGGTTTGGAATCAGGGTCCATCCCCCCAGGAATGGATCTGGCCCAGATGCAGGATGCCTTCGGAAGTGAGGTGGGAGTGGGAGGCGTGTGATTGTTAATACACAATTAAGGAGAATTATAGGTACCCCATTCTGCCCGGAGCTGACGGGAGCAGAGGAGCAGGAAGCGGTTAGGAGGGATGATGTAACAGGAGCTGCTGTCACTACCTGTGCACCTCAACAGGTAATTAATCTGCTAATTAACGATCGTCAGACGAATGATTCAGAAAGGGGAAATTAAGAGGGTGATCTGCCTTCACAATGGGAGCTACGTCAGCTCCCAGCAGTGCACCTGCTCTGAGAGAGGTCCAAAAATGGGTGTAGGTGAGAAGGGAAGATTCTGGCAGCTCCTCCAGCCCTGCTAATTGTTGTATAGCAGCCTGGAGGCATTAATTAGGTAATTTTGGGTATAATTCTCCTCTTGGAGAAGAGAAAGGATTACATTAAGCAGTGTTAGGGCACCTCAGGAGGTGAAACCCTGGCACAGGGAGCCCAGAGAAGCTGTGGCTGCCCCATCCCTGGAAGTGTCCAAGGCCAGGTTGAACAGGGCTTGGAACAACCTGGGATATTGATTATTTGATTATTTTATTATTATTGATTATTTATTCCCCGTCCCTGGAAATGTCCAAGGCCAGGTTGAACAGAGCTTGGAACAACCTGGGACATTTATTATTTATTATTTATTATTTATTATTTATTATTTATTATTTATTATTTATTATTTACTATTTGCTATTTGCTATTTGCTATTTACTATTTATTCCCCACCCCTGGAAATGTCCAAGGCCAGGTTGAACAGAGCTTGGAACAACCTGGGACATTTATTATTTATTATTTATTATTTATTATTTATTATTTATTATTTATTATTTATTATTTATTATTTATTATTTATTATTTATTATTTATTATTTGCTATTTGCTATTTGCTATTTGCTATTTGCTATTTGCTATTTACTATTTATTCTTCACCCCTGGAAGTGTCCAAGGCCATGTTGGACAGGTCTTGGAGCAACCTGGGATAGTGGGAAGTGTCCCTGCCCAATGCAGGACGTTGGAACTGGATGATTTTTAGGTTCCTTCCAACCCAAGCTATGCTGGGATTCTGTGATCATTACATTACATGAGTTTTCCAGAGGGATTTCTCTCAAATTCTTCTTCCTGGATATTGGAGATAGGACAGAGCAATTCATGCAGTTGAAAACTGATACAAAAATGGGGAAAAAAAATCCCCTCCATTACCTCTCCTCCCTTCCAATGGGGGAAAAAAAAGGTAAAACAGCACCTGAGATAGAGCTAAATTCTTTATTTTGACTCAGAAGAGCTTCTTCAAGTTAGTCCATCTACAAAAATTCAACCATTTATTTTATACTGAAGTCAATTTTTCAAAATTAAAAACTGCTATTTTTAAATTAAGGATGAAAAGGTCTAACTTAGAAAAATGTCAAAACAAAGGGATTTGGCATTTCCAAAGTGAAACTTTTAGAAAATATATAGGGGAAACACCCTGACATTTAAACATATTCCCACATTAATAGTTTGCAGTTTTGAGTGAAAATGACTCTAAATTCAGCCTAAATTGGTAAAGATTTTCATGCCTGTAAGAATTTATTTTTATTTGGAACTGTTGGGTGCTGAAATGAAAAATAGAAATACCCATGTTTGCTCTAAATGAATTTATAATCAGTTTTATGATTGTCTGCCAAAGATTTGAGGCACTGATAATCCAGTTTAAGAACAGAGGGTCCTGCTGCATTTGAGCTTACTGAAGAAGATACTGAAAAATCAAAGAATCATGGAGTATTCTGAATATTCTGAGTTGGAAGGGACTCACAGGGATAAGTCCAACTCCTGGCCCTGCCCAGGACATCCCAACAATCCCACCCTGTGTCTGACAGCATTGTCCAAATTATCCTGGAGCTCTGGTTTGGGACTGTGACCATTCCCTGGGATCCTGTTCCAGACCCCCACCACCCTCTGGATGAAAAACCTTTTCCTAATATCCAACCCAAACTTCCTCTTAAATAACTTCTTGCCTTCGTACCAAAAATATCTGTATCAATCCCACTTTCTCAACTGTTAATTCCTGATATCCACAAATTCAACAAATCAGTTCAATGCCAAAGCATCCCATGGACTGGAATCTTGAAGGAACTCACTTATGAAATTTTGGCTGAGATATAAAACCTCGCATTACCAATGGCCACAGCTCAGAGACTGAAACAACTGATCTAATTCCCATCTACAAAATATGGGATAATTAGCATTACACTCTTTATATCTTGAAAATTCCTGCCTGGTTCCCTGGAAAATTAGTATTCTGTAGGAAAGAAAGAGTTTATGGCAAATATGGATTGTTGGGAAAGAGCCAGTGTGGCTCTGTAAAGGCAGATGAGCAGCAGTTCAGGGAGAGAAAGAGTCTGCTGGAAATCCAGTTTGGGCTTTCAAAAAGCCAAAATCCCTTCCAAAAATTCCTTCAAAAAGGAACATTTAAAAATATAATATGCTACAGGATTGGGGAAGAGGTTCCAATCCTTTGAGAGAGAGTTGAAAAGGAAAAGTAGGACAGAATTTCTTCTTCTCAGGATACAGAAGAGTGGGATGAAATTCCAAGTGGAGCTCCAGAAGAACCTCCCAGGGATTTGAATTAAACAAATAGGAAAATGTCTGTTGAGCCCAGGTTGGATGGATCCCCAAATAACCTGGTCCAAATGACTGCAAATAAATATTTTTTGTGTCCATGGAAATGCAGTCTAAACCATGCCTACACTCTGCTGTGCTCCAAAGTGTCTGTGAAAACTCAGGAAAGACATCCTGGGGTTGTCACTGGGAGACCGCCCTGAAATCCCTGGCTTCCTGTGCTACAACAGCCAAAAATGCTGGCAAAAAAAGCTGGAAATCACCAAGGAGGTTTTTGGAAACCAGACAGAGGGAGGGATTTTGCTGTTACACTGAATTTTTAGGCCCTCTCACATTAAGTTGTCTGTGCAGTTCTGTTATCTGTCTCTCAAAACAGACCCAGTTGAGACAAGAGAAAGTCCAGATAAAGTAAAATAATCAGGAATATGGAGTATCTGCTTTTGGAGGAGAGATTGACAAGGTTGCAGAGATTTTAGTCTGGAAAGAAGAAATCTGGGGAAGTGGAGGATGAGGCTGAGGATTAAAAAATCATGAAAAGGGTGGGATAACCAAGTGGGCACTGGCTTTCAACAAAATTAAGAACAGAAAAAAGGCCAGATTGCTTCTTAATCCAACAGACAGAACATGGGACTCTCTGCTGTCCATGGTACTGCAGTCAGACAACAAATTTAAGGGCAAAAGATACTCAAAACAGACGTAAAGTGGAATTGGCTGAACTGTTCCCTCTAATAGAAGAGCTGTGGTGCATGGGAATAAATTGCAAAAAGGGGATGAGGTTTTTCACTCCCCTAATTCCAAATTTCCATGCTGGACAGAGAATCCTGTGCCAGAAGAACAGAATTCTGATCCAAAAATTAATTTCTTACATCCTTATCCGGGTACTGGGTAACAGCATGACACATAGGCTGTTTATTAATTTGTTAAAATGCACTTATTGCTGAGGTTTGATGTCATGATTTCCCTTTTACCCATTTGAATATAGCTTATTTTTAAAACCTGATTTCATCTGAGCACTGGAGTGACCCAATTACAACAATGGGAGGGTTGCGAACACATGAGTAACAAGGGTATTCAATTATTCTCCCTGGTTATGAGAACTTGAATTAATTCAGGAACCACTGGTGAAATATGTATCAAACAATCTATTAATCATTATTACTGCTAGGTAAAATTTGAATAAACACCAGGATAAATGACCTTGATTTCAGTGTCTCTACATGGATTTTATACTTTGGGTGCTTAAATGTGGGAAACAATGGATTAATTAGCTCATTGGAGTCCAGACCTTGGGAACACCTTCCTTAGGCTGCACACTCTGTCTTTCAATTAAGACCCAGCTCAGATCTTAGGTCTGGACCTATGACTATTTTATTGTTTTTGTGACCACCAGCTCATTTTCATAAGTTTAGCAAGTTCAGCTCAAGCCTTCTCAGTTCAAACTGAGAGAGAATAAAAATAAATATGGTCAAAATTCCCTCTGGATAAGGAGATCTCCATTTGCTTGTTTAATGTGTTTCTAAACTTCCAAGTCACGCTTCCATGTGAGTTCAGTGCCTGATGGTGTCTCCTAAACAAGTTCTTGCACAGAATTACATCTGAAATCCATAAAGCACTGAAGAAGAATTAAAACACAGTAGCTGACTAGAGGAGAAAATTAATTTTTTAAATTTTATTGTGCCTGGGAAGTGCATGGAGTCTGGATGTGGGTTTGGATGGAGCACAATCAACTTTGCAGCCTCCTGCAAACCTTGCACAGCCCAGATGGGGCCTCACATCCTCATGCAGCTTTTCCAAGGCTATAAACTGGCATCATTGAGGTCTGAATTCCATAAAGCACTGAAAAAAAAATCAAAACACAGTGGTTGAGTAGAGTAGAAAATTTATTTTTTTATTTTATTGTGCCTGGGAATCTGGATGTGGTTTTGGATGGGGGACAATCAGCTGTGCAGCCTCCTAACCCTGCAAACCTTGCACAGCCCAGATGGGGCCTCACATCCTCACATGCAGCTTTTCCAAGGCAATAAATTGGCATCATTGAGGTCACTTCTTCACTCCCACCAGGAATTCAATCTCCCACTGCTGCCCTGCACTCAGAGCTCCCTGAAGAGATTGAAAACATGATTAAAAAATCATCTCCAAAAAATCCCAGGGATCAGGAAAGCCAGCACTTGCTTGGACAAGTGAGGATTGAAAGAAAAGGACTGAAAGTAAAGGTCAAACAAAAAACCCACTGGAAAACAGATGGCAATTCCTCAAATAAGGCATTTGTGGTTCGTCTCCTGCAAAAGCAGCACTCAGAGTTTGCAGTGCACATCCTGGCTCTCCACCAAGATTTTTCCCACAGAATTTTGCTCTTCTCACATTAAAATCATCTCCAGGCATTCTGTTTCAACATCAGCAGCACCAGATTATTCCACAGGGCAGTCCAGCCTCACTTGCAGTTGTGCACACCAGGACATCCTGGTGGTATATCCATAATTTCCCTGCCTAAGGAAAGCAGGGTATGGATAGTAAGAAGGGGATGTATTCCCGTTGTGTTCTTTCAGACAGCATCAGGATGTGGTCAAAGTGCCCAGTTTGGGCCAGGACTGCAATAGAGACTTAGAAAAAACAATCCACAGGTTAAAAAAAACCCAAAACAACACATCCTGAACCCAAAAGATTCTTGTTGTCAGCTCTGCTCCATGAGTTATTCAGCACAAGAAAATTTAAAGGTCTGGAGCTCTTCTCTGGCCTGAACTCCAACTGGGATGACAAAGCCTGACTCCATGCTCCCAACCCTTCCCCATAAAGCAGAGTGGATTAATCCCAACTGTCTTTCACAGAAGGTTTACAGCTGGTTTTAACTCCTAAACTACACCTGGTTTTGTTGAGTTTTTTTTTTCCAATCCCATGCCATGGTCCTGTTTACTTGGATGTGTCAATACAGGCATTTAATCCAGTTACATCCCATTTATCCCAGAGGGTTCAGAGGTTTTTAAACCCAGCTGTTCAGAGGGTTTTAAACCCAGCTGTTCAGAGGGTTTTACCAAGCCTGGATTTTAAGGGTAAAAATTAACAATTTACAATTTTAAAGGTAATAAAGGTAAAAATTAACAATTTACCCTGCAATTAACACCAGCTGAGGTGACACCCATCAATCCCTGTATGCCTCAACACCATCCTGACAGTGCAGTTTGGAAACATCCCATTTCTCCCTCTTAAAACAGGACCAGTCCAATCCTTTGGATGGAGGGTGAAAACATCACAATTTCTGCTTGATAATAAATAAATTAATAATGAATTTGTACATATTTGGTTTAAGACAGGATGCTCAGGATGGCTGTAATTAAGTGAGTAATTATGCCTGCATGGATCAATGGTTTCCTCCACAAAGCAATGTAAGAAAATGCAGGTGGGTGAAAGTTGGAGCAATGGATAAAGTGTTCCAGTGTTTCAATGAATTCTAATGAATGCTGAAAAATTTCGTTTGAATCCTTTCAATGTGTTTGAGTACATTTCGATTTCTGATTTCTATACTGATCCTTTAAATGTTACTGTGAAGAAAAAGGTGGAGAAGTTAAATAGAGGGCGTAAAAAGCCCTCATTGAAGCACAGCAATAATTGGGGGATGAAATAAATTCCTTTAGACTGACACCAATCTTTTTTTCCACTCATTTGGTCAAGGTTGCTCTGCTCAGTTTTGGTTTGCTTTCACCTGTACCCATTGCTCACCACCTTTCTCTCACCTCCACAAAAACCTTTTCCTTCTTTTGGTCTGCTCAATTTTGCTCTGCAAATCCTTTTGCCTGCAGCTGTTTTCTTTCCTTCACTGCTGTTTTTAATTCTTTAGTATTTTCCTATTTTCTCACTGCAAATCCTTGTTGCTCTTTTTCTTGTTTTTGTTGTTTGTTGTTGTTGTTTGTTGTTGTTGTTGTTCTTCTTCTTCTTTTGTCCTTATTGTCCTTCTCCTTCTCCTCTCTCTCCTCTTTCTCCCCTTTCTCCTTTCTCCTCTTTCTCCTCCTTCTCCTTCTCCTTCTCCTTCTCCTCCTCCTTCTCCTCCTCCTTCTCCATCCCACCAACCTCATTATCTCTCCACTCTTTTCCAAATTCCATTTCCAAACCAATCCTGATCATGCCAAGGGTTTCAGATGTCTTTTCCAACCAGGGATGAATAAGATGAGCAAATTTCAGGTCCTTGTGCTGTGATTCCAACCCCATGGCCCTGGTAGAGACACCTGAGGGCTGAGCATTGGATAACAGGGACGTGGAGGAGGCATCCAAAACACCATTAACATCCTGGCCTGTGACAGCAAAATTGTGGCCAGCAGGACCAGGACAAGGATTGTCCCCCTGTACTGACACTTCTGAGGCCACACTTCAAATTCTGGGATCAGTTCTGGGTTTCTTAAGAAAAGGAAAATATTGAGGGGCTGGAGCATGTCCAGAGAAGGGAATGGAGCTGGGTAAGGGTCTGGAGCACCAGGAGGGGCTGAGAGAGCTGGGAGGGCTCAGCCTGAAGAAAAGGAGACTCAGGAGAGACCTTCTGGCTCTGCAGTGACAGGAGGGCGCAGCCAGTTGGGGATCAGGCTCTTTTCCCAAGTAACAAGCACTTGGACAAGAGGAAATGGCCTCAAGTCGCACAGGGGAAGTTTAGGTCAAATATTAGGAAAAAATTCTTGACCTAAAATGACTTCTAAGCCCTGGCACAGAGTCCTCAGGGCACTGGTGGAGTCACAGCCTCTGGAGGTGTTTAAAAACTTGGCACTTAGGGCTGCAGCTTTGTGCTGGACTTAGCAATGCTGGACTAACAGCAGCGCTTAATGATCCTAAAGATCCTTTCCAACCTAAATAATTCCATGATTCTAAGAGCTGTGAACAACTTTATCCCTGGGATTGTCCCACACAGGTGGCAGATCCATCAACTCCCCTGTTCACTGCAGCCTGATGGAAATCAGCTCCTGATTGATTTGCTGGCTCAGGCGCTGGGATAAAAGCCTTCAGCCTCTTTTAGGCAAATGAGCCTGGTGCTGTTATTTTCCTGAGCAGTTATTCCAGCAGGGAGGATCCCAGTGCCAGGCTGCCTGACAGCAGCTTTTAAAGGACCCTATTAAAATCAGGGTTTGTCATTTCCAGTTAATGGCTGGGCTGAGGGGAAGTGCTTTGTACAGACTATCTCCAACAAGTTCAGGAATAAAATCCAGATCTCCCGATTCTTTATCTGTTGTAACAGTCATTCCAAACCATCACAAATGGGTAAAACTGAACTTTGTTCAGTTCAGCTGAAATCTGTTGACCCCCTAAAACCAGCAAGCACTCCATTTTTCCATTTTTTTTTTCTGAAGTCAAGGTCTGCTGTTCACCTCTGAGGTGCTTTCTCAGCTTTTGTTCAGAGTGGAACCTCAGCCAAGCTGGGCTTTTGCCAGCCCTTAGCTCGAAATTTAATGAGATTCAGCTTATTCTGTAAACACCCAGAATCATGGGATATGAAAGCAAAATGAAAGCTGTTATTTTGTTAACAGTATGCAAGACTCATAAATAAGTATTTTTCCAACTGCAGCATAGTGCCTGTGATATCCCAGAATGATTTTGATGAGCTGTATGAATTCTCTATGCGTTAAAGCTTCCCCCAGGCCCACAGAAAAAAAAATGTGACAGAAATTTTGGGGTGTTAAAAGAATGAGGAAGAACAAAATTCTGTTTTCACTTTCTAATTTCTAGTGGCATCAAGCTCTTTGCAGGTTGTTCAGGGAATTTGTGTCCTGGGGAGCTCAGCAATGGCAGAGTGTCACCAACCAAGATTAGAGGGATCGAGCATTTTTCCTATGAGGAAAAATTGGGAGTGTTGGGGATGTTCAGCCTGGAAAAGAGAAACTTTGAGATGATCTAATTGCTGCCTTCCATTACCTGAAGGAAGCAGCAGGAAAGATGGACAGAAATTATTTACGAGGAACTGGAGAAAAAGGACAAAGAGAAGTGGGTTCAAACTGGATGAAAGTAGATGTAGGTGGGATAATGGGGAGAAATTCTTCCCTTTGAGGTTGCTGGGGCTCGGCAAGAGGTTGCCCAGAGAAGCTGTGGCTGCCCCATCCCTGGAAGTGTCCAAGGCCAGGTTGGATGTTCCTTGGAGCAGCCTGGGATAGTGGAAGGTGTCCCAAGGCAGGGTGGATGGAGTTAGATAATTTTTAACATCCTTCCCAACCCAAACCAATCCATTATTCCATTATTTTCTGGCCACCTTCATGTCCAACAGCCACATGGAGATGCAAGGAATGGAATTAAAAATCAATTTTCTCCACTCACCTTCCACCCAGCCTTTCAAACATCTGTTTGCAACTGGAAACCACAGCTAGTGCAGACCCCTCTTCTCTTGGATGGGCTTCCAAGAGCTCTGTAAATGGGCACACACACATCAGTCTCAGGAATTTCATTCCTGCAGTTTTCTTATCAAATCACACTCTGCATTAACTCAATTTCACTGGAAGTTACCCATCACAATCAAAGACCTTGCACACCAAGAAATGGTACAAGATGGGCTCAAGTTCCACCAGGGGGGAGGTTCAGGTTGGATTTTAGGAAAAATTTATTCACTGAAAGGATGGTCAAGCATTGGAATAGGCTGTCCAGGGGAAATGATGGAATCACAGTCCCTGGAAGTGTTGAAAAATGAGTGGATGTGGCACTTTATGATGAGCATGGTGGGATTTGGTCGAGGGCTGGACTTGATGATTTTGGAGGTCTTTTCCAATATAAATGATTCCATTAAAAGCTTCCCAGTGTTGCTTCCATCTGGACTGGTACCAACCTGGGAGATGTTTTTGGGCTTCTTATCACACAACCTTTTGAAGAGCAAACTTGGAAAATGCAAGGAGTCTTCTAGGTCAGGATAAAGCCTCACCCAGGCACACTAATGAGTGTTAACTGGCTGAATCAGCTGTTCTATCAGCTTGGCTTAGCAGTGCCCTCTCTAAAAGCATTTGGGCAGAATGGGGTCATTCTCCCCTCCTGTGGCACAACTGTGACACAGGTGTGAAATGTGTCAAAGTGGATCCTGTTAAATAGATGGGTTAGAAATGCCCTGCTGATTCACTGGTGAGGGAACATTCTGTGGATTTTGATTAAGTATCTCTTGGGAAACTAAAAAAAAAAAAAAAAACCTGAGCAAAATGTTCCAATCATGCAGAAACTGCCTCTCTGACCTTTCCAGCACATAACATTTTCATTCATTTCCAAATTACTTTTATTCTTAGTTTTTCCCTCCCACTGACTGTATATTCTGTTAAGTCATAAAGAGTGAAATTAAAAAGTAAAAATCAAAGGAGCCCATTTCTGCTTTGGTTAAATGAAATGTTTTGATTTAACTGAAGCTTTTGGCCTCCAAAGATCATGTGATACCTTGCCACTACCTGGTTCTCTTCCAGGCAGCTTCAAAATGAACTGAGAAAAGAATTCTAGACAAACAGAAAATCTATTGTCTACAGATGGGAAAAAATAGTCACAGAATATGATTTATATTCTCAGGGAGGACAAGTTCTGTGTGGCAGGAGATCTATTTTAATGTGGTCTGTGCTGACCCAAGGCAGTAGCTGGGCCAACAAAGGCATGAAGCCACTGCATCCTCCCAAATTTCTTCCCATTGTTGCCTCTGTCAGGACTTAAAGAATTCAGTTAACTCATCCCAAAGCACTGCCAAAGAAGGAAATTCCCACAAGAAAAGCCACCATAAGAGGAACTTAAGGTAGGCCTGGAGGTCAAAGGGGAGGGTGTTAATGCCAGACCTAAACAGAGGTGAGGATTTGGGCTTTGCCCACCAGATGAAATTCCACAGTGCAGATGCAACAATGGGAAGATTCCAGGCCTGGTGAGGCAGATCTGGGTGAGTGATCCAGATAAAAATTCCCACCAAACTGTGGGAAAAGGAAGCAACTGCCTACACAGAGCCCATCCCAAGTTGTGGGAATGGAGTGGATGCCTCTGGATACCTGGGACTTGAGCTGTGTAAAAGTGGTACCTCCAGAAGAACATTTGGGGATGTCCACACTGAGAAGAGCAGAAGAGGAAGGGCCAGAGGGACACCACAGGGACCCATGTGGGGATGACTCTTTTTATTTAATCTGTCTCTCTTTTTCTTTCTCTTCCACCCTTTACCTCACACTTGCTGTTAAATAAAAGCTGTACTCTTGATTTTTATGATCTCCTTTGCATCTTAATTCAGGCAGAGGCATCTTTTAACAATAACATTATTTCAGTTATCATAACATTATTTTGGTGTCAGCAGTGAGATCATGGCAGCCTGACCCACTAGCTCCCTTGTCTCATCCTTATTTCAGCTCTACCTCCCCCTCTGTGTACCTGTGTCCCCATTTTAGAGGTGACAAAGCACTTTCAACACAAATCTTTTCCCAGAGAAGCTCAGAGAGATCCAGCTGGCTCTAAAACCCCCCCTTAATGCACCATGGGGTGCTTCATCCCCAAAGTACAAATTCCTGAACTCAAACTGTCCCCTGCACATTTTGCAGTGCTCACACCGTGACAAAACCATCAGCAGCTTTTTATGGAGAAGATAATTCTGAAGCTGTGAAAAACCAAACTCCTGTAGCTGGCTGCTCCCATCACTCAGGGAATGCATTTCCACACTGGGAGTCACAGCAGCCTCAGCACTTGGGATGTTCCCTTCTGGTTTTGAGGCCGGTTTTGTCACTGCTGAACTTACACCAAAAAGTCAGATAAATACAGATTCAGTGAGGCACTTCTGGGTGCTGTGTCCAGTGCTGGGCTCCTCAGGGCAGGAGGGACATGGAGCTCCTGGAGCAGGTCCAGAGGTCTCGGGTTGCTGTTGATAATTGCTGCCCCGAGATGTGCAAGATGTCTCTGCTTCGGCCTGCACAACTGAAGAATGAGTCTGGACTCTTCACTTTTCTGCTTTGAAAGTGGTTATTAATTCTTATCTATTAAATTTTTTTTCTGCCCAGTGGAGGTCTGCTCTGCTTGGCAGCCACAGGCACTCTGACTGCTCCCGAGGCGTTGTCCTTGTATACTACAAACTATGTATATCATATTTACACTTAATTCCCTTAATTCCCTCATATTTATACTTAATACACTTAATTATTCATATTTACACTTCTACTCTAAACCAATCCCAAAGTGCCAGTATCACAGCAGAAAATGGAAAAAAAGAAAGGCTAGACATGCCCAAGTTCCTCCATCTTGTCCCCATAACCTCCATACCAAAAATCCTGACATCTACATTTTCACCCTGTGATCATTTTGTTATTACACTATTCAAACCAGTGCGCCTTTCAGGTCCTCATACAAAGTTGGCAACTTGCTCCAGGAGTCAAAATCAAATCCCCCAGGTGTTCTGGGCTGCCTGACAAGGTCTCTGAGCCCCTTGGTGAGGTCCTTGGCAACTCTGGACACCCAGAGGTATGCTCTGAGTTCTGACACAGAGGAGGGTTATGAAGATGATGAAGAGGCTGAAGCATCCCTGATAAGGAAAGGCTGAGGGAGCTGGGGCTGTTCAGCCTTGAGAGGAGACACAGCTGAGAGGGGACCTCATCCCTGTCTGTCCCTGTCTGCTGGGAGGGCTCTGAGAGAGCCCAGGCTCTGCTCTGGGTGTCCCAGCAATGGCACAAGAGGAACAGGCAGGAACTGATCCCAGGAAATTCCACCTGGACACGAGGCAGAACTTCCCTGTGCAGTGACTAAGCACTGAAGAGAGATCAGGAGGGTGTGGAGACATTCCAGAACCTCTGGACACAATCCGGTTCCTGTGCTCTGGGATGGTCCTTTTTGTGCAGGGAGGTGGGACCAGATGACCTCACCGTGGTCCCATCTGACCTGACCCATTCTGTGACTCTGCAAATCACCAAATCCTAGAATTACAGAATGGTTTGTGTTGGAATGGATCTTCAAATCATCTCATCCCAACCCCCTGCCATGGGCAGGGACACTTTCCACCAGACCAGGTTGCTCATCCATGGCTGATGGTTCAGTTACACAATTTCTGTGCAGATGATCTGGACATCAGTGGAGATCTCAGCACAAAAACAAATCCCACAAATCCCACCTGAGGGTACCTGAGACTAGAAATGTGGATGTGGATGGGTCCTGGACCTCTGACCACAAGTTCCTGAGATCCCTCACCTTTTTTGAGCCACTTAACTCTGTCACAGAATAACTTTAAAGACTATTTAAATAAGGAAAAACAGCAAATTAATGATCAAAGTCACCTCCAGAGATGCTTTCCTGCTTCCCTTCACCTGCAAACAGCCTGGGTAACTGAATCCTAATTTATCCAATCACTAATTGCTAACTGTTAATTTAAACACCTAAGCAGGGGTGAGCCTAGGTCCTGGACCTCTGACCACAAGTTCCTGAGATCCCTCACCTTTTTTGAGCCACTTAACTCTGTCACAGAATAACTTTAAAGACTATTTAAATAAGGAAAAACAGCAAATTAATGATCAAAGTCACCTCCAGAGATGCTTTCCTGCTTCCCTTCACCTGCAAACAGCCTGGGTAACTGAATCCTAATTTATCCAATCACTAATTGCTAACTGTTAATTTAAACACCTAAGCAGGGGTGAGCCTAGGCCCAAAGCACAAACTCATTTTCTAATTCCAACTCAC
Organism: Ammospiza caudacuta; assembly: GCF_027887145.1. NCBI lineage: Eukaryota > Metazoa > Chordata > Aves > Passeriformes > Passerellidae > Ammospiza > Ammospiza caudacuta. The sequence goes on from NC_080593.1 coordinate 153,931,906, forward strand.
TAAAGCCTCAGTTTCTAAGTCAAGAGTTCCTTCAAATCCCATATGCTGAAGACAAAAGCAATAAATTTAAATATTCTCTCCCATTTTCACAGAGACAGTGAAATTCTGCCTCATTTACCCATGGTTATGCCCTTGGCAAAGATAACAATCAAACCCAGCTCTCTCTTGCTTGGAGAAAAGATCCAAGACCTCCTCCAGGTTTCCACTCAACTTCTCTCAAGGTACTAAGGAAAACAAAAGAAGTCATTTCCCAGCTCCAGACTTTTGAGCTTTGTGACAGATCCAGGGGTAATAATATTAATTAAAACACTATGCCAGTGCTTAGCGGGAATTATTTGGCTGATATAATTAGGAAAGACAACATGTCATTATGCCAACTCCATGATGTACAAACAGTAACAACATCTCCTGTAAACTATTACAGCAACAGCAATTAGCTGTAGTTCTAATCTAACTTATTGTAATGAGCCATGAAAGGAAACCCAGGGCTCACATGAGGCAGCAGCTGCTGAATTTCAGGTAGATCCCATCCATGGATTTGGTGCAATGTGGCACCAGAGGCTGAAGGTTTCTGGGGTGGCGGAATTGACATGGGAATTTGAAAACAGATGTGCATCAGGACTCATGAGGATCAATGGGACAGATTTTCAGGATATAAAATTATTGGATTTGGCTGCTTTCAGCTTCTGTTGTCAGCTTGTTTTCAACACACCTGGAGGCTGAGCTCAATTCCCTTTTTGTGCAAAGTCCCTCTGCCCTCCTATGCTGGGATCATTTTGTGGAGTTACCCTTACCTATCCTGAGAAGAAACCAAAATGTTTGTTGATTAAACAGCCTTAATTATTCAGGTTTTTAAGACGTTAACTTTCCAGAAATATGAAACGGGCTTGTCCTGGCCACTGTGGCTTTCTCCTGCCACAGTGATTTGGTGCAATGTGGCACCAGAGGCTGAAGGTTTCTGGGGTGGCAGAACTGACATAGGAATTTAAACGCAGATGTGGATCAGGATTCATGAAGAGCATTTCCTGGGACACATTTCCAGGATATAAAATTATTGGATTTGACTGCTTTCAGCTTCTGTTGTCAGTTTGTTTTCAACACACCTGGAGGTTGAGTTCAATTCCCTTTTTGTGCAAAGTCCCTCTGCCCTCCTATGCTGGGATCATCCTGTGGGGTTACCCTCACCTATCTTGAGCAGAAACCAAAATTTTTGTTGATTAAACAGTGTTAATTATTCAGGTTTTTAAGACATTAACTTTCCAGGAATGTGAAACAGGCTTGTCCTGGCCACTGTGTCTTCTGCTCAGAGAAAGAACAGCTCTAGATGAGGGCAGTGGTGCTGCAGGTGCTCTTTTCATCCCTTCTCCACCTGGGAGGCTGTTCCTGCTCCCAAATGCTCCTGTTGGTCTCCTCTTCTCCCACTCCAATTTCCCAAATCCACCAGTTTTCTTCCTGTGCCTGCCCTGGAGCCAAGCCATGCTCTCTCAGTGCCCTTTGCAGGTGGATTCTGAGTTCCTGGGAGGACAAACACCCTCTTGACTTCTCCAGAGAGATCCCTGTCCTGTCCTCTGGTGAAGATGGCATCAGGATATGTGGGTGTAGAGGCTACAACTCCCTAAAATTCCCTTTCCTCTCCTGCTTGGGAATTGTAGAATAAATCAGATTTTGGTTCTTGCCCAATTTTCACCAAGCTCAGGTAGGTCACTTCCCATTGGTGTCATTGTGTGCAGTGTCTCAGGCTTGGCCTGATGGATTTGTTTGTGAAACACAGAGGCACTGAAAGAGAGGCTGTGTAAAGCAAATTCCAGAGAATCCCGGAATCATCCCAGTTGGAAAAAACCTCTAAGGTCATCAAGTTCCAAGGCCACCATTAAACCATGTCCGCAAGTGACACACCTGCACATCCTTTAAGTCCCTTCAGGGATGGTGACTCCACCACTGCCCTGGACAGCCCATTCCAGGGATTGATAACCCTTTCAGTGAATAAATTCCTCCTAAAATCCAGCCTGAACTTTCCCTGGCACAGCTTGAGGTGGTTTCCTGTTGCCCTGTTGCTTTTTTTCCTGGGACAAGAGACCAATGCCCACCTCAACACAATCTCGTGTCAGGGAGATGTGGAGAGTGAGAAGGCACCTGAGCCTCCTTTTCTCCAGGCTGAGACCCCCCAGCTCCACCAGTTTCTCCTCCAGACCCTTTCCCAGTTCCTTTCTTTTCTCTGGACATGTTTGGCATCATCTCTCCAGTCCTACATGGATCTGAGTGTAGGACTTCCCTTGGCTGGGACCAACAGCAGGGCTTTGGGAGGGGATTCCTCTATTCCCATATCCTCCAAGTGCTTGGAGGTGGTGCAAGGAAATAATTCCAGCTTTGTGAGGCTGCCTGGAACATTTCTTGGCAAACCAGGAGCAGCTCTCCTCTGCAGTTCCTTTCTCCTGCCTTTCTTATTCCGCTCACAATAAATTGCAGAGCAATTACTGCTGGCTGCTGGATCAGTGGGAAATGAAATGTGTCTCACTTTGCCAGGGCAAGGAGAGAGGGGGAAAAAAGGAGCCAAATTTACAGTTGACTCCTTTTAACTTATTTTCATAGGTATCAGAATTAATCTCACTAATTTAATCCAGTTTTAAGCACTGGAGTGTTTTATAGATATGTATTTTACAGCTGAAATTATTGATACTGAAAGATCTATATTGAGCTTTTGCACGGAAAAGAGAGCCACATCCATCACATTGACTTTTTATTGCCAAATTGAAATTGCCATGGAAAGAAAAGTTGATTTAAGGATCCTTATATAAATCTGCATATATGTTCAATAATGTTTATGAATATATATATTCGAGAAGAAGTTGATATATAGTGATATCTATAAAGATAGACACAAGCTGTGTATTCCTGTGGTGATGGAGCGTGCTGGAAGAACTGATGAAACACTCACTGAGAAATCTGTATTATTATCTGGAGGGGATGTTTCCAGATTGAAATCCCTGATGATTTCATTTGTTCTCTGGGACTGGGGAGAAGGGGAGGAATGAGATGGTAATTGAGCAAATTCTTGGCTTCCTGCTGGGGATGAGCTCTTTGGTCAACAGGGCTTTGCATCAGGAAACTATCCCAAATAAATACATAAAATAAAGATATCAGAGGGTTTTGAAGATATGACCAATGTAAATGCTGTAAAAAAAATTGCATTTAGCTCTTAAAAGGCAGCAAAAGCTTGGCCAAATTTACCTAAGTCCTTATTTTTGCATTTATCAGGGAATCATGGAATGGTTTGGGTTGGAAGGGACCTTTTAGATCATCCAGCTCCAACCCCCTTCCAGCTCCAACATCTTCCCTTTCCCAGGTTGCTCCAAGCTCCATTCAACCTGGCCTTGGACACTTCCAGAGGTGGGAAAGAAATAAAAAATAATAAATAGTAAATAATAAATAGTAAATAATAAGTAAGTGTTCTCTCTGTACGAAGAAGTGATGCAGGGAAAGACAACTTTGCTACCCATGTAAGTTGTGGGAATTACTCCTGGAATTCACACATGAAAAATCCAGCACCCACGATTAGAGGTCCTTAACACTAAGTTGCAGTTGAGTTTACCAAGGACTTTTCAAACTGTGTGAAGTGGTGCAATTTGAAGGTAATTTCCCTTCCAAAATTAAGAGAATACATGTTGGACAGAAAGAAGTAGAAGAAATAAAAAACCCCAAACAAAACAACAAAAACAAAGTTAAAAATTAAGGAAACAGACAAAACATGTCCGAGTAGAAATTATTTCTTTCTGAATTTTAGCTCTTAAAAATAACTTTTTTTTTTTTCTTGGAGGGAAAAAAAAAGCGATCCCAAAATCCAATTGCACCAAAAGCTCAGAAAAAGTTGTTGACAGTATTTTCAAAATCCTGTATTGCAGGGAGGGGGAGGAGGAGGAGTGGTTCTGAACACATTTCAGTAAAACTGACACGTTTGGGTGAGTTCTGACAGGATAAAAAAAAAAAAAAAAATCCAAAATCAAAAGTTTTCCTGAGCAGAACAGGAACATCTGTGGGAAGCAAAGGGGCTGGTGGATTATATCACAGAATTATCAGGGAATTATGGAGTGGTTTGGGTTGGAAGGGAGCTTCAAGAACACCCAGTTCCAACCCCCCTTGCACAGGCAGGGAATCTGCCACCAGAAGGTCCTGTACATCACTAGGGAGAAGTTCAAGCAAATCCTTTTCTTCCCAGAACATTCCCAGGCTTTCAGCAGCTTTCCTTTTGGGACTAATCCCTGCCGCTCTTTCCCAAACAGGTGCTCCCTCTGTCCCCTCTCTTCCTTTTCCCAAATTCCCCTGTCAGTCCCCTCCTCACCTTTCCCTAGATTTCATCCCGTGCTCCGCTTGGAGCCAAGCAGAGGCTCTGGGTGCTCCTTGGAGCTTCAGTCTGAGTTTCTGGAAGTTCAGACACCCTCCCGGTTACCCCACAGGGATAAAACCGCAGCTTCCACTGCTTTTGGGAGCTCATTTCCTGCCCGACACAGCCATCAGCTGGCTGGATTTGAAATGACAGCGAGACTCATCATTCCCAAACACCCTGAATTCTCCAGAAATCCCCCCTGGGATTTCTCTCTGGGGAGCAGGATATTACCTGAAGGAGTTCTATCCTCACACATTCATTCTCCGTTCAGCAAAGGTGAAGCTTCCCATTCCATCCCATTCCAGGGATGTTGTGGGAGTAATTTCTGGAGATTTTAAACACTGAGGATTAATAGACTTGAATGGGAAAGCTCTTTGTTTAATGTGCTGTTGTTCCCACTCCAGCACCGGAAAACCTGGAAAAACAAACCTTTACCTGCTGAAGAAATGCAATATCTGCCATTTCTCATGTTTTACCTCCTCAAGGGGATTTGCCAAGCAAAACTTTCCCAGTGGATTGTTCCTGTTGGAGTGGGACACAGCAGCTTCTACCACAGGAACCAAAACTTTGGATTAACTAAATCAGTCCTGCTTCAGGAAGGACTCACAGCTGAAAATTTTGCACAACACATAAAATTCTTTCTCAGCTTCCTAATTTATCTGCCTTAGTTTTTTCCCCTCTTTTTACATCCCCAGTGCCCAGATTCCCCAGGGAAGTGGTGGAGCCAGCATCCTTGGAATTGTTCAAGGAAAAAGTTCATTTGGCTCTTCATGATGTGCTTTAGTGGGGATGGAGGTGTTTGGTCAAAAATTGAACTTGATGATCTTGGGGGTCTTTTCCAACATTAATGATTCTATGATTCCATGATTCATAGGAAATGAAAGAATGCCAAACATCTCCAGTTCCAGGGACATTGCCACGATCTTTAGCTGCTTCATGACAGAGGTAGTGTTTAATCCTCAAAAGTTTTGCAAATAATTAAAGCTTCAAAATCTCCAACTGAAGGGATGCCATCGCTGCTTGTGCTCTTTGGCCTCTGCTGATTTCATCTCAGACCCCACTATGGAATTTTCTCTCTTTCCCTTCCTTCCCAGCACTTTTTCCTCATTTCTTTAAGCAGGCTCAGCACCTGTTCAGAGCCCAGATTTTCCACAGTGTTCATGCCTATCACATTATTCAGAAGTTTTTCTTTACCTCCTATTTTTTTCCCCCTCTTCCCTATTCAGTCCTCCACATTCAGCTCACTGGAGGTTTCTGACCTCTCAAGGTGCTATTGAGCTACTTGGTTTTCTCTCCAGACACTTCTCTTCCTCACCACTTGAAATTCAAGACCATTATTATGCAAAAAGAAAAAGATCTTTGATCCTCATGGTCAAGGTGAGCTCCAGGATAAAAACATCCACACCCCCAACGAAGTTACACCTGAGTGTGTGATTCCTCTGTATTATTCCTTCCAATTTTGTATGAAGCAGTTTTTATTGTTTAATAGGGCAAATACCTACATAAAGCAAAAGACTTTATATTTATTATCAATATACATTTATGCAGAGCCAAGTATTGGCCTAAATTAAATGACAATACTTCCCATTCGAAATTCATCCAGCCTAGACAAACAAAATACCAATATATGAAGAAAAAACCTTGTAAGATTGATAAAGACAGAAGAATGATGACTTTAAAGTGGATTTTCCTACTTTAAATGCATAGGTTACATTTTCTTTATGCAGTCTTTAAATAATTCATTAGTCCCCAAGACAGTTTTATTAAGTCTGGGAGTATTCCTCTGGAATCCCAAGTAGCTCTAACTTCTCTGAAGCTTATGGGACCAGGCAGTTGGAATGCTAAAACATACTTGGAATGAAATACTCAGACATTGGTGCTGGGAGACTGCTTTTTGTCAGACTGGAGCTGCTTTTTATTCTCTGAGATCCCAGATCTGGGATCAGGAGGAATCTATGGAGCTGACCAGCAGGGATCCACCAAAATCCAGGAGTTTTCAGCTTCTTTTCTACCCAGCTGAGCAGCAGGTGTCACTCATAAGGACCTCAGGGGTTGGTTTGAGCAACCATCAAGCTTTTGATTTTTGGATTTTATTTGTTTTTAAATGGCTCCTAGAATGGTTTGGGTTTGAAGAGACCTTAAAGGTCATCCAGTTCCACCCCACTGCCATGGTCAAGGACATCTTCCACTATCCCAGGTTGATCCAAGACACATCCAACCTGGCCTTGGAAACTTCCAGGGATGGGGCAACCACAGCTTCTCTGAGAAATTTGTTCCAGTGCCTTATCATTGGGATTTCTTCCTAATATCCAGTCTAAACCTGCCCTCTGCCAGTTTGAGGACATTTCTCCTTGTTCTTATCCAAAGTCCTCCTCTGGCCTTCAGATCCCCTTTAGGCACTGGAAGGTGCCAAAAACCTGTCCCAAAAGCCTCCAGTTTGGGGTCCTGAGCAACCTGGACCAATGGAATTGGTTGGAACTGGATGATTTTGAAGATCTCCCCCAACCCAAGCCATTCTGTGGTTCCATGATCCTTAAAAAGCTGGAAACTGAATCCGTTCTGTATTTACAGGACACCCAATACCTGTAACACAGACTGTTCTCCAAAGTTCATCAATTCAAAAAATTATGTGTCACCTGATTAACAAAACACTGCTCTCTCTTCACTCCCTGTTGCTGCATCCTAAGTGGAAATTATACAGAAATTTTTAATTGTTTGATATTAAAAGAGAGGAAACCAAAGCATTAATATTTGTATTTATAAAGCAACATTTGTAGAGCAAGGACAACTTCCCGCAGTGCAGCTCCCTGGATTATCCCTGTATCCTGGCAGAGGAGCATCCCAGCAAACTCCATTTGTTATTGCACTCAGGTGCACCACTCCCACAACCTTATCACGTTCCACACCACTTATCTTCCCTGACTGACACTATCAAGAATAGGAGTAAGTGGCTTAAACTTTATGAAAATCAGGAAAATAATGGGAAGTTGTGCACAAAGCATTCATTAACCCCTGCGCGAGCAGAGGGGAGCATTCCCTGGGCTAGGGGCGCTCAGCACTTCCCCATAAATTTTACATTCCCTTTCCCAGTGGAAGCAGATAAAAAGAGAATTCCAAACTGGAGGAAATATTGGAGGTTTGTACCACTTTAGATGCCTGTCATATCACTCCTTGGCTCTTTCACAGTTAACAAAAATCAGGCAATTTTCTGGTATAGTTCATTTGGTCTACTCTAAAATCTCTGTTAGGAACAGACAATTTCTGTTCTAAAGGCTCATGACCCTTTAATCTGCTCCTGCCACAATATCCAATTAAACTGATCCCCTCATTTTCCATGGAAAACCTGTGTTTTGTTTAATAATTCCATGCTGTGGAAAATAATACTCCAACATGAAAAAGTCTGACAGACACAGCCAGCGCAGGCAGGTTATATCTCAAGAGAAAATTACAATAATAGTAATATTTTTAAAATTATGGTATTTTTAAAATTATTGCTAGAAGCATCCCAGGCCCACTGAGAGGCTGTGCATCCCTGGAGGAATGCTGGAACAAGGTGTCTGCAAAGAGGGTAAAAGTAGAATAAAAAGTGTAATTGCAGAACATTCAGCTGTGTCATTTATCAGTTTATTCCATTGGCAGGTTAAAAGTTGTGGTACATGGATTTGAAAGTATGAGTCAGATGAGGAAGTGGTTAATACCCATTTTAATGATTTATTAGAGCCTTGAGGTAGAAATCAGCAGGAGGTTAAGGAGTAGATAAATTGATATGAGAAATCTTAACTCCCCCTCCTGTCACTGGTCAGTGACCTCAGTGGCATTCAGAGAATCATGGAATCGTTAAGTTTGGAGCAGATCTCCAAAACCATCTAGTCCAGCCTTTGACTGATTATCACCATTCCCACTAAACCACATCACCAGGTGCCAAATCTGCTCATTTTGAACATTCCAAGGATGGTGACTCCACTGGTTCCCTGGGGATCCTGTTCCAATGCTTGACCACTCTTACAGGGAAGAATTTTATCCAAATATCCAACCTGAACTTTTCCTAGTGCAACCTGAGACCATTTCCTCCCCTCCTGTCCCTTGTTCCCTGGGAGCAGAGCCCAATTCCCACCTGGCTCTCCCTTCCTTTCAGGGAATTTTGGAGAGCCAGAACGTTCCCCCCGAGCCTCTTTTTCTCCAGGTTGAGCCCCCTAGCTCCCTCATCTGCTCCTCATCAGATGTGCTCAATCCCCTCTATTGAATCTATAAAACTGTAATCTATAAAACTGTAAAATTCAAGGCCTCAAATCCTGCTGTCTCCATTGGCTTCATCAGGTAAGTATTCACTAAAATAAGTTTTTATACCCATTGTTGGCTCATATCACCCCTGTGAGTTGCTCCACTGATCCATTTCCCTCATATCTTCATTCAGCTCTATTCTGATGTGGAACAAAAATCTTAAAAGCTTTGCCAATAGCTTTGTTTCCTTTTTACCCATTTATGTAGATAATTTTCATTTTCGTGGCATGTCTTAATTAAGATAAAAGTGGTGATTTTGGTTAGCAGCCTTCCTTTGGGACGCTGACAATCTGAAGGGAAAAAATAACACTCTGGGATACTGAAAAGCAAAACCAAACTCATGCTGGAGTTCTAAAATTCTTAATTGTGCCAGGATAGGTTATTCCAAAGCCCTGAAGTCATGCCATGAACCTTATTTCCTTCTGTACTCACAGCTATTACTGGTAAATCATTGATGATCTTTATTTCTTCTTAGCTGGAACACTGCTACAATATAAATATGAACTCCTTATCTGATCCTGTTCATTTGGAAATATATTTACTCTTTTTTTACAGATGGTTTGATAACCATTTTGAATCCCAATATGCAGCCTGTTGCTGCATTTTCCAGTGGTTTGCTTGGTTGAGTTGGGTTGTCAGGCACAGCAAGGTGAAAATCAAGTGTAAAAATACCTAAAGCAACTCTGGAAGCCTCGGTGTTCCTGCACTGCTCCACCAAACAGCCAGGCCAAGATGAAATGAAAATCCTTCTCACTACACCTGAGTTAATTTGCCCATGCCTGGCTTCATTACCTCGGACACAAACCAAACCACTGCAACCCAGCTCTTTGCTGTTGAGGCTTTATGCACTTGGCACCCACAGCAGGACAAGAAACAATTGGCTGTGAGTGAGAAAATCAGAAAATCACAGAATGGTTACATTTCCAAAGAGCCTCTAAGAGCAAATCCAACCTTCAACAGAGCACCACCACCATGCTCACCATCAAACCACATGCTCAAATGCCACATCCACATGGTTTTTGAACACTTCCAGGGGTGGTGATTCCACCACCTGCCTGGGCAGCCTGTTCCAAACCTTTACAACCCTTTCCATGTTAAATTTTTTCCTAGTACCCAATCCCTTGGCACAACTTGGGGTCATTTCCTCTTGTCCTCTCAGAGCCTGACACCCATCCTGCTCCACCCTCCTATCAGGGAGTTTTGGTCTCCTCTGAGCCTCCTTTTCTCCAGGCTGAGCCCCTTTCCCAGCTCCCTCAGCTGCTCCTGGTGCTCCAAACCCCTTCCCAACTCCATCCCCTTCCCTGAAGCATTCCAGCGCTTCCATATTTTTTTCATGGATGAGGAACTCAAAACTGGACACAAGAACCGAGCTGTATTTAAGTTATTCCTTCAACTGATATTCCTTCAACACTTCTACCAAGATAAAGTAGCATCACCCTACCTTTGGATATAGGTATATTAAAGCTGCATTTATAAATATTTATTTTCTCCTAAAATTTTCTTGTCAAAATATTTTTTTTTTAACAGAGAAAGAATTATTTCTCTTTTCCCCTTGAAAACAAATAGGAAGCAAAATGAATAATTTTCCCCCCAATCACCTGCTAATTACTTCTTGAGTTTGTTCAATTTTCTGTTACTCTTGAAGTAACAAGATTTAGATTTTTTTAAAAAGAGCTTATTTCTCATCTTGCTTTATTCCTTTCCCTGAAAATATAATACATTTCCTGATGTCCTATCCCATCTACAAATCAGGGTTTTAAATAGTGCTGCAGCAGTCTTGACATGAGATATTGATAATCCTGAATTATAAGACAAAAACTTAATTGCCTCTATAGAGATGGACATTTCCTCAGGATATATGGATTTTTGCCAGGCTGGGAGGTAGCACCATTGGTGTTTAACCCATCTCCACTTTTTTTCCTATTTTTCCTGGGAAAAGCAGGCAAGAGGCCTTTTGTGGTGATTGAAATATGATTTTTTTTCCATGCTGTGAGCATCAAAAAAAAAATTATGTCCTTAACTACTCTGATTATCTTTTCCAGCAATTTCATTTTTCTCTGACATCATTCCCTTGGATCCACACTGTTCTCCAAAATTTCTCACTTATCCCTGGCAAACGGTTGTGGGATCGATGGATGATTCATATTCTAGGATGTAATTTCCTGTTGATTTTTAGTGACTCATTTGCATGCTAACTCAGCACCAGTTCAAACGGGGCTGAAATGGGCTTATATCTGCTCAATGTTGGGCTGCACTTAGTTTTCCATAAAACCTGAAGAGGATAAATCATGCTGTTAGCATTGAATTAATGGGATTTTTTTGGAAGAGATCAGGAAAGGTGTAGTGGGTGTTTATCCTATACTGTTAACAATTCCCTTGTCCCCACTCTGTTCCCTGTGAAGCCAAAAATTCCCATTCTGCAGCACTTATTTAACAGGAAAAAAGAGAGAAAATGGGAATATTATGGGTTTTTAGTTTTACAAAGATGTAAAAAAGCAGCAATTCACTGAAATTGAATCAAGATAGAACTTGTTAAAAATAAAAGCAAAAGGTCAAAGCATAAAATTTGAGTTTATTTATGGCATTCATTGATTCTCTATCTTTGGGAATCACAGAATTATAGAATGGTGTGGGTTGGAAGGGACCCTAGAGATCACCCACTTCCAACCCTTTCCAACACCTTCCACTATCCCAGGTGACTCCAAGCCCTGTCCAAACTGACCCTGAACACTTCCAGGGAGTCCATGAGATCTCTCTGGACAGAATAATTTACTCAAATCTAAATATTTTACTGAATGTTAAATTGTAGTTCAGAACTGGAAAGAAGGCACTCAATAATTGTGTTTTTTATAAGGAAAACTGTTATTGGAGTTGGCCAATAACAATAAACATGATCAAACAATCCTCACATCCATGAATAAAATGAGACAGGGCAGATCTACTTTTACATTGTAAAATATCTCTAATTCTTCATTATATTTGAGTTTTTCTCATCTGTGAGATTTCCAAACACATTCTCTAGCTCTTGAAAACTAAGATGTATTTTATTAATGGTCACATCCACCAATTATTTTCCCCTCCAAATGGATCTTTCGGGTGCCAAATAAACCATTTGGCTCCTTGCCTCAGTTTGCTTAATATAACATTTAAGGACATTGTAATATAACAAAACAGGACTTTTCCATCTCATTTTGGATCATTAGCATTCCACAAGCACATGAGCATCCCTCGGTGTGAGGTTCTTGGTGGTTTCCATCTCGCACTAGAATCCCTTTTGGGTTCATCATTGTTGCTCCTCTGTGTGTTGATGCTCTGTAGATGTGCTGTCCTTTCAAAAAGCCTCATTAATAACATTTTTGTCCCATCCATCAGCTGAGTGGAGCAGAGCTGCTGGTTTTAACTCCCATATCAATATTTTCCATCTATTAATTTGGAGAAATGACCAAAACCATTTGTACCTCATGAGGTGATCTACAGGGGGAGGCTGTTATTAATTAACACTGCAATTAACACAGTTGAGCTCTCACCCAGGGACAGCAGAAAAGAAGAAAAAGTTGCATAATTTGTGCCATTATCATCACATTTAACCTAAATAGGGCCGTTCACCACCATGTCCAGCCCTGGCTGCTGCAGACCCAGGAATTCTAGAACTCTGCAATTTCCCAGGAATTCTAGAACTCCCCAATTTCCCTCCTCCAGTTTTGCTTCCTTCAAAGGTTTTTGCATTTTCTTTAGCACTCAGGCTTTGTTGCTGTGCTGATCCAAGCAGCTCCCACCCACTTCCCTAGAGCTGAATCCAATCCTCCAGGGCCCCCAGAGAAAAGGATTCTACACCACCGAGGATTTACGTCAATGAGATGTGTCCCTGTAAATGAGGGCAGAATTAAAAATTAAGCTTAGCTTGGCTTTGCACACAACTTATGGAATATTTTCCGAAGGATAAAGTGTATAAAGACCAGCTCCTCTTTGTGTTTGTCTCTCTCTCTTTTTTTTTTTTCTTTTGTAAGCAGATGAGAAAAAAAAAGATGCAAGAGCAGCAAAACAAAACACTTCATTAACTTCTGGACAGCTTCCCCCCCCTTTCCTACCCCTTCTGTTTTTCAAAACAGGGATTAATAAATAGAAAAGAAAATAAAACACCAAAACACCAGTGTAACAACCAAAAGTGCAAGGCAAAGGTTCAGGCTGTTTATTTTGCTCTGTGAATTCCTGGGCTTTGAGTAAATCAATTTGTTGTTCCCTTGGTACTTTAGTACATAGTAGAGTAGGTTTAAAAAGGATATATATATAAAATACATAAAAACTGCTCCCTTAGATCTGGGGGTTTATGTCAGCAAAAGGGCTTGAGAGCTTGAGAAATGAAGACAGTGAATCACAGAATCACAGAATTATTAAGGTTGGATAAGTCCTCCAAGAACATCAAGTCCAACCTTCAACCACGTGCCACCATTCCCACTAAACCATATGGTGAAATGCCAGGTCTACTCAATTTTCAGACACTTCCAAGGATGGTGACTCCACCATTCCCTGGGAAGGCTGTTCCATGCTTAACCACTCTTTCACTGAATAAAATTTTCCTAATATTTAACCTGAACCTGGAGATCGCCACCCAAATGTGCCAAAGGTTGCAATGACCAAGGCAGCAAAGAGAGAAAAGCACAACCTCCATGGCTGGGTTGTGTCTCATCATTTATTTGGTTGAACACTGGAGAAATTATTCCCAGCTGACCAGGAATGACCTCCTTGCCTCCCTGAATTTCACAGGGAAAGGATAACCATTATTTTTTCCCCTTTTTGTTGGCATTTGATGTATGTGGGCTCCTCTCTGTATCCCTCCAAAAAATCCCAATGCACTCTCACCCAGCCTCCTGCACTTTATCCCTCTCGCTCCTTTCCCATGGGAAAACTGTCACTTTTTGAACAGTGCTGTTTTATTTCCCGTTGGAAATCCGCCCATTCAGCAGCCCAGAAAATCCGTAGCAGGATGGAAATAGCCATTCCCTGGGTTATTTCCTTCTTCCATCCATGTTGGATGGAAATCAAAGCCTCCTTAAGGGTTAACACTCCTCCTTTTTCTTCCTTTTTGTTGGAGCTGGCTCATTCCACGAGGTTTCTGCTTTAATGAGCCCTCTGTAACTCTGCACTGAAACTGGGGATCTCAGGTCTCATTAGTCTGGCTAATTAACCATTCTCCTCTCTCTGTCTGAGGTTCATCTCAGTACAGAGAACCTTGAGAAAATAACAATTGCATTATCATGCAAACTCTTTGGAAAAAAAAGGCGAGCCAAGGCCCTGATGGAAAATAGGAGAAGCTTTTAAGTGTGTAGGCAGGACTGAATTCCATGATGATTCAGGAATTGCAAAAGCCGCCCCTCTCCTCTTCCTAAAACTGGAGCTTTAAAAAAAGGATAAATCCCAGTGTGCTTGGAACTTGCATCAGCCTGGTGCTGGTGGGGAGAGCTGATCCTGATGGGAGGTTTAAAAAAAAAAAAAGAAAGCAGGAAAGTAAAACTTCCTTCATAGTCCAAGACAGTGCTCAGTTAATCCCTGGATTTTCCTTGGGTGATAAGAACATTTTCACCCAACCAGCCACTCCAGAACTCCTTCATGATCTTGGGGAACAACACAATGGAGGCAAAGCAGAACTTCAAAAACAATTGGAGCATCACACCTGGCATGGGGAGGTCTCATCACACTCCAGAGCTCCCTAGAATGAGGCTGTGGTGAGGTGGGATCATCTCTTCTCCCAGGGAACAAGGGATGGGAGAAGTGAAAATGGGCTCACGTTGCACCAGGAAAGGTTTGGACTGGATATCAGGAATTTTTTTCACTGAAAGGTTTGTAAATCATTGGAGCAGGCCACCCAGGGCAGGGGTGGAATCACCTGGAATCGTTCAAAAACCTGTGGATGTGTCAATTGAGGACATGGGTTAGTGGTGGTGACAGTCAAAGGTTGGACTCGATCTTGAAGGTCTTTTCCAACCAACCATAACAATTCCATTATGCTCCTCTATGATTCCATGATCAATCAATCCTCACATCCTAAAACCCCACAACTTTCATGTTCAGCTGAAAAAAATGGGGATAGAGTTTAATTTAAGGCTTTGGGGTGACCTTATTGTGACTTTTTTGGTACCTGAGGGAACTCCAGGAGAGCTGGTGAGAGACTTTGGACATGGAGAATGGCTTCCTACTTCCAGAGGGCAGAGTTAGATGGGATATTGGGAAGGAATTCTTGGCTGTGAGGGTGGGGAAGCCCTGGCCCAGGTTTCCCAAAGAAGCTGTGGATGCCCCATCCCTGGAAGTGCCCAAGGCCAGGTTGGATGCGGTTTGGAATAATAAACATTTGACTTTTCCTTTTTTTTCCCAGGCTTCTTTACAGTTGAGGGGCCTTTAAGAAAGCTGCCTTTAGAAATGCAAAAATGTGTCTGAATCCTTGTGGCCTCCCATGTGAAGGATGCTATTTACATAATTCCAAGATTTTTGAAGGAAATTTCATATAGGTTTTTGTCCACAGGGTCTCCTTTTGCTGCATTATGTCCCATGGTTATACAGAATAGGGGTTAAATGATCTTCTCAAGCTCTCCCATGTCCCTTTTTGATGCAGATTCTCCATAAAAAAGGTGAATTAACAGGATATTACCCATTGTTCCAGGATGGGGTTGATTTTAAAGGAAAGGAGAGGATAATAATATGGAAAAGAGCAAGTGAACCAGGCAAAAGCATAATTCCAACCCTGAGATCCCTCTCTTGCCTCTTCCTTAGAGTTGGTGCCTGTTGGGACCCGCTGGTGACTTCTCCCAGTTGCCCCAACAGCTTCCATTCCTTGGCTGAAGATCTCAATGCCAAAATCAAGAAAAGAAGATTCTCCTTCAAAAAAATCCTGGAATCTGCCTGTATGCCCACTGTGATCCCAGCATGGTGGTTAATCCCTGAAAACCAAACTTGTCCAAGGGAGATGAACTGGGAAACCAACGCTGTCCTGGAGCCCTTCCCCTGTAGCCAGTGAGACTCTCCTGCAGCTTTGGGAAGCACAGGATCAGTCTTGGTGGCTGAACATCAGCATTTCCCATTTCCGCTGAGCTATCCCAAATTGATGCTCTGCCCTGAGAGTCATATCCCTGCAGGATGCAGCTGTCCCCAGCCTCTCAGAGCCCCGAATTCTGACTTATCAGAAGGAAAACGGAACCTTCTACACCACAATAAAATCTCCCAAGGGTTCTAGTGGGAGTTTCACTGCCTGGCACATTTGTGCCAGGATTTGCTCTAAAGGAAACAAAATTCCCAAGTATTTTCTGGAGGATGTAAAAGAAAATCTGAGTTTTGCAGTCCTCCAGGTGTGACTCAGCACTGGTCTTGGGTGAACGTAAGGGCATTGTTCACCTCCAAAGCTGCCCCAGGGCAGTTTAATATTTCCCAGTTTACAGCCCTCAAATATTTTGCAGCTGGTGTTTGCAGTCAAGGTCACTGTCCTGGAGCTTTTCTTTCTGCTTCAGAAAAATAGATGGGCAGACAGGCTAAAAATCACTGCTGTAAGTGCCAAAGAAAGAGACAGGTTCATAGAGACAATTATCAGAGAAGTATCAGAGAATTGAATTATTCAGATTGAAAAGGACCTTTAAAACCACCAAGGTCAAGCTGTGACCAATCCCCACCTTGTCACCAGCCCAGAACTCTGAGTGCCATGTCCAGGCCTTCCTTGGACTCCTCCAGGAATGAGGATTCCAAACCTCCTTGGGCCGCCCCTTCCAATGCTTGACAGCACTTTCCATGAAGAAATTTCTCCTGATGTCCAACCTAATGCAATTTGAGGCCATTTCCTCTCATCCTGTCCCTTGTTCCCTGCAAGCAGAGCCTGACCCCAACCTGGCTGCACCATCCTGTCAGGGAGTTGGGGACAGTGAGAAGGCCCCCCCTGAACCTCCTTTTTTCCAGGTTGAGTCCCCCGAGATCCCTCAGCCACTCCTGGTGCTCCAGACCCTTCCTCAGCTCCATTCCCTTCTCTGGACATGCTCCAGCACCTCAATGTCCTTCTTGTCATGAGGGGCCAGAACTGGACACTTCAGCACAGAGAGACAATCCCTGCCCTGATCCCCTGGAATTCCCTTTGACTGATTCCTTATGGTTCCCTTAATTTTCACTACACCAGGAACCAGGTAGTCTCTGCAGCTTCACTGAATTCTATTTTAAAAAAAACCAAAACTTTTTAAAATCATTATTTTCCCAAAAGAGACCTGCAAGACAAATTTTTAGAAACACAGCAGAAGCCAGGCATGATGCCATATCCTGAATTCTCCTCTCTTTTCCACACATGTTTTCAGGGATTGCAGCTTTCCCTGCGCGGCGTGATGCCGTCCCACGATTGCGTCACTGTGATCACATTTTGAGCTAAGAACCCCTCGAGCTGGGATTCACTCCTCCAGGTTTTGCATCAGAATTGCTCCCTCCCAGCTACGGAAATTATCGACACCTCTATCATTCCTCGGGAGGGTGGATTTGTGCTTCATTTGTACACATTTCACTCTGTGCTGACAGATGTCTTTGGCTCCTTGGAGAATGTCTTTATGAAAAATGTCAGCGATATCAAAATAAGCCACAGGGATTTATTCACATGTTATCACTAGAAAAGATATTCCTCCTCTGTCTTTTATTCCCTGCCTCACAGTAGCAATCATTCTCATATTCGTTTCCACGTCAATATTGATTTTTTGGTGACTGGGCTGTACAGCTGCACAGGACATGAAGAGCAGATAAAAACCTTCAGGTCTGGTGAGAACGTCTCAGGTGATCTCTCAGTTAATAATAAAATGGTCAAACCTACTGAGGGTGGAGTCATGGAATGGTTTGGGTTAGAAAGGGACCTTAAAGCCCATTTTATTCTTCCCCCTGCCATGGGCAGGGACATCTCCCACTATCCCAGGTTGCTCCAAGCCCTGTCCAACCTGCCCGTGAACATTCCCAGGAATGGGGCATCAGCAGCTTCTCTGGGCAGCCAGCTCCAGTGTTTCACAACCCTCTTAGTCAAGAATTTCCTTCTTAATTGTTCAGATTTAAAAAAAAATTGTCATAATCTGGACACAGCAAAAGCCAGGGGCTCTTCCCAGCAGGTGCAAGGAGCAGTGTTCCCTCCTTCAAGGGGATGAGAGGTCACATCCCTGGATGTGATCCATGCTGCTTCAGGGGGTTTTGGAGCAAAAAAACCCCTCAAATATATTTTATTTATTCATCCCAACGTAGTGTGTGCATTTTTTTTAGGGCTAGATTTGCTGCTGTCTCAAATCAGGACAAAGTCTCCTCTTTGTTAGTCAAGTTTTAATTTCTGTTCACAATGCTCAAGGCCATGGTGCCCATTCATTCAAAAATGCAACCCAAAATCATGGAAGTGATGCCTTCCCTCTCTTGCAGCAAGGTTTCTCCTTGAAAAAAGAGGGAGGCTCTTTACAGGAGCCTGGAGTGACAGGATAAGGGGGAATGGCTTTAAACTGACAGAAAAAAAGGTTTAAATTGGGTATTGGGAGAAAATTCTGCCCTCTGAGGGTGATGAGGCCCTGGCATAGGTTGCTCAGAGAATCTGTGGCTGCCCCATCCCTTGAAATGTCCAAAGCCAGGTTGGAAGAGGTTTGGAGCAACCTGGGACAATGGAAAGTGTCCCAGAAAGTCTCTGCCCATGGCAGGGGGTGGAACTTGATAATTCTTGAGGTCCCTTCAACCCAAACCATTCCAGGATTCTCTGAAATGTGCCAGAATCATCCCACTTCAGAATTCTAGAGGGACAAGAAAAAAGAAAAGAAAAACAACCTTTAAAGCTTCTTTGAGTAGAAAAATTCTTATTCTGTAATAACAGGGATGGTATTGCACCAAATTCCATAAATAATATCTTTCAAGGTTTATTGCTCAGACACCTAAAAGGAGAAGATAAAACTGAAATGATCACATTACACATGTTGCACAAAGAATGACTTTTCCTGTCTAACGTTAATAGGCAAATAAGATATATTTATTTTCATACATCACCGGTTTTGAACAGAATATGTTATTATGCTAAAAATGCCATAAAGATAGCACAGCACACTTGGACTAGCAGTCATCTAGTACCAAACTGACATCCTAGAGCTTGGTTCTTAAACACAAAATCTACAAGACTGTGAGAAATGGGAAAGGGTCAGAGTTAAGGTGACTGCACCTGGGTTAATTCCACAATTTTAATGCAACATCTGGCTTCCAAGACTCCCTGTTTATCTCAGTTTTTCACCCTTCAGAAATTATAATCTCTAAGATGATCTTGAGGAGATGATTCAGTCTGCTGGAAGCTGAAATCAGCGGGTAAAATCCTGCATCCTCTGAAAATAAATGGCAAAACACACATTGCCCTTAAGAAAAGGCAAAGTTTCTGCCTTAAAGTGTTTTAAACTTATTGAAGACACAGTCTGAACTTGTCTCCTATGGAAATTGTGATGGAAGGCAGTTTCCTGAAAGGTCTGGAAACAATTAAGAATTGTAGTAGCAGAGATTGGATTGTGTTGGAAGGGATTTTAAAGACAATTTAGTTCAAATCCCACTTTTTAATTTGTTCCTGTCTAGAGATGAATGATCCAGCCTGGATCTCAGGGACTGCAGATGTTAAATCTGTTTAAAGTCCTGTGCATGGGCAGGAAGGACTATCCAGTGTCCAATGTCCTTCCCATGGCCCCACAAAGCAGGGCAGGGAGTCAGGGGATGAATCTTACAGCAAAGTCAAATCCTGAAGCATGGACCAAAAAGGATAAGGGGTCAGCCAGCTCCCCCAGGTGGGCCAACATCAAAAGTCTAATCCCCTTCTGGACCTTGCAGGAAAACGGGAGATAAGAAGAGGATTTGTTTAAAGGAAAAGCTCTCAGAGTTCAACTGAGGCTCCCCTGGCATCTGGACCTTGCTGCCCTCCCTCGCTTTCCAAAGGGCTCCAATTCCACTCCAGTGGTGCAAACTTTGTAAAGGCTGACCTAGAACAGAGACTGGACAGAGCTAGAGAATAAAATAGGGATTTATTAAGAGGCCTCAGTGGATACACCTTGGACAGCACAACCCAAAATGGTCACAAAATGTATGACCAGTCTCAGGGTCTCTCATTTTTATAAGTTTAGGTCCATTTGCATATTGGAGTTAATTGTCCAGTTACAGCTTTAGCTTATGAAGTCCTATCCTTCTTGTTTTTCTCTCTTCAGTCCACATTGTTTATGCTCTTGTGCCTAAGATCTGGATAATTTGTCCTTGGTCCCCATCTAGAGCAGGAATTGTTTTGCCTCCCTACTCTGACAAGAGAGCTCACCATCCCCTAATATGAAGCCCAGACCCACACTCTAAAGCAGAACAAAATCTGAAAAATATAAAAGCTGAAACCTGAAGCATCACTCTTGTCGCTAAAATTCTGTGAGGGCATCCAGAGGAGAAATTCCCTCCTGTGCTGCGGGCACCTGAGGAGGAGCAGAGGCACAGATCCAGCAAAGCCACTGGATGCTGTTTGCAAGCACAGCCGTGTCCTGGGCTTTCCGAGACTCCGGGCACATCTGGGAGGCCCTGGTGTGACAAGAGCTGTCACCAGGCACTCTGCTGCAAGCCTGCTGTCCCAGGAAATGGAACAAAACCTGGATTAACCAAGGCTTATAACAAATAACAAAAAGGAAACAAATAACAGAAACCTGGAGGCTCTCACCCGGGTGTCACTCCTTGTTTGAGAACAACGTGGTGATTTTGGGCCAAGGAAGGTGTTAATTAAGCACACACTGACTCCTGCTAAAGCCTCAGCAAGGTACAGGGAGGTGACAGCCTGTTCAAGGGCATTTGCTTCTCTCATTATTTACACAATTCATAGATTTTAAAGTTGCTTTTTTTGGCTCTTTTTTTTTTTTGTCATTTTGTTTTTGTTTTCAAATTATTTCTGTCAAAAAGATAATTTATGGAATGAATCTTATAAGAGAAAGCCACATGTCCTGCTGAGAAACCTTTTCTGAGGTTGGCTGTAGACAGAAATAAATCTCTGGGATAGCAGTTTGGACAGAGAAGAAAATGCTGGTTTGCATTTGCTGTGTCAGGGGATGCCTTCCAAGTCATGGTTTACAGGAGATACAGGGGGAACTGGGAGAAAATTTCTAATTTTCTGCTCTTGAGCTGCTGTAAAAAGAGGGTCCAGAAGCATAAAAGGATTTAAGAAGAATTTATGTCCATTCCCAGTACAAAAAAATGAGAGGAGAGTGGGAAATAGGCTTGCATTAAAAATTAGTATTTTGTCTCTTGTATCAATATTGATATTGTAAGTGTATTAATATTGTGTTTGTATTAAGTTTTATTAACAAGACCAAGTGTTGGTGCTGCTCCAGGGTCAATCCCAGCATCAATCCAGGCTGGGGATGAGCAGATGGAGCAGACCTGGGGAAAAGGATTTGGAAGTGCTGGTGGGTGAGAGGCTGGACATGACCCAGCCATGTGTGCTCCAGTCCCAGAAATCCAAAAGTGTCCTGGGTTCATCCCACAGTTTGGGCAGCAGGAGAGGGGAGAATTATTTT
Source organism: Ammospiza caudacuta (assembly GCF_027887145.1). Taxonomy (NCBI): domain Eukaryota; kingdom Metazoa; phylum Chordata; class Aves; order Passeriformes; family Passerellidae; genus Ammospiza; species Ammospiza caudacuta. The sequence goes on from NC_080593.1 coordinate 153,953,107, forward strand.
CCTCTGCCCCATTCAGGGGAGACCCCACCTGCAGAGCTGCCTCCATCTCTGGATCCCAGCACAGGAAGGACATGGAGATGTTGGAATGAGCCCAGAGGAGGCACCAAGGTGATCAGGGAGATGGAGCAGCTCTGCTGTGAGAGAAGACTGAGAGAATTGGGAATGTTCAGCCCAGAAAAGAGAATCTGTGTGGTGAAGTAATTGTGGCCTTCCAGGACCTGAAAGAGATAATAAGGAAGGTGGAGAGAGCATGGAGAGCCAGGATAAGGGAGTATGGCTTCAAACTGACAGAAAATATGTTTAGATCAGTTTTTAGGAAAAAATTCTTCCCTGGGAGGATGCTGAGGCCCTGGCACAGGTATCCCACAGAAACTGTGGCTGCCCCATCCCTGGAAGTGTTTTAGGCCAGGTTGGACAGGGCTTGGAGCAACCTGGGATAGTGGAAGGTATTGGACCTGGATAATTTTAAGATCCCTTCCAAGCCAGGCCATGCTATGATTCTGTCATAGAGATATAGATAGATGTAGCTATAGATACTGATCTATATGGTATAGATAGAGATGCACACAGAGATCTAAATATATGTACTGTGAAAGGGAGGGAGCAGCTCTTAGTCACACCATCCTGGCACTGAGCTGTTCACACCAGGAACTGTGGCACTGAAAATTGCCTTCATGCAAGGAAGGGGATTTTGCCCTGCAGGGAATGGCCCAGCCTGCTGTCACACCACAGAGTAATCAAAATAACCCAGGATTTCCACACTTGTCCCCAAATTCAGCCAAGACTGTCTCAGGATTTCATGTATCTCTGTTGGAGATATCATGTATATTTCTTGGAGCAAATCCAGAGGAGGCCACAGAGATACTCCAAGGGCTGGAGCCCTTCTGCTCTGGAGCCAGGCTGGAGAGCTGGGAATGTCCAGCCTGGAAAAGGGAAGGCTCCAGGGAGATCTTGGAGTTCCCTCCAGTGCCTAAAGGGGCTCCAGAAGAGCTGGAGAGGGACTTTGGACATGGAATGGAGGGACAGGACAAAGGACAACAGCTTTAAACTCACAGAGGATGGTTTAGATGGGATACTGGGAAGCAATTCTTCTGTGAGAGGGTGGTGAGGCCCTGGCCAAGTTGTCCAGAGAAGCTGCAGCTGCCCCATCCCTGGAAGTGTCCAAGGCCAAATTAGATGGGATTTGGAGCAACCTGGGACAGTGGAAGGTGTCCCTGCCCATGGAATGAGGGTGATCTTCCAACCCAAACCGTTCCATGCTTCTAGGAAATTTACAGAAGTGAGAAGGGAAGAAGTGGTGCAGAATATGAAAATGTTATTGTGCTCCAGCCTGGTTCTCTCTGTCTCTCTGGAGGAGAAAACGGGAGGGAGGGAGGAAGGGAGGAAGGAAGTGTCGGAAGGAAGGAAGTGTCGGAAGGAAGAAGAAAGAAAGAAAGAAAGAAAGAAAGAAAGAAAGAAAGAAAGAAAGAAAGAAAGAAAGAAAGAAAGAAAGAAAGAAAGAAAGAAAGAAAGAAAGAAAGAAAGAAAGAAAGAAGAAAGAAAGAAAGAAAGAAAGAAAGAAAGAAAGAAAGAAAGAAAGAAAGAAAGAAAGAAAGAAAGAAAGAAAGAAAGAAAGAAAGAAAGAAAGAAAGAAAGAAAGAAAGAAAGAAAGAAAGAAAGAAAGAAAGAAAGAAAGAAAGAAAGAAAGAAAGAAAGAAAGAAAGAAAGAAAGAAAGAAAGAAAGAAAGAAAGAAAGAAAGAAAGAAAGAAAGAAAGAAAGAAAGAAAGAAAGAAAGAAAGAAAGAAAGAAAGAAAGAAAGAAAGAAAGAAAGAGAAAGAAAGAAAGAAAGAAAGAAAGAAAGAAAGAAAGAAAGAAGAAAGAAAGAAAGAAAGAAGAGAAAGAAAGAAAGAAAGAAAGAAAGAAAGAAAGAAAGAAAGAAAGAAAGAAAGAAAGAAAGAAAGAAAGAAAGAAAGAAAGAAAGAAAGAAAGAAAGAAGAAAGAAAGAAAGAAAGAAAGAAAGAAAGAAAGAAGAAAGAAAGAAAGGAAAGAAAGAAAGAAAGAAGCAGCAACTTAACATGACTTTGCTGACTTTGCAGTTTGCTACCTGGAATCTACCAAAATTTGGGAATCAGCTAAATTAAGGAGCTTTGTTCATGAGTATTCAGGACTCAAATATGCAGCAGACAGTGCTGAGAGTCAGGAAAGGAATTAAAATTTATTTTCTTTTTAACTCGTTTAGAAATCTTTGGTTGAGTCCCATCATCATTTGGCAGAGCAATTCCTCGCAGATCTTTATTCATCGTGATTATTTTGTTCTGTGCTCTGGAGGATTTATTTTTCCCCCTTAATGCAAGGCAAATTTTATGCTTGACATCAAAATGACCATTTTCACCTTCCATAAAATGAGAGGTTAATTGTTCACCCAAAGAGAAAGGCTCTAATGACCACTGCCCACTAAAAATGTCAGGAAGATTCTGCTGTGCACTTTCTCTTTTAGAATAAACCCTGTGGAGAAAAGGGAGCCCACAGTGTGTAATTTTATAGCACAATTCCATCCCATTTTCCATTCATTTCCAGCTATCTCTGCACCAGAGTCAATCAAGTCATGTCTGCATCTTATTCCTCTGGCAAATCACCCAAAAACAAATGGAGACTTCCCCTGCTCCAACTTGGCAGGTGTTGTTTGAAAGTTTTTCTGCCTGGATAGCAGGGAAAGGTGTCCTGCTGCAACAAATGCAGCCAAAGGTGGAGTTTGCCACTTGTCCTCAGATCCAGACAGCTTTAGTCTGGAATTCTGCCGTAAATCTATTGGAGAAGTCAAGGTCTGTGTCCATGGCTTTATACCCCACACACTGCCAATATTGCACAATACTTTAATTTAGAAACTAGAAAAAAATCCACTTTCAGGCATCTCCTGTTCTGTAAAATAGAAGGGTGTGACAATAATCAAGGAATGTATCTGCCTAAGAGTATCATTGTCTTCATCTTAGATGTGGAAAGTTTAGATGCAAGGAATATTCCTGATCCACAAAATTCTTTGCCATCTATTTGAAGTTTCTTCCCTTCTACTCCACCTTCATGAGACTCCACCTGAAGCACAGAATCCAGCTCTGGGGTCCAACATCAGAGGGATGTGGAGCTTCTGGAGTGACTCCAGAGGAGGCCTTGGAGATGCTGCAAGGGCTGGAGCCAGGCTGGGAGAGCTGGGAATGTCCAGCCTGGAGAAGGGAAGGCTCCAGGGAGAGCTTCCAGTGCCTGAAGGGTCTCCAAGAGAGCTGGAGAAGGAGTTTGGATAAGAGATGGAGTGACAGGTCACAGGGAATGTCTTTAAACTCACAGAGGATGGGCTTAGATGGGATATTACAAAGAAATTCTTCCCTGTGAAGGTGGTGATGCCCTGGCACAAGCTGCTGCTGTGGCTGCCCCAACCCTGGAAGTGTCCAAGGCCAGGTTGGATGGTGTTTGGAGCAACCCGGGATAGTGGAAGCTGTCCCTGCCCATGGCAGGGGTTGGAACTGGATGATCTTTAAGTTCTCTTTCAGCCCAAACCATTCCATGATTCCATGGTTTCTTAAGTCTCTGTTTGTGCTATGAAATAAATCAATGCACCGACTGTTCTCTGTCTCTGAGGTGGATCTACCCAAACTGACCAGGTTCTCATTAAATAATATTTTTCCTTGATTCCCCTGTAGAACTCCTCCAGTTCTGCATGATTTTAACACACAATAATAATCCATGTCCCAAGCATGTGATCCCAAGTGTCTGATTGAAGGAAGGTAAACAAATAACAAATTCTTTCTTTTCCCCCATTTATTATTTAATTCTGAGTCTTATTTATTAATTGGGATGTCAATATTAATAACCCACCCCAGACTGTGGGAAATGCTGAGGAGTCTGAGAGTGCAAGGTGAGAGTTGAGAGTTTCCAGCCTTGATGTTTCCTTATTTATAGGGAATATCTGTGCTCTCTCAGCAGGGATAGGAAAGGCTGGTGGAGAGGAAGCTCACCAGGTTTATTCTTCTCTCTGCCAGCATGACGTGGAGCAGATAATTCCATGGTTTTCTGCAAAGACAGCTCCTTTGTCCAGCCTTTGGAGCAGCGCCAAGGAGAAGCCCTGCAGACATTCTGGTCTTCTGTTCTGCTTCAGGAGAAATTTTTGTGTTTCCACAGTGCTCAGCACAACAGGGCTTTGATCCATGGTTAAGCATCCAGGCTGTGGAATAAATAAGGAATATGCAAGCACTGCTTGTGTTTTATCGCGGATGATCGCTGTGACCTAAAATCTTATCCAGACTTATGACACAAAGGTAATTCCTCTGGCACCAAGTGCCCATTTCCTGACACAACACACAGGGAAGATGTGAAATTCTTCCCACAGGATATTGTGTTCACTAAAAGTGGTTAAAACCAGGATAAATTCCTGGGGGAAGAAGGGAGGAGCTATTAATACTGGAATATACGTCACAAAAATCACGTCTGTGTCCAAAGACTCTGAACCACGATGTCCTGACATAGGACAAGCACTTCAGGAAAATATATCACTACAGTCCCCATCCCTGGAAGTGTTCAAGGCCAGGCTGGATGGGCTTGGAGCAGCCTGGTCCAGGGGAAGGTGTTCCTGTCCATGGATGATTTGAAGGTCTCTTCCATCCCAAACCATTTTGGGATTCAATGATACTCACCCTGTGACAGCTTTTCTGATCCACATTCTTTCATTTCCTGTGAATATTTGGTGATATTTTGCAGGGACTTTATCCTGACCCTGTCCAGATGTTCTTATCTAAATCCCTCTGGTCACTCCTGACTTGCAGAAGACACAGATCAAACCCACAGCCAAACTTCCCCATCTCTGGTTTTCCAGGGGTTTTGGGGTTATCTCCCCCTCCAAACAATGACTTTCAACTCTTTGTAGCCTGGTAATCAGAATTAAAATTCTGGAGATCAGCTCTGGGTTAGGTGGGATCACAACTCACCTTTTTTAACAAATGAAACAAAGAAGCCAAGATAAATATGCAGGCCCAGGAGGCTTCTTCAAAAATTGTTTCTGTGTCTGTAGGTGCTTTAGTTTCTTTGATATCTCAGTGCTTTGATGTCAAAGAATTGACAAATCCTTTTGCTTTCTGGCCTTGCCCTAATCCTTAGGTCTGCTAAGAGGGTTTCCTTTGGGATGGATCCAGAGAAACAGGTGGAGGGGGTGGGAGATGAAGGTTTTCATACAAAATTTGTGAAATCCCAGCACTGGGAGTTTGAATGGGGTCTTCCCTCTCTCAGATGTGTTGAACACTCAGTCGCACAATTTCTACAAAATTAAACCCATCATTAATGTGGATTTTGATGGACAAGTCTGAACAAAAAAGGCCTGAACAAAAAAATCTCACAATTAATTCCATCCTCACCCCAAGTTTTGGGATGACATGGAGTGAGCAGAAATACCAGAAGAAGGAGTATTTCTGTAACAAGCGCCAGATGTGCTCAGTGAGGCTCTCCCTGAATTTTTTTAAGCTCACACGTGGATCCACAGATCTCCTGGAAGATTGCAGTGACTCAGGGAGAGGCCATGGGGAGCAATAACTGGGGGAAATAAGGACAATGAAACTTGAAAAAAAATAAAATTTAAGTAATTCACTCTGAAACAGTTTCATTTCCACTTAAAATGGAAATGTTTTTATCCTGGATCTACAGAAACCTAAATTCAATCATTTCTATCTGAGAATGTATAAGCCAGGTTTAGCAGTTTTTCCATTTCTTTTTATTTCAAGATGCCCAAGTAGTTATCCTGGCACCCTCAAATCACTGTGACAACCCTTTTGGTGAAGAAATTTTTCCTTACATCCAACTAAACCTCTCCGGGCACAGCTTGGGGCCATTTCCTCTTGACCTGTTGCTTGTTACCTGGGAGAAGAGACCATAAAACCTCATTTCAGGGACTTGTAGAGAGCAATAAGGCCCCCCCCGAGCCTTCTTTTCTCCAGCCTGAGCCCTCCCAGCTCCCTCAGCCACTCCTGGTACTCCAGACCCTTCCCCAGATTCCTTCCCTTCTCTGCTCCAGCCCCTCAATTTCTTCCTTTTAAAAAATTTTATCACTGTCCCCTTATCTTCGTATCACTTCCAACCCCAAATCTCTAAAAATGAACCAACCACAACCTCCTGCAGTGACTGCTGATGTTCAGGAGAGCCTTAACTGAGATTCCTTGTGGTGTCCCTCTGGTTTTCCAATTTTTTATTTGTTTGGGACTTTTTTGGGTTTGTTTGGGGTTTTTTTTCATTGCTACCTCTTCCCTCTCATCTTGCACCTGCACTGTGGCACTTGGAGAGCTGGAACCTCATCACTCTGTGTTTGCGCCACCTCCTGGTCCTCTCCTGGAACAAATCAATCCTGCGCCAACAGAAGCTGCTGGGTTTTTGGCATCTTTTCCTACCTCTGTTGAGATTGGGATTGAAGGCACTTGAGACAACAGTTTGCATTCAGGCTTAAATGTTTATTTTTTCTTATCCATGGTACAGTCTCACAGCAGTGAGTTCTGCAGTCTTTCACTAACAGGACATAAAATGGCTAATGACTGTCTCTTGTTACAAGGTCTTTTAAAGCTAAACTATCCAATTAAGAAACGACACCTCAATTATTTTCACTTTTAACCCAATAACCTAATTACTTGAAGTCCACAATGTGGACGTTTTTGTCCAGTTACAAAATACCACTTAAACCCACAAAGAAGAAGGTGAAGAACGACCAGCCACTGCCCAGAACTTCCATCTTGCCCCACATATATTGCTATATTCCAAAACTTTAAATTCTAAGTCTTGTCTTACTTCACCCAGTGATATTACACACTTCTAGTCAAACTACATACCCATAACCCCCGTGCTACCAATCAATTTTGGAAGCCTTCTCCACGGCCTCAGGTGAAATACACTATTTTCTTGTGGGTCTGTGCCCTTCAGCATGGAAAGTTTGAAATTCTCAGCATCCAAGATTCCAACAAGAAGCCACCATGCTGCCAGAGCAGCCAAGGCTTGTGGTATTTGTGAGGTCCCCAGGACGAAGGAGGAATTGAGAATTTGACTCAAAGTTCTCAGAAGGCTGAGATTATATTATATTATATTATATTATATTATATTATATTATATTATATTATATTATATATTATGCTATACTGAAACTATACTAAAAAAAGAGAAAGGATACAGACAGAAGGCTTAACAAGAATGAACAATAAAAACTCGCGACTCCTCAGAGCCTCGACACAGCTGGCCATGATTGGCCATTAAGTTAAAACAATTCACATGTTGGATAAACAATCTCCAGACCACATTCCAGAGCAGCAAACACAGGAGAAAATCCTGGGCAAAGAGGATTTTTCAGTAAATATGACAGTGACAAAGCCTCTCCTGCAGAACACAGTGATCCCAGCTCCCCATCCACGTGGACCGCACAGGTTTGGAGTTCTTCACCAGGAGGCCCCATCTGTTGCTGGCACTGTGAGAAGGAACAGGGCTCTGCTCCTCATCACAGCCCTTCTCTGGGGTTGCAAAATTATCCTCTCACAGATGCACCAAACTCCGCCAGGAGCCAGGAACACTCCAGGCTACGAACCTAAAAATGACTTTGAAATGGTCTTGTGACTCAAACTCAGTGCTGGGAAAGGAGGAGGAATGCAGAGAGGGGTTTTTTTCCCTCTATATTTTAACAACCCCAGTTTAGTCAGAGGTTTTATATAAGTTAAATATCACTATTACTAAATGAAGCAAGAGGTTGGAGATTAAATCTGTGTTTTTACTTAAGGGAGATTTTATCATTTGTCTTTTGTGATATTTTTAGTTTGGGCAGGATGGAAAGTGAAAATAAAAGTCAGTTTGACATGGATGACTGAAATTATAAGGGGAAAGTCCTTCCTGATCTGACCAGATCTGGTGCCTGATCCAACAAACCTTTTTCCATAGCCTTGGGAACACCAAGAGCCCATCTTTGATGATCTCATTCTCAACTTCATCTTCCCTTCCATGAAATCTGGCTTTCCCAGACATCCCTTTTGACATCATTTGGTGTTTGTAGAAGGCAAGATCTGAGCAAATTGTCCCAAAAGTTATTTCCAATTATTATTATTATTATTATTATTATTATTATTATTATTATTATTATTATTTTCTCTCTTTGTGTGTGTGTTTAAATTTATGGAAATGCTTAAGGAAAGCTCTGTATAGATTAATGGGATGTTTATCTTGGAAGGGACCTTCAACACTGTCCCATGCCAACCCCCTGCCATGGACAGGAACACCCTCCATTAGACCAGGCTGCTCCAAGCCCAACCAGCCTGGACTTGAAGATTATTTCTCAGGAATAATGAACAACCAATCCAGTCTGGATGTTTCAGATATTTTTGCCTTTAAAAATAATGCAAAGGATTAAAAGAAAATGTATTATGCAATTTAAAGCCTTTATTTGGTTTAAATGATTGCCATTTGTATCTCCTAGCAGTGCAATAGTGTGGAAGCAATTCCTGCTGCATCCCAGGAACAGGCAAACACCTCTTTGCTGGGAGTTATTTTAGGTGGCATTCCATAAACACTCAGCAATCCATCAGCTCCCTGTAACACATTGGTTTCTCAGCACAGGCTTTTTGTGAAAAATAATGAAATAAAGGAGTATTTGAAAAGTGATTTGAAAAGCCATGAGTGTTTCCTGACCATAGAAAAAGGGGAATTAGATATAGTGGAAATTCTTGCTTTGCTTGCTGAGAGCTGTTCTGAGTTAAGACTGTTGGAATGACACTGGGGCCTAAATATGAGTCTAAAGTTACAATTTCAGCAAAGGTGATGGTGTCTCCATCTCTTATTTCCAGGGATTTACCTCAGGAAATGGTGAGGACACACTCAGGTGATGTCTATCTTGGTTCTTTCCCTCCTCCCAGCCATGAAAATCTCTTCCATGGTGAGTTGTGGAAGTGTGACAGGGAAAGGACTGTGGATCTCATCCACAGGAGAAGGAGAGCTGTGACCCAACTGCAGCTCCTCTCCTGCCCAGGGTTCCAAAGCTGGATCTACAGAGGAGCTGAACCTCTGGCATTTTGGATCTCAACGTGAGAAAGTGCTCCTGATGCTCTGAGAAACAGCTTGGCTTTGTAGAGAGCCATAAAATCGTGGAATGGTTTGAGTTGGAAGGGACTTTAAAATCCTCTAATTCTACCCCTCTGCCATGGGTAGGGTCACCTTCTACTAGACTTCTTTAAATCCTGTCCAAGTCGGCCTTGAACACTTCCAGAGGTGGAGCATCCACAATTTCTCCGGACAATCTCCAGCCCAATCTTCCAGCCCAGCCAGCTCAGCTGGGAGCAGTCACACTGCTAAAATTGAGAAGAGATGATTCACTATAAACCCCCAGAAATTAAGTGACAGGGGGCAAGTCCTGTTCCTGTCAGAATTTTGGGACAAAGTCTTCTTCTGAAGCAGAAATTTCTTCATTCCAAGCGTGCTTTCCCTACTCCTCTGCCACAGATCAGCTTTCTCAGCATCATGGAAATGAGAAGGCCTCGAGTCTCTTTTCCTCTCTTCTTCTAAGGGTTTGGATAAAATCTCTTCAGACAGATTTTGCTTATCTCCTTCTCCAGTAATATGGAAATCTAGGGCCTTGGAGCAGATGGAGATTCCTTAATAGCTGAGGAGAGCATTTGCAATGCTGGAATTATCTAGGCAGGATTTATAGACTCCTCAGCTTTAACCACTGCTTGTGGTTCCATGCAAATTTCAAATCCTAAGCTCTCCCTTTTTCTGACACTTTCTGAGCAGTATTTTTACAACAGAGGCACCTGGAAACATCAGCTGGGATTGAGATGAGGAGCTGGAATTATTCAGCTTGGAATGATTGCAACCTGAACATGGCTGAGGAGCATGGGTATTGTCAATTCTTTTGCTTTTCTTCGATCCTCACACAGGGCAACACTAATGTCAAGTCTTTTGCTTCTTTTTTGTTAAGGTCAGGATTAAATCACGAGATTTAATTTCTTGTTCCGACTCAGATGTTTATTAATTCTTATTTAATTACAGTCTTACAACCTGTGAGTTCTACAGTACTTCTCTCTAATAAGGTAAAAATGGAGTTGTGTCTCTCCCTCTCTACAAGGCCTTTTAAGGATAAGCTGTTTAATTAAGAAATGACACCTAAATTATTTTTACTTTTAACCTATTAACTATTTGTGTGCCGCAACGAGGACTTTTTTATCTAATTATACAATATTACTTAAACTCGTGAAGAAGAAGGTGAAAAAGAAGGTAAAGAAGAAGGACTGACTTCTGCTCTAAAACTTTTCTCTTGTTTTATATCTACTACTATATTTTAAAACTTTAAACAAGTTTTCTGCTATGTGATATTACACATTTTTATTCAAACTCCACACCCAGAATCCCAGTTCTATCATTCAATTTTGAAAGTCTTCTCTACGGCCTCAGTTCAAATGCAGTGTTCTCTGGGGGGTCAGAGCCTGTCAGCACAGAAAGTCTGAAATTCTCAGCAGCCAGGGTTCCAACAGGGTGTCGTTGTTTTCCAGGCAGGGAGGCTGTAGATGTCCTGCAGCAGCCCAGAGACAGCCAGAATGGGAATCAGCCCAACTCCAACCGTGCCAGGGGCTGCAGTGAAGGATCTCGGACCAGCTGGGTGAGTGAGGAGATTTTCCTGCTCGCTCTGGAGGTGCTCCACATGGAGTACAGCATCCATCCCTGAGGTCTGCAACTGCAGAGGGATGTGGAGCTGCTGCAGCAGGTCCAGAGGAGGCCATGGAGATGCTCCAAAGGCTGGAGCCCCTCTGCTCTGGAGCCAGGCTGGGAGAGCTGGGAATGTCCAGCCTGGAGAAGGGAAGGCTCCAGGGAGACCTCAGAGACCCTTCCAGTGCCTGAAGGGGCTCCAGGAGACCTAGAAAGGGATTTTGAACAAGAAATGGAATAGCAGGACAAGGGGAAATTGTTTCCCACTGCCAGAAGGCAGGGATAGATGGGATATTGGGAAGGAATTCTTCCCTGTGAGGGTGGTGAGGCCCTGGCCCAGGTTTCTCAGAGTAGCTCTGGCTGCCCCACCTGTGGAAGTGTTCAAGGCCAGGTTGGATGGAGCTTGGAGTAGCCTGGGATAGTGGAAGGCATCCCTGCCCACAGCAAGATCTCAGAACAAGACAATTTTTTAGATCCCTTCCAACATAAACTCTTGTGTGACTCTGACTTATTGGGAACATGACGGTCAGCTGGACCTGTTTCCAGCAGTATGCAATTGTCCCATCAGGACCTCTGCTTTTTTTCCCCCATGAGGAACCCAGAGGGCTGTTGGAAAGTTGCTCTGTCTTAGTTTTCATCTTTTGCCTTGAAAAAAATTAGGGACTCAAGACCAACTTTAAATCCAGGTCTACCTTCATTTAACCTCAGTAAGCACTGAGTGGCCTTCAGCTGGATTTCATTGTCTAGTGTCAATGGAGATAAGAAATATGAACTTTCATCATTGTGGACTCGGCCCCTGATATGTTGGTTGAACCATGCACCTGGACTGGTCTGGGGCAGTCCCCGAGGTCCTTGTGATGCCTCAGGTTTTAGCTTTTATATTTTTCAGATTCTGTGCTGCTTTAGTGTGTAGTTCTGAGCTTCATATTATGGGATGGTGAGCTCTCGTCACAGAGTAGGGAGACAAAACAATTCCTGCTGTAGCTGAGGAGCAAGGACAACTGATCCAAATCTCAGGCCCAAGACGATAAACAATGGGGACTGAAGAGAGAAAAACAAGGACGATGGGATTTCATAACCTAAAGCTGTAATTGAACAATTAACTCCAATATGCAAATGGAGCAGAAGTTATAAAAGTGAGAGACCCTGTGACTGGTCATGCATTTTGTGACCATTTTGGGTTCATCTTGGGTGTCACCCTGGCTGGGCTTTTGTGCTGGCCAAGGTGGATCCATTGAGACCTTCTAATAAATCCCTACTGTACTTTTTAGCTCTGTCCAGTCTCTGTTCTAGGTTAATCTTCACAAGGCATCACTTGGAGCAGCCAGAGCAGCTCAGATCTGAGGTGTTCAAGGAATGATCCCGTGTGGGAGGACAGGGTAGGCTGAGCATCCCATTGCCAATGCCACCCTCCCACTGTGGCACCGTTTATGAGCCCCATCTGCTCCTCTGAGAAGTGGTACCCTTTGCTCCTCTCCTTGGACCGGCCCATGCCTTTTTCCATCCATCCATCCATCCATCCATCCATCCATCCATCCATCCATCCATCCATCCATCCATCCTATACCAACACAACTCTCGCGTTTTGCCAAAAGCTTTCACTCTCACGTGGATTTTCCCCTGCCTTGTCAGAATTAAGGCTGACTCAGCTCCTGTTCCAGCAGGAGTTTTCTCTGTCTCCCAGCCCTTCCCCTCGGCTTTGCCTCCGAGCAGGAGACAGCGGCGAGTTGTTCCGAGAGAAATCGCGCTGTTGACAAAATGTTTTATTCAGACAGTGACAGACACAGAAAGGCCAGGGGGTGTTGTTGGTTGTCAAGTTAAGCAGCCCTTTCACTGCAGCTCTTAACACCTATTGTGGTTGCCAGGCACTGAGCAAGCTCTCGAATGATTCCACATCGTGAAGATGGCAAAAAAGTGACTTGACAGCTCCAGGGCAGCTCTGTTACATCTGTTAGAGGAGCTCGGGAAGTTGGTGCAGGTTGCTGAGCCACAGGACTGCTCATCCAGCAAGGAATAAATGCTCCAAAGGCTCTGCATCTCTGGAAAATTTTCCCCACGGTCATGCTACAGTGCTGGATAAGAACCAGAATTAAAGTTCCTTTAATTCTCGCAGGCTGGGAGAGTCAGAGGTGTTCTGCTTGGAGAGCAGAAGACTTCAAGAAGATCTTAGAGCCCTTTCCAGTGCTTAAAAGGGTTCCTAAAAAACAGGAGTGGGACTCTAGATAAGGACATGCAGTGATAGGAGAAGGGGAATGGCCTTAAGCTGAAGGAGGGTAGGTTTAGATTGGATATTAGGAGGAAATTCTTCCCTGTGAGGGTGCTGAGGCCCTGGCAAAGGTATCCCAGAGAAATTGTGGATGTCCCAGCCCTGGAAGTGTTTTAGGCCAGACTGGATAGGGCTTGGGATAGTGGAAGATTTCCCTGCCTATGGCAGGGGGATGGAACAAGATGCTTTTTAAGGTCCCTTCCAACCCAAAAAATCCTTAAAGAACATCCAGTTCCAGCTCTCTGTTATGGGCAGGGGCACCTTCCATGAGACCAGGGTGCTCCAAACCCTGTCCAGTCTGGCCTTGTACACTTCCAATGCAGGGGAACTCAGGAGAAATCACCCAGGCAAGAAACAACAGCAATTCACTCCATTGTCCATGAATAAACACATTCCCAGTGATCCCAGATGTATTCCCAAAGTTGTAACTTCTCTCAAAGCAAGAGGATTTTGACACTCACAAGCTTTTAGCAGAAAAAAATGGGAATGAATTCCTTGGGAACTGTGTTGGAACTGCTTTAATTAACATGGAAAAAATTACACCTCTCTATCCACTGTGAGCTCCTGTTACAAGCAAATATTTTTCTTGTAAAATATTTTTTTGTCTCTGTTGTAATGACAGAAATTTTCTGTCCTGCAGGCGGGTGTATTCAGAAGGATTTATTTCCAGTAGGGATCCTAAAGATCAGCTTCCCAAAAACTTCTTAGTAAGTTCCTCAGCTCTTTATATTAAATAGGACTGGTATTTTCCTGAGTTTATACTTTGCTGCCATCATCTGTGCTTTGTTCGTACTGCATCCTGCTTCCCACGGCACAGACCAAATTCCTCTCCAAATCGTTTTCCCTGCTGCTAGAGAGGACACTATTGATTTATCACCTTTCCAGGACAGCACTGTCACTAATTCCACAGGGGATGGGAGCACCAGCATCTGCTTTGGGCAGTGCCCACCCCACTGATTGGCAGGACACAGATGGGATGGGAGCTGGGAGGATCCTTCAGAGCAGCTGCGGAAAATCCCCACAGACCAGATTTACCCACTGCCATCTCAATTATTAACACAGTGTGAATGTTTTTCCAGCACAAAATTTCGTGGAATAGCCCAGAGACAGCCAAAGTCAAACTCTCTGCAAGGACAAGTCAGGGCAGGGATTGTGCCTGTAAATTAATTGACTTCTGGCTGTTTCATTCATTAGTTCAGCCAGAGGATGTGCAGTGAGTAAGACTTTGCTCTCTGTAGCACAAAAAGACTTCTCCCACCTCTCTTCTAATGGTTTCCTCAATAAAAGCCAGTGATTCACCCAAGCCCAGAGTGGATTTTATCCATGTTACATCTGGGATGTAACATCAGAGCTAGGAGCAGCTGTCATTCAAGCAGTGACTCCTTGAACCCAAGGAGTGTCCAGCTCTGAGTTTTTAATATCAGACCTGATGCCAAGCAGCACAGAAAAGATCAAATTTCCACAGGGATCAGCCCAAGAGCCTTTTCTAGGGAGAAAAATGAGAGACCTCTTAAAAAAATTAGTACTAAAGTAGCACACACTTAAAGGAGCTGCTGAATTCAGTGCAGCATTTCAGAGCTAATCTAAATAAAAGGGAGAACCAGGCACAGGGAGGAAACAGCTGGATTCCCTTTTCCTGCAGCTGTTTCTTCCCAGTAATCAAAGCTAAAGTGAAATCAGCCAAGAATTTAGCAACATAAACCACTTTGAAACATCTCATTGGACAGCATGGCCATGGTACTGAGTCTGTGAGGAACCAGTTTTCATCCTCTCCCAGTTATTGTTGAGGGAAGTTAATGGATGAAGATTATTTCTGGATAAATCTTTTATTTCTAGAGAAAACAAGGGAGAAAGAAACCAATCTGTTGTCAATCGACCTCTAAGTTCCTGCTGGGAGAGGAGTCCAAGGAAGGAAGAGGAAGGGAGAGGAAGAAGGAAAGGAAAAAAGGAAAGGAAGAGAAGGAGAAGCAGAAGGAGAAGGAGGAGGGAAGAGAAAAAAGGGGAAGTGGAAAGAGAAGGAGAAAGGGGAATGAAAGAGGGGAGGGGAAAAGGAAGGGGAAGGTGAAAGAGGGAAAAGAAAAAAAGGGAAAGGAGAAGGAAAAAAGGAAAGAAGGAGAAGGAGAAGGAGAAGGAGAAGGAGAAGGAGAAGGAGAAGGAGGAGGAGGAGGAGGAGGAGGAGGAGGAGGAGGAGGAGGAGAAGGAGAAGGAGAAGGAGAAGGAGAAGGAGAAGGAGAAGGAGAAGGAGAAGGAGAAGGAGAAGGAGAAGGAGAAGGAGAAGGAGAAGGAGAAGGAGAAGGAGAAGGAGAAGGAGAAGGAGAAGGAGAAGGAGAAGGAGAAGGAGAAGGAGAAGGAGAAGGAGAAGGAGAAGGAGAAGGAGAAGGAGAAGGAGAAGGAGAAGGAGAAGGAGAAGGAGAAGGAGAAGGAGAAGGAGAAGGAGAAGGAGAAGGAGAAGGAGAAGGAGAAGGAGAAGGGAGGCAAAAGGAGGAGAATGGAGAAGAATGGAAGAGAAAGGAGAAAGAAGGAAAGGAAGAAGAAAGGGGGAAGAGGAAGGGGAAGGGGTAAAGGAGGGGAAAAGGAAAAAGGGAAAGGAGAAGAAAAAAAGAGAACGAGAAGGAGAAAGGAGGAGAATGGAGGAGAATGAAGGAGAAAGGAGGAGAATAGAGGAGAAAGAAGGAGATGGCTTGGCAAAAGTGACAGGGTTTTATTTCTTATTGCAACACATTTTCTTGTGAGAGACAAATGGCTTGAGTCCTCTTCCCTCTCTCTCTCCCCCCATCCACCAAAGTCCTTCCCAACCAGGAATATTCCCCTTTCATTCCAGTCCCTCAGTGCCTGATTCCAAGTCACTGCCAAGGGCAAGTTCTCAGCTTTCACCTTCCCTCAGTCCCTGGGAGAAGCTGGACTTTGCAGCCACAGCTTTTGCCACCCCACAGAAGTTCCTGATGGGTAGCTCGAGCTCATTGACTTCCAGAAAAGGCTTTTAGAAAAGAAAAATGAAGTGTCACTATCTAGCAGGGAATGGAGAAGCGCTTCCTGACCCTCCTCTTACATTCATTTTCCAAGCTCAAATGCCACCAATACAGCATCTTAAAAGTACCCTCAGGACCCACTAAGTTAAGTAATGTGTGTCTGTAGTGTGACCTTGCAAGAAGAGGAGGACCTAATGTCCCACGGTTGTGTTTGGAGGATGGAACTCCCCGGTACCTGCTTTTTCGTTCCAACACTGTTTAAATATGAAGCAATTATTTGTTATGAAAATTTGATAACATTTTAATGCTCAAAAAAATAAATCCCATCTGTTTGATTCTCCCCAAGAGGAAGAGCAAAAGATTCATTAATAGAAATACATGGCATTTCTGTGGGAAAAAATAACTTTATTTATGTAACTAAGGGTAACCACATGAAATTAAAGATGACAAAAATTCTGCAGGATAACATAAAAACCATCCTAGAATTCTATTTATAATTTGAATTGTGCCAGTGGTAACCCTGGGGTTGGAGCTCTTAGAAAGCTGCAGAGGAGCACCAGACATCATTTATCCCAGGGAGCCAAAGGTACAAGAAAGTGACATTTGAGTGCCCACAAGCTGTGACAATGGATGGATCAGGAAATCATGGAATCATGGAATAGTTTGATTGGAAGGGATCTAAAAAATTATCTTGTTCCACACCCATGCCATGGGCAGGGACATCTTTCAGTATCCCAGGTTGCTCCAAGCCCTGTCCAGCCTGACTTTGGACACTTCCATGGATGGGGCAGCCACGGCTGCTCTGGTAAACCTGTGCCAGGGCTTCACCACCCTCACAGAGAAGAATTCCTTCCCAAAATCCCACCTATCCCTGCCCTCTCGCAGTGGGAAACTATTCCCCCTTGTCTTGTCCATCCATCCCTGGTCCCAAATCCCTCTCCAGCTCTCCTGGAGCCTTCTCCAGGCACTGGAAGGGGCTCTGAGGTGTCCCTGGAGCCTTCTCTTCTCCAGGATGGATATTCCCAGCTGGACATTCTTTGTTCTCATCCACTCTGGGTTTTTTGTGACCTCCAAACCCTGGAGGTCACACCTGAAATTATCTTCTTTTTTCCTGAGTTTCCAAGTCAGTGCCTTGCCAAACTTTGGGTTCTGGCTCGCTCGCAGTCTGCAGTAATTTTGTCACAAGAAAAGAAGAAAATCTTCAGATTTTCTGTGAGGTTAATCAGCTGATTATTTGTCTCTGCCACTGGTGCTGAATCTTTAAACCGGGAAGGAAGAAAAGAACCAAATTGAAATCCAAGAATCCTAAATCATTCATGGGATAGAAAGGCGTTACGGGTTTGCAAGTGAAAAATCTCCAAAAACAATCAGCTTCAACTCTCCTGCCATCAGCAGCCCTGGCAGCCACAACCTTCAGAACCAGGCATGACCTTGTTAAAGAGGACATGGTGACATTCCCCTTTTCCCAAGGGTCAGTGGCTCCCACAGAGAAACTCAGTATTTCTTCTTGGCAAAGAAGGAAAAACCTTTCCACCTATTTTGCACACAGAATAATTATTTTGGTTATTTACTGTCACACAAGAACAGAGTATTTCCCTCTTTTTAAAGCAGATTCCTCTCTTGGATCTCATCTCCTCTGATGCCTTGACAAAATAACCTTTCCTGGGTTTTCCTTTTCCCATGCTAGATTTAACCAGCTGGTGTGAACCCATTTGTCAGCCTTTCCTGTCTCCACTGCAATGTCTGAATGCAAATGAATAAATTATTCCAGTTCATTTCTCATGAAAGTAGCAGGTACCTCTCAGAGAACATCGTGTACAAGAGTTAATCAAGAGAGGCCAGAAGAACCAAAAGAAAAAAAAAATAGGGAATGATTTTTCTTCTTGAGGTCTGGACTCAGGGAGGTGACATGAGATCAAAAGAGAAAAAATTCTGGGTTGGTTTGAGTTGGAAGGGACTTAAAAATAATACAATTTTATCATTTTATCATGGTCATGGGCAGGGACACCTTCCACTATCCCAGGTTGCTCCAAGCCCCATCCAATTTGGCCTTGGACACTTTCAGGGATGGGGCAGGCACAATTTCTCTAGGACACCTGTGCCAAGGCCCCACCACCCTCACAGGGAGGAATTTCTCCCCAGTTTCCCACCCAACATTTTCCTCTTTCATTTAAAAACCATTCCCCTTGTCCTATCTATGTAAAATGTCACTCTCCCTCTTTTTTTTAAATAATCCCCCTTTAATTAATCCCAAGGAAAACTTGTTCAGAAGAAATAAACCATGATGTGGATAGGAACAGAACTTGGAAGTGATTTCATTAAAAGTGGACCAGACTTTCTGATTACTGGGAAATTCCAGAACTTACTGGGTTTTTCCATTTTGAAATTGAACAGCCCCTGAAATGCTAAAAGCTTCTAACAAAGGCATCAGAACAAAAAACTTTAGCTGAAAGCAAAGGTTTGTTTCAGTGACATCAGAACACAGTGTTTTGCTTTCTGAAGTTTATTTTTGTGTCAGGTTTTTTTTTTTCAGTTCTTAAAATAAATTTTTCAGATAAAAGAACAGGAGAAATTCCAAACAGGCAATTTCAGATGAAGGACTGAAACATTCTGTCCTTTTCAACATTGTAAAGAAATTTTTCAATACCTGACATTTGTTGCTGAAAATGGTGCTCATTCTGTTGTTTGACTTTGACTGGAGCAGAATTTAACTTCATCCTGAAGTCTGCTGAAGATTTTCTGCACCACAGTAAAAATGTGATCTCACTCTAACCTCCCACCTCTTTCCTTTGCTTTCTTACACTTGACAGCTCCAAACTTTTGGAAAGTATTTGATGATCCAGGCTGGGGCTCTGAACAACCTGATCTAGTAGAAGTTGTCTCTGCCAATGGCTGGGGTGTGGGATAAGATGATATTTAAGGTCCCTTCATCCTAAACCAGTCTATGATTTTATGATTTGTCCTGAAAAGATATTTTATTCATGGAACACTGATCTCCACTGGTCTTTATCTGCCACTTCCCATCACATTTGTGAGTATTTAAACACGCCCTGATCTGCATCATCTGCCTGCTTAAGGCATTGATTGAAAAACCTAAATTAAATTAAACCAGAAAATTCCTTACCAAAAAGGAAAAAAAAAAAAAAAAAATGCAGCACTTAAAACCAGGAGCCTTTATGTTATGAAGGTAAAGCATAAAGTCTAAAATTACCTCCTTGTGATGGGGAAAGGATGCAGATTTAAAGAGGTGGTGAATGGAAATGCTGTATTTTCCTTAGGGGATCCACAGATCTTCCTTTGGCATTGGAAAGAGGCTGTAATTTCCAAGCACAGAGCAGAGCTCAGGACATTTGCAAGGAGGCCTTGCCTTGTTCAGGGTCATGTGTTGAGTTATGGCCCACCCAGCGCCTCATCCCACCCCATGTGCTGACCTTGAGGGCTGCAGAGACTCATGGAGGTCACCTGGGCCTCAGGAATTTGTGTGGAGAGAGATTTTACACCAACCTGAGCTGTGGCAGCAGAGCTGAGCCCAGGTTTAGGCAGCAGGGAATTGTCCCAAGTCCCTGGATGTGTTTTAAAGCCAAGGGGACAATCACCAATCCATCACAAAAGGAAGCATTCTGGGCAAACTGCTTGAAAAAGGGGAGGTCTAGATGGGTTATAAGGAAGAAATTCTTCTCTGTGAGTGTGGGGAAACCTTGGGCCAGGTTTTCCAGAGAAGCTGTGGCTGCCTCATCCCTGGAAGTGTCCAAAGCCAGGTTGGACAGGGCTTGGAGCAACCTGGCATAGTGGAAAGTGTCCCTGGCCATGGAAAGGGGTTGGAACTCTGTAATCCCTTTGAAGGTCCCTTCCAACCCAAACCAATCCAGGACTCTCTGACACAGGAATCTTATTTGGGGTGAGATCCACCCCGCCCTGACCACTTCCGGGCTCCTCTTCACTGACTGTACTCAAAGGAGAACACCCAAATTAGATAACTCTGCTTATCACCCTCTCCCCTGATATCCAAAATGCTCACAGGGGTACAAGGAGCAAACCCTGGCTCCAAACTCCAGAATCAGAGGCTGACAAAATGAGCTGTCCTCACAGGACCTGTGGATCCTCACAGGATCCACAATGCCCATGTGGATCTGGTGAATGATGCAAGGCCTGACATAACTTGTCAGGCCTTGCATCATTCACCAGATCCTCATGGGCATTGAAAGCTCAGATGACTCCTGGTGGCAAATCACAGAATTCCAGAATGATTTGGGTCGCAAGGGACCTTTAAAGATCATCTCATTCCAATCCTTTACCATGGGCCAATTTTCCACTAGAACCAGGTCCCTCAGAGCCCTGCGAGTTTTCTTTGCTTTCCTTGTTTTGTTTTCTTTTCCCAGCCTTCCAGTTTCCAAAGGTGTCGCAGACATCTTTTATGAAAAATCCTTTCCCTTAGGATTTTTCCTCCTGAGAAGTCAAGAGGCCTCAGGAACAAAATGTAAACATTGATTATCTGCTGCTGTGGATCTCAACAGGTGGATCATTGATTGGCCCATGTTGGATGTTTGTAATTAATGGCCAATCACAGCCCAGCAGGCTCAGACAGAGAGGCGAGCCACAAACCTTTATTATCATTCTTGGCTATTCTATTCTTAGCTAGCATTCTGATGAAATCCTTTCTTCTATTCTTTTAGTATAGTTTTAATGTAATATATATCAGAAAATAATAAATCAAGCCTTCTGAAACGTAGAGTCAGATCCTCATCTCTTCCCTCATCCTCAGACCCCTGTGAACACCGTCACACAAAGGGTCTGGTCCAGTGAAGGGAAGGAGAAAAAATCCCTCAGAGGGCTGGGACACGGTGGTGACAGTGACAACAGCACTGGCATCCGTGTCCTGCATTGAAACACCACATCCAAAGACAATGGAAAAAGGAGAACATGAATCCAGCACTGAATTTGAGCTGGTTTGATGCAGACTTTGTCTCCATGGTGGAATTCCTGAGGTCCCCCACGCAGGGAAGGAATTGGACTTTGATGATACTTGTGGGTCCCTTCCAGCTCAGGATATTCCACAATTCTCTGATTCCATCAGCTGCTGGGAATGCAAAAAAACCTCTCTGAAGTGATATTGTGCAGTAATTGTTCATCTGGTTTAACCCTGCCAATTTCTCATGACCTGCAGTTAAATATTCCAGCACCTCGAGTTCATTACAGCTTGCCTACTAATTATATCTCCTTGCAGACCTCCTACCAGCTAATTCTCAGGAGCTGGAAGCACTCAAACTTGTAATTTTTTTTTCCACCCTACCTTTCTTTGGATTTCCTCTGATATTTTCTTTCTGCTTCTGTGCACAAGTCCTTAAAGTCATTCCCACGCTCCAAAGTCTGACTCCCACTTGCTGCCTCAACCCAGACTCAAACTTTTCTCCTGTTGCTTTCTCCAGCAAATTCTAGTTTAACTCAATGCTTAGATCAGTTTGTGACAGGCCTTGACAATTTTGAGGGAGAAGGGAAAGAAAGAGAAAGAATAAAAGAAGAGGAGGGGAAAGAAAAATGTCTTGTAAAGATTAGTTTCTCAAGGGGGAACTAAAAACAAAAAACCCCTCACTCTGGAGGGAAAGTTTAATTAAAAAGAGCAGAGTTTTTAATTACCAGGGAAATCTACTTGAATGATTCATTTGCATAATCCCGAAGGCAGTGGAAGAACAGGCAGGAACAAGATAAGCTTTTCTTTACAATCCTCCTCTTGCTTTTCCCTATCTCTCCAAAAATGACTCTGATCCCTCGCTGCTCCCCTCTCTCCTTCCCTGCTGCATTGTTCTTACATCTGATGGCACATTTTGGCCTCGGGCTACTCCTGCTTGTTTGGCTCTTGCTTTGTTCTGGGATGATCCATTTTGGTACAAACCCTGCACCTTTCTACTTTTTGGGGTTGTCCAGGGGTGATGAAGTCATCCCTGCCTCCTTCTCCTGCAGTATCCAGGCTCTGCTGAATTGGCTGAGCACCAATGAGTGGTGACACTCAAAAGTGAAAACAAAGAAATTTGGCAGCAGAGGAGATGGCCAGAAGGCCAAATCACCTTGAGCCAGCTTTGGAGGTCAGCAAAGGAAGGACAATTAACCCAGCAGAGCCAAGGCCACCCCAAAACCACGTCCCCAAATGTCACACCAACACGTATTTTAAATCCCTCAAGGTATTTAATTTATTTATTCATAATTTAATTTATTTAAAATTAATTTTAAAATTATTCCAGTTATAGTAATATTTAAATATAACAATATTTAAATAATAATAATATAATTTAATAATATAATTTTTTTTTTTTTTAATTACAACATTATAAAAATTATTTAAAAATTCGTTTAAATTCCTCATTTAATTTATTTATTCAACTACTTCCCTGGGCAGCCTGTTCCAGGGCTTGACAGCCATTTTGGTGAAGAATTTTTTTCCAAATCATAGCAAGATTTAGATTGGAAAAACCTTCTAAGATGATTGAATCCGACTGTTCCCCCAGCACAGCTGATCCCAGCACTCATTCACATCCCCAAGTGTCACATCTCCACATCTTTTAAATCCCTCCAAGTATCGTGATTCAGCCACTTCCCTGGGCAGCCTGGCAACCATTTTGGGAAGAAGTTTTTCCTAATAACCAATCCAAACCTCCCCTGGGGCAACCTGAGGCTGTTTCCTTTTGTCCCATCACTTGTTACTTGGGAGAAGGGACAGACATGTGGTCGGTGGTCAGCCCTGCCCTCCCCAATCCTCCTCTGGAAGACAAGGCTTGAAATGAGCTTTTATCTCCAAGTGTGATGATTCACATGTTTTTTATCTATGTTATTGAGTTGCTACCCATTGAAAGGCTCATTCCTTTCTGACATGCTGGAATTCAGGGACAAAATCCTAAAACTCTGCCCTGCCTCTGATAAAATGCCACCTTGTTCCTTCACATACACCTGGCCTGCACTCCTCTAATTTCAGGGAGTTGGGGTCCAGCAAATCAGCAGATGGGAAAAGCCATTTTATATCCCAGGTGAGGAGGGACTGTCCTGTGGATGGAGCAAGGTCTCACTCATCCCCAAGGCAGACAAGGAGCTCTGGTGTGGTGGTGTTCACAGGGGTCCCAGGACGAGGAAAGAGACGAGAATCTTGACTCCATGTTTCAGAAGGATGATTTATTTATAATAAATAAATTTCATTTATTTATTATATTATATAAATTATATATAAATTATTATTATAATATATAATATATAAGATATCATATATATTATATAGTATATTTATTATCTATATTATATATTATATATATTATTTATATAAATTATATGAAACTATATTATTTTATATATATTAAATTTTAATTATATATTTTATTATATATATTATATTAAAGAAAATTATATACTAAAACTATACTAAAAGAATAGAGGAAAAGATTTCATCAGAAGGCTGGCAAGGAAAGGAATGGAATTGGAATGATAATAAAATCTTGTGACTGACCAGAGAGTCCGAGACAGCTGGACTGTGATTGGCCATTAATTAGAAACAACCACATGAGAGCAATCACAGATGCACCTGTTGCACTCCACAGCAGCAGATAATTATTGATTTTCTTTTCCTCTGAGGCCTCTCAGCTTCTCAGGAGAAAAATCCTGGCAAAGGCATTTTTCAGGAAACATCATGGCTACACCCTGGCTCTTTTTGCCTGCCCATAGAGATCCAATTCCACCGAAAGAAGGACACCTGAGCTCTCCCCACCTGGCCATGGTCACATTCACCAGAGCCCAGGGCTTGGGGGAGTTGAGAACCCCACGCTGCCCTCAGAGCTCCTGCAGACAAGCCAGGATTTGAGTGGGAGCACAGAAATCAATATCCAGCCAGGAGAGGCGTTCAGCTCTCCTGGATCACAGCACTTCGCCCCTGGATGACCCCTTTCCTCCCTCAGTGCCTGCTGAGCTGCCCCATCCCTCCCCTGCTCTGGAAGCTTTGCAGGTTTTTTCTTACAGCAGCACTTGAAAAGGTCTTTTGTTTGTGCTGCTTTTGAGCCTCAGATGTGAGAAAATTGATGGGAGCAGCACGGTTGTCCGACCTTTCCAGACATCCTGACATCCCTGGCATGGACACGTGTTTGGGATGCTGGGAGCCAGGAAGGGTCAGGAGACAACAATCCTGAAATGTGGGAGAGGAAAAAACCAGACAGTTTAAGAAACACAGACAGGAGCAAACATAAGTTCCAAAATAAAGGAAATTGTTAAGATACGGAGAGGAGCAGGGAATATTGTTCAGCTGGATGCAGGGAGACCACGTGTGTCCAAATCAGGATGTCACCACGGAGCAATTTATCCCTCCAGCCCTCCCTGACCCACAGGCTGGAGGTGTGGGAAGTGCCAGCTTGATGTCTGTGTCTTTAGGCTGATGGATGGGATGTGGAGCATGGATTTTTTGTGTTTAATTAAGCTGAGGGGGTGACAGGCACCACAGGAAACCTCCAGAAAATTGATTTTTCCTCACATATCCACCCACGCAGGAGCTGTGTTGTGTGCAGATGCCTGGAGAGTGTATTTTGGGGGATCTGTCGGTGTTTTCTTTGTATGCTGAACTTAAAACCAGGCAAGGTTTGTGGGAATACCTAATAGTTCTTTAAAAATTAATGTGGCATCTATATTTAAATTATATTTTGGGTCTATTTTAGGTTTTCTTAAAATGCTCCATCCTTCAAAGTGTTCTGGGAGCAATGTGATCTAGTGGAAGGCTCCCTGTCCATGATAGGGTGGAACAAAATGAACTTTCAGGTCCCTTCCAACTCAAACCATTCTGTGATTTCTATGGTTTCATAGTAAATTTTATATTAAATATGAATATTCATACTCCCAAACTTCACTCCCTCTTGAGACCACTCCTAATAACCAATCCCAGTTTGACCAGCATGCACATGCTGGAAAAGGCAAAAAATTGGGAAATAAGGGAAATTTCACCTGCCTGGAAAATATCAGCTGCCAGAAATGCATGTTAAATATGAAGATTCATACTCATCCACAGAAAACAGAGTGCTCAGAGACCTCTATTAGTGCTGTACAAATCCAAAGTGAGTGGATTTAAGGAAAAGTGTGGGTTTTTTGAGGAAATAGGGATGCACCTAGAAAAGTGTCCATCAGATCTTACACCTGAAGGAGATGCTGGAACATCTTTAGGGACATCAGATCCTACACCCAAAGGAGATGCTGGAATTGAACTGGTGTTAATGACTGTGAAAAATCAGGGATGAGAATCCAGAGGGGACTTGGGCTAGTTGTTAATGGTGCAAAGAGGCCACTGCCCATCCTCCCCAAAGCCCCAGAGCTACAGCTCAGCTACCAGAGCTCAGGTTTTTGATTCTCCAAGGCCATTCCACAATTACCCCAGTCCAGTATGATCCAAAATTCACCCAAATCTATCTCCCTATGATTTCTTGTGTCTTGCCAGCTCTTCCTTTCATTCTGTCCTCCCTCCACCTCCATCCCATGGCAGCCTGCTCTGCCTCCCTGCAATGCAGACAAGAGCTCTCCTCTCTCAGGTGTTTCACCAAGCAACTCACATATTAAAGCCTTCAAATGCCTTTTCATAAAATGCCCAAATGGTTTAGGATGGAAAGGACATTAAAAATCATCTAATTCCACCCCTCTGCCATGGGCAGGGACACCTTGCACTAGACCAGGTTGGTCCTGTCCAGCCTGGCCTGGAACACTTCAAGGGATGACACAGCCACAGTTTCTTTGGCCAAAAAATTCCATTTCCTGTTCTGGGTCGGTGAAAAGGATGAAAAGGTACAAGGGATGAGACAAACATTTCCTAAGGTGTGTCCCATATATCCCATTTCCCTGGGAAACCAGTCTGGAAATGCAGCCAGCCATGAGTGATGCTTTATAATTAACTGAGTGAGTGGCTAAACACATGAATTTAAATAAAACAATTTCAAACAAGCCCCCACCAAGCTGCTTCTTGCAGGTTCAGCTCTCAGGACTGCACATTTCTGGAATTACTGATTTCTGGACAGCTCCCTGTTCTGTCACTCCTGACATCAAATCTCATCTCCAGTGGCCTGGAGACAAAAACAAATCTCTCCTGTTGAGTTAAATAGGACATAATTCATTGGGCATGTCCTGGGGTGGCCCTTTCCCAGTCACGGGCCAGCTGTGCTGTGAACAAGCCCCTGCAGAAATTCCAGCAGCTGATCTGTGCTCTCACATCCTCCTGCACTCCACTGAGCTCAAACTGCTGCAGTTTAGCGGAGAAAGATGGAATGGGTTGGAAAGGACCTTAAAGGTCATCAAAAATTCTCATCCATCCTCCACTGGGCAAAACACAGCTGCAGTCACCTCCGAGAGTGCCCACAAATGAGATTTTGTGAACTCCTACTAGTTCAGGGCAGTCGAACAGAAATATCCCAGATTTATCCTGGGAAAATTGGGCAGGGAAGCACAAGGGAAGATCTTTTCTTGTATAAAAGCTAAAAAACCCCAAATTTGAGACAGCTAAATATCAGCTTTCATGGAATGAGGGGGAATTTCTAGGCAGGAACTCAGCACTCCCTGCTCTTCCCTCAGGATTTGGCTTTCCAGGAGCACTTTGCTCATGGGGACAGGGAGCAGAGGAAGGGCCTCACCTCTCAGTGTTCATTCACTTGCTAAATCATGGGAATATGGAATGGTTTGGGTTGGGAGGGACCTTACAGGACATTTAGTTCCATAACCTATTAAATAAATAAATAAAGCTCATCAGAGTGCCACATTTCAGGCAAGAAGATCCATGAAAGTCTCAAGCTGATGTCAGGTGGGACAGGAGAAACGAGATTGCAATTATCAGCTGGTGATGGCAGTTATCATTTCCTAAGCCTGAGAATCAATTCTACACAAAATTGTGGGGGGGAAAAAAAAAAAAAAGAAAAGAAGAAGCTAAATGATGCAATCAATGAAGAACCAGAGGGTCAGAAGAACACAATTAATGTCAGTCAAAGTGCTTTATGGAAGGGAGCCTTGTCAAGCCAGCCTGATTATGTTTCTGAGGAGATAAAAGATTGGTGATACAGGGAACAGCCTCAGTGTGAGACTTTTCTAAAAGGTTTGATTCATTTTCCACAGTCATATTAAAAGCAAAAAAAAAGAGAGAAATATAAATATCAAATCAATTAAAAGTTCATCAAATAACATCTCAGGAAGAATTTGTCAATGGAAAATCATCACTGATGCAGGTTCTGCAAGAAGTTTTCAGCATCGTTGTCAGTGATCTGGGAAGAAGAATAAAATCACTGCTGACAGCATTTCTAACAGATGATGATTGCCTCTGAGTAGGGCAGAGGGATTTTACAGAGAGATTTGAATGTTGGGGGAAACGGGACCAAGATGAGTCAAGTCAGTCCACCTGAATGCAAAATTTTGTGCTCAGAACCAAGAAATGAGGCTCAAATTATCCAAATTCCTTCCAGTTCCTGAAGGGAGCTGACAAGAAAGATGTGGAGAGACCATTTACTGGAGGGTGGATTGACAGGACAAGGGGGAATGGCTTCAAACTGATGGAGTGTGAATTTAGATTGGGTATCAGGAGAAACTCAGGGTGGTGAAGGTCTGGAACAAGTTTTCCCAGAGAAGCTGTGGCTGCTCCATCCCTGGAAGTGTCCAAAGCCAGGTTGGACACGGCTTGGAGCAACCTGAGATAGTGGAAGGTGTCCCTGCCCATGGCAGGGAGTTGGAACAAGATGATCTTGAAGGTCTTTTCCAACCCAAACCATTTCATGATTGTCCCAAAACCAAAGCTAATTAGGGAAGTTTTCATGAAGATAAGGCAGTAAAATGTAGAACCTAAATATTACCTGTGGATTTTTCTATGAAAGCTCTGCTTCCTCTGCTTGTTTCCCCTCATGGCGTAAAACTCACATTTAAACTTGTGAGGGACCAGATCTCAACCCCCTTAAGGACTCCTCATGTCCAAATCTTTGCCATCACTTTTCTCTCTATTTTTTATCCCAAAGTAGATGCTCAGGACACTTTTCTGAGTGGGTTCTTTCACTCCAGGGCACTTTTCTGTGCGGATTCCTCCATTTCATCACAAACAAAAGTTGTTACTTCACAGACGATCCACATGCGACTTATCTCCCAAAGTTCAGGGCAAAGAAATAAAGTGCACAGGGCTCATTTGTGCTCTATTTAACTTCCAGTGAAGTGATGATGATGCCTCAAAGCTGCTTCCCAAGAGTTGTCTGCAGCCCCTGAGCCAAATGCCAACTAGGAACAGAAATCTCCAGGAAAGGAGCAGACAAACATTGTCTTTTATAGCTTGGAAACAGCTGTTCCTGCCTTCAGGCCCACACACTCAGGACTCGCTGACCTGGTTTACCCAGCCCTTGGTTTCTGGTTTATATCCCCATGTCTGCTGATAATTGATGCATTTCTAATTGTTATTTAAACTCAGTTAAAGTGAATATTGGTAATTAATTATCTCTTGCTTTGCTGAAATAATTGTACTGCCAGCAGAAATAGCAAAAGTGGAGGCAAATTATGCAAATTCTTTAGTGAGAGCGATTAGGCAGGGGGGTTGTCTCATTTTTGTTTTGTTCTAGGAGGCTTTTTGAGGATTTTTTTGAGCTTGTTGCTTTTTTCTTCCTTGCACTGAACTTTCTGAACCTCTAAAACACCAACCTAGCATCTTTTCTTCAAAACAGCTTTGCAAAGAGGATAAAGATGGAAATAAAGAGACATATGGTGCACATGAGCCTAATTCATGCAAAGTTGCTCATCCTGGGCAGATGGAAATGGATGTTTGAGTGCCTTGGCTGGAAAGATGCCTTAAAACTCACCTTCTTTTTTATTTTCCCTTTGTCATGAGCCTGGCTAATGAGCAGCCCCAAGGCAAGTTTTCTTGCTGCTCAGACTCTTGTGCAAATTAATTTTGCAGCTGTGTGTCTTCCTTGCCCCTCTTCTCCTGAGTTTGGAAGACAGATTTATTTCTTGAGTGACAGCAAATCCAAAGCAAACCCAAATATTCCCAGTCTTAATGAGGAAGGGGTTTATCTGATCTGGAAGACAAAGGGAAAGGAGAAGGAGAGACAAAAATATGTTTGGGACTTCCCCACCAGCCAATGGGATCTGCTAAACTCACTTATACTTATCTTTTTCCTCTTTGCATGTCTTAATATCCTGTCTGAAAATATGAGCCTGCCCTAGGCACAGCTCATGTCAAATTATTGACTGCCTTGAGCTTGGGGGAATTCGTAAGAGATTCATCACTTCATTCTCTTGTTTTTTCCTTTTTTTTTTTAATCCGCTCTCTTTCTTCTCTCATCCTTCTTCCATTGCATCACTGATCCATCAGACATTGATCTTCACATAAAGGTGCAAAGTGAGTCAACAGGCTCCTGCCACATTTTATTAAGCAGCTTTCCAGTGGGAATCAAAAGACATTGGATAAAAGAGAGTGGCCAGTATCCTAAAATAACATCCCCCAAAACCCTTCTCTGAGAGCGTCAGCAAGACTCTGGGTTTTAAGACCCTGAAGCAGTTCAAGACTTGAGAAGGATTAGATGGTGTCTGGTTGTATAAATCTAAATCCCTGACAGCTTTAAAGTGAAAAGGAACAGGTTTAGATTGGATATGAGAGAGGAATTCTTCCCTGAGGGTGTTGAGGCCCTGGCACAGTTGCCCAGAGAAACATCCAAGGCCAGATTGGATGGGATTGGGAACAACTTGGGATAGTGATGTTATCCCTGCCCATGGCAGGGGGTGGGAATGAGATGAATTTGAAGGTCCATTCAAACCCAAACCATGATTCCATGACCTTTAACCACAGTAGTTCAGATATCTGGACAGGATTTTAAGGAACCAAATCCCTCAAGGAGTAATTACTTCCCTGCTTTATCTATATCTCATAATTTTATGCATTTTCATCTGTTTAGAGGCCTAAAGGTATTTGGTGAGTAACTTGTGCAAACAGGATTTCATGGAATCATGGTTGGAAAGGACCCACAAGAACCATCAAGCCCAACTCCTGGCCTTGCATAGACAAGCCCAAGAATCCCATCTTGTGGCTTAAGTGTCGCCCAAGCCCTTGTTGAACTCATTTTCCTTTCTGGTGAAAAAGAAGTCGTTATTACTAATAAATCAAATTATTAATAAATCAATAAATGTGGTTTTTTTTAGAA
Source organism: Ammospiza caudacuta (assembly GCF_027887145.1). Lineage (NCBI taxonomy): Eukaryota > Metazoa > Chordata > Aves > Passeriformes > Passerellidae > Ammospiza > Ammospiza caudacuta. The sequence continues at coordinate 153,983,173 of NC_080593.1, forward strand.
TTTAAGATATTCAATGGAATATTAAACCAAATACTATTCAATGGAATATTAAACCAAATCGTGATCAGTTCAGTGGGAATGTCCCAACATTTCCTGCAAATCCCAGCACTGTTTTTATAGTTTATCCTGCACAGCAGATGTCCTCACTCCAAAGCTGCTTGGATTTTTCAGGGATGGGATTGTTAGGCTCATTCTTCTCCTGTAGATTATTTTCTCCCCCATCCTTTTGAAATTCAGAGGAAAAGCATTTCCTAAATGAGAGCACAGCTGGAATTTCCACTATAAGGTGGGAAAAACTAAGGAATTTATAGAGAGGGGTGTGGGCACAAGACAGACCCTCTGGGAGTGAGCTGGAGGCCGTGAATTCTTCACCATTAATGTCCTTATTTTCTCAAACTATCAAACCAATGCAAATCCTTTCTCATGGCTGGAGTTTGGAAAATTTGGAACACGGCAGAAGCTCCTTGAACGTCCTTCAGGACGTGGCTTGTTGCAACTACAGTTGTCATCTACACTTGAGGGAGAAGATGATGGATTTGTTAATCAGCTTCATAACTCTGATGTTATTGAAATTACACCTGCAAAGGAAAAAGAGAGCTGAGTTAGGAGTTTATGCCTTTGACCCATTCACAAGGTCCTTGAGCTGACACAGTTCTGCTGAAATTCTTCCCAACTCCCATATTTTGCATGGATTTGTCTGTGTCACAGAAAAAGATGGAAAAGATGTCCTCAAGTGCAATATCCACCCTTTTTATGAACACTTCCAGAGGTGGCGAGTTCACCACTTCCCTGGGCATCTTGTTCCAATGCCTGACAACCCTTTCCATGGAGAACTTTTTCCTAATATCCAATTTAAACCTCCCCTGAATAAAATTTGAGTCTTTTCCACACCTGAATTTTGAAATGCTGTACCAGCTTCCCCCACACTTCAAAGGGGAAGGAAGTAGAATTTTTTTTTCCCCACAGGAATTTGGTCCTCAACCTCAGTCCCTCAAATGATTGATGTGAAAACCATGGCTGTCTGCTGACCAAGGATGCAAAGGGAGAGCAAATGATTCCAGGATAAAGAGTGGAAAATGAGAAGAATTGTTTGGGAAAATGACAGAAGAGAGGGGAAAAAACCTCACAGACAATGGGAGATTTTCAATACAGCTCTTAAAAGACCTCTGCCATCCTCCTTAAATCTGTTTCCTCTTCAGAGTGGTTATTTCAGCACAGAATCATGGAATTATTAACGTTGGAAAAGACCCCTGGGATCATCGAGTCTAACCCACCACCTTCTTGTCAACAAGACAGTGAGTGCCACTCACTGTCAAAAATTGAGTCATTTTTTAAAAACTTCCAGGGATGGGGACTCCACCACCTCCCTGGGCAGCCCTTTCCAAAGTTTAACAATGCTTTCCATGAAGAAATTCCTCTTGAGTATTGCATCCTGAGCTCCATCAAGAGATCTAAGACACCACCAAATATTTGTGGGTTTGAGGAGATCCAGCAATGAAAAAAATTTTTTAAGCTGACACTTAAAAAATGCTGAAGTTGGCTTTAAACAGATCAGGATAAGTGGGCAGGTGGTTTGATTTTTCAACCAAAACTTTGAAAATGCAAAATGACATGGAGACTGGAGGAAAACTTAAGGCGCTGGAATTACCCACATGGCTTGGGAACATTCAATTTGTTCCATTGCTTTTCCTAGGAAAAGAAATATTTTCTTCCTGTGTTTTCAAGGGTTTGAATAAATGCTGGGACTAACTTGGAGTCACATGGAGTTATTTAGGGAACATCAGCATTCTGCCTTTGCTCTGGGCTGAGGGGTTGCCTAAGCCCAGGTGATGCAGAGCAAGGGCTTGTGTGGGATAACCCCAGCCTGTGCTTGAGCTTTGAACCTTAGGAATAGATTTTCCAAAAAAGATGTTACAGGTGCAACTGTCCCAGGAGTTTGAGCAAATCAAACCAGCACAAACCCTCTTTATTCCCAGCTCCAAAGCCTTCAGTTTCTCTCCAATCTGCCTTTGGTTTGAGCAAACACCCAAGATTTGTCCTTGGAGCTGGAAATATTCCCTCCCTTCCCAGTCATTTGGTGCGAGCTGGTATCCAAGGTTATTTTGACTTTTTTCTTTTTGGTGATAAATCAGAGAGAGAGCTGTTGATGGAGAAACCTTTTTGTCCAGGTACAATAAAGGAAGGAGCTCTTGGCAGCCATTTGCCCTCTGGCATTTTTCAGTGGTAAAAAAACAAGAAAGAGAAATGAGCACAGCCTTTGGATTGGAGCAAATCCTTACCTTCCAATGGGAGCTGCTTTCCTTTGCTCAACTTTTCAACTTTTGCCTGGGGGTGAATGTGACAGCTTGTTCCTTTTCTTTCCCACCTGAGACTTCCCTGAAGAACGGCTAGCTCATGGCTGCTCCTTGGAGTCCCTGGTGAAAAATAAATGTGGTTTGCAGAGGCAATTTGGATTCGGGCAGCCCTGCTGCAGGGAGATCTCAGTGCCCTCTCCTTGTCTCCAGCTGGTTTTCCCTCTTGAAACATTCCACACTTCACAAGTGGGATAATCCCACACCACACCAGGGCTGCTCCAGCTCGTAATCATGGGGATGCAGGATGTGCAAAGCCAGTGCTCCCCTCTTTGGAGTTGTGTTGGGAAATAATTGCACTGATTCTCCATCCCAGGCAAGGTTAATTAGTGCTTCAACCCATTCCACACCTCCAATTTTCTTTTTCAGCATCAGGAAAACAAACTAATCCTCATGGGAATTCAAGGTGCTTTGGTTCCCAGTGGAGCAAAGTTTCCTAGTCCTGCTTTAGTTGGAGGGATTATTCCTTGGAGAGAGAGTTTTCAGGGTTAGTCCTAGGCTTGAGCAGAAGAAATAGCCTTTGGAAATCACACAGTGTTGTACTTCCTGTGAGAATTCTCAGACCTGGAGATTGATCTGGAACATAAGTGATGAAGAGCAACTGAGGGAGTTGGGAATGTTCAGCCTGGGAAAAGAGAGGATCAGGGGGGACTTTATCACTCCCTACAATCCCTGACAGGAGGGTGCAGCCAGGTGGGAGTTGGTCTCTTCTCTCAGGGGAATAAATGACAGGACAAGGGGAAACAGCCTCAAGTTGAGCCTGGGAAGGTTCAGGTTGGATATTAGGGAACATTTATTCCCTGGAAGACTGGGTAAGCATTGGAACAGGACCCTCAGGACAGTGGTGGAGTTACCACCCCTGGAAGTGCTTGGAAAAGGATTAGACCTGGCATTTTGCCACGTGGTTTATCGGATATGGTGGCAGTCAGTCACAGGTTGGACTTGATGAACTTGGAGGTCTTTTCCAACCTTAACTCTTCCATGATTTCCCACCCCACAGCACCAATTTCTCATTAAACAGAGCACTGCATTACTTCCCCTCACGGTTGCTCCATGTTAATCTTTTTTTCATTCTAACCCATCAAATATTTTGAGTTCATCCTGTATTTCCTTTTTATTCTTTTTTTTTTTTTCCATTTTACCCTCCCTGTCTCTACCTGGAAGAACAATTTGCAGCCCCAACAGAAGAGAAAGGTGGGGATTCACAGAACTCTCTGAGCACTTGGCTGAAGTGTTTATTATCCCCAAACCCAGTTTTGCTCCTAATGAATTCCTGTGCCACACATCCGAATGCCAGCCGTGCTTTCAGGGAATCAGGCTGCCATCCATCACTGCTTAATCTGTCCTTAATGGGCAGCACGTGAGGAGCAGCCACCAGGAGAAGAAGGGACATTAATGGGACAGCAGAGATAAAATGGGGGAGGGAAGCTGAAAAGCCTCATTAGGTGCATGAGCAGCCCAAGGAGAGTTTTCTTTTAATATCTCTGCTTTCTGTCAAGGCTCGATCATCTCTCACAGTGAGGTTTCAAGTCACCCACATATGCTCAGATTTTGTGAGGAAAGGCTCTTGGGTTTTGTTGTTTTGTTTTTTTTTTTTTTTTTTTTTTTTAGCTGAGGGATATTTGTTCAGCCATAAAAGAATGGAATATTTTATAGCCTTCATTAAAAAAGGGCTGTACTTGAGATAAAAGACAGGACAGCAGACGATGCTAAATGACTTGGCAAGCCCTGAAGCTGTTCCAAACCTGGTCACTGCAAAGCTTTGCTCAATTGAGCAGGGGAAAGTTTCAAATCTGGAGTTTTTCCTGCTGCAGGTAAAGATTTATTGGGTGTTAAATATCTGTTCAGTGCTGGGGCTCACTTTGGCCCAAAGCCATCCATGCTTTTATAGGCCAAAGGAGGGATGGGGATGGCTCTGCCTCACTTTACTGGATTTCCAGTTCCACCATCTTGTTTCAACCTCTCTCACATCCCTCACATTGCTCCAAGCCCGTCCAACTTGGCCTTGGACAATTCCAGGGATGGGGCAGCCACAATTTCCCTGGGAAACCTGTGCCAGGGCCTCACCACCCTCATAAGGAAGAATTTCTTCCCAATATCCAATCTATCTCCTTTTTTTATTCTGAACCTGTTCCATGCTCAGCCTTTTATCCAAGACATTCCACAGCGGCCGAGGAAAAAGCAGGATTGTAGGATGATACCTCAACAGTCTGCCTAAAGCCTGACCTTCCCATTTTCCCGTCTCCTCAGGTGATTTTCCTTCCTAGAGGCAGAATTGCACAAACTCTTCTCTTCCTATCTGGTTTTAGATGGTGCAACTGTGCCTTGGGTGTGTTTATTCAGATCTAAGCCTTCCTTTTGCGAGTCTGTGGCCCATAGTGTATTGAGTGGGCAGTATCCATATGCTAAATGTTTTTATGGGAGTATTTTTGTATGTTTTGTTGGGGTTTTTAATGTTTTTTTATGGTTTGGATTTGGGTTTGGTTTGTGTTTTGTTTGTTGGTTTTGTTTGGGTTTGTTTGTTTTATGTAAATTTTGCTGTGTTAGATAAAAGTCAGCGCATACATGAGAAGAAAAAATAGAATCAAAAAGAAAAACTGGTTCTGTTGGAGTCATTACCAAGCAACAGTTTCAATCCCACAGACGGCCCCAGTTGTTCCAAGTGTTTTATTCTGATTCCTTAGGAGTTCATCTCTCTGATCAACAGGGATGGAACATCTTTTTGGCTCTCCAGGTCCTGGGCTCATTTTGATTCCCCACCTTTGGCTCTCCCTTCACAATTCCTGGTTCTCCAATGGAACATAAATTCTCCAAAGCCATTTTCTCCCCTTCCTGATACTTTACTTCCATTTCTTTCTGATTTATCCCCACAAAACAAATTCAATATCCAGGATCCAGGCCAAAGAATCACATTCTGAAGCCATTTTCTTCCCTTCCTAATATTTTTTCCTTCCTGTATTATTGAAAATAGTTCAGAATACTGTCTAATTATTTTCTTTTCTTTATTTTGAGGTAATATGATTAGAAAAGTGTTTTACTCTCATTTTTAAATGGATAAGGGTCTTAAATGTCTTATCTGGAATCATAACCAGGGTCAAGAGGAGAAAATGACACTTAATTGTATCTCAGTGGCCAAACTACAGCATCGACCTCCTAAAAACAGAAAGATTAAGCCCATAAACAATACCATTTGTTCACAGAAAGAGCAAATATTGAAGGGAAATTAATGTAATGGTGTTAATAAAGGGAGTGCTGCAATGAGTACACTGCTATTTTGGGGAATTTTTTCCACACAGAGGGTCTGTGGTGTTTTAGAAATTGGGTGATGCCTCTTGAAGACTGGTGGAAGACATTGGTCTGCATTTATGTTTGTGAATCCCCACACAAAAACTAAAACAAACAAAAAAAACCAAAACCAAAAACAAACCCAAAACAAAAAAAGACCAAAAATAAAAACAAAACCCAACCAAACAAACAAAATAAAATAAATAAAATAAATTAAATAAATTAAAAAAACAAACAAAAAAAACCCCACCAAAAATAATCAATGCTTTGTCCCAAAACTTTTCATCTAGAATTTAACACAAATTCATGAGATATCAATGGACTGACACAAACCCCACCACCAGAAACAATTTGTGGCACTTTTAAATGCAAAGGGAGACAAAACAGATGAAGGAAGTTCTTTTAAACCCTTCATAATAAAACCTTGTGTGTGTTTATACAAAAGTGCTCAAAATCCTTGAAGAGTTGATTAAAAGAGAGGTTAAAAATGCTGCTGGAGCAGAATGAAAGCCCAGATTTGAAGTGATTAAAGCTTCAAGACATAATTGGCTGTGTAGGAATGGTTCAGGGAGGATGGGGGTGGCTGGGGCATCACTTGAACTCTTCAAATTGACCCTCAGAGAAGGGACAAGAAGTGACATTAGAGCAAACTCCTGTGGCTGGACATCTGCAGACCTGAAGGCTCTTCCTGACCATTTACCCTCCTTGATGGAAAGAAATGGTCTCAGTTGTGAGTTGTCACTTCCCATTAAAGCAACTTTCTTCCGCTTCCCTGAGTGCCAGAGAGGGGAAACAACAGCAAAAACAAAATCAGGGAATTGTCTGAGCATCCCTCAGGGTCATTGGTAAGAATCTTTCACTAACTAGGGCCAGCTGGCTGCCAGATAAACCCTTCCATTGCTGTGTGGAGGAGGGAGCAGGGTCAACTTCCTGAAGGGTGGCTGTAGTGAGCTGGGGGTCGGCCTCTTTCTCCGGGCGACAACGGATAGAACAAGAGGACACAGTCTCAAGTTGCATCAAGCTAGATGTAAGTTAGAAGTAAGAAGGAAATACTTCACAGAAAGAGTGGTCAGAAACTGGAATCATTTACCCAGTGAGGTGGTAGAGGCATCATCCCTTGAAGAATTTAAAAAAAGACTGGATGTGGCACTTGCTGCCATGATCTAGTTGAACAGTTAGAACATCGGCTGGACTAGATGATCTTATAGGTCTCTTCCAGTCTTGAAAATTCTGTGATTCTGTGATTCTGTGATTTGTCACAGATCTTTCCAGAACAGTGGCTCCCTGGGCAACAGGCAGGAAGGTGCTGGATAAATGTGGTTTTAGATGCAGGCTCCCTGTGGATTTCCAGATGATCCTTTGCTTGCCAAACTCCCAGCTGTTTGACATCTGGATCAAATTCCTGCTGGGCTCTGCGGGGAGAGCTGTGTCAAAGGAATGTGCTGGTGGCCACGGAGAAAGGAAAAGCTGTCACCCATGTGTGTGAGGCTGAAATAATCCACAGACCCTCAGCTGAGGTGCTCCTCATCCCTATTCAGACAGAACAGGAGGGGATGCTCCTGCTGTGCCAGAATTGGAGCATTTCAGAGTATTTCCAAAATGTTGTTATGGCTGGGCCTTACTGGAGAGTCAATGAAAATCTTCGCCAAATTTGATTTCTGTCTGTACAGTCAGACCTAGATGTCGCCAGGCTGCATTTTAAATGCATTTCTGTCACTTAATGGGTTTTTTGTTGTTTTTTCACAGTTTTTTTTTGTTTGGTTGTTTTTTTTCCCCCCCCCATTCTGCACCTTCTGCCCTGAAGTGGAAGGGAATTCAATCATGGAATCACGGAATAGTTTGGGTTGGAAGGGACCTTCAAGATCATCTTGTTCCAACCTCTCCATGGGCAGGGACACCTCCCCCTGGACCAGGTTGCTCTAAGCCCCATCCAACCTGGCCTTGAACACTTCCAGGGATGGGACAATGCCAGTTTCTCAGTCTGAGTTGTCTAAGACAACCGGATCCCACCCAGCTTAACCCATTTCAGCTTTCTGACTCACTGACAAATAAATACTGACTGAACCTATCTGGGGGATTTTCTTTGTCTAGAAACGCCTCAAAATCACAGGTAAACTTCTCCCCTTCTGAGCCTCTGGGGTTTTTTTCTCCCAGCCTTTTTCATTTTTACCTGGATTTTCCAGTCCGTGGAACAGGGAGCAGGCTGCTTCTGGACCTCAGCCATGGATTTCTGCCTAGACCACAGCCTCAGCAGCATGTTAATGAAATTCCAATATTAAATGACAACCATTAGGCCTGGGCATAAGGAGCAGGCCGCAAATAAAAGCAAGGGTTTATTGTGCAGAGTGATTTCATCGTGCAGAGCGAGTTATTTAATTAATATTTAAAAAACACCTCAAGATTCCATCAATTAACGGAACGAGGATGTACAAATTACCTATAATTATTATTGCCTCCATAATCAGGGAACAGATTTTCCCTCTCTTTCCGAGACATTTGGGTAAGGAGCTAATGAGGGGATTCCACTTCAGGTGTGCTGAGCTTCAGCACTTAATTTTGCCGGGTGAGTGATAAACGGCTCTGAATTATTCCTCACTCTCTTAGCCATAAACCTTTTAACAGCTTCAATTTTTTACAAACCATAGACCCTGCATTACAGTCACCACTCCACTCAGCTCAACTCCTTGTGCTGCTTAATATCCTATAAAACAGCCCTCCTAAAGAACATTTCCATGGAAACAGTCCATTAAAAATGAATTTTATAGCTTATGTTTTCTATAAATGGACAGCTCATTTAATGGCCTTTTGCTCTTACACTTTGCCAGAGCCGCTTCAAATTTAGCCACATTTAATTATTTTATCATTTGAAACAGCACCTTTTTTTATTATTATTTTACTTTATTGCCATTGCAAAATTTCAGCCTGGTTCAATGGGCTCTGGGGTATTTTGGAGCACAAAGGAGGTGAAAATTAAGAATTGCATCCCACACACAAACTATAATAAAGTAAGGTCTCTCCACTGATCTAAGTATTTCAGGGTATCCAAGTTCTGTGAATTTTATCTCAAAATCAGTCCTCTTTTCACTTAAAAGTGCAAAAATGTGCTGTTCAGTAGAACAAGAGGACAGATCAGCCTGCAGATACTTTTTTTGTGTCAAGATGACTTCCCAAAGTGAAGTTTGGGATTGCTTTTATCTTTTGAAACTCTCCTAAAATAAAAAGGAGACATATTTGCAATGAAACCCAGAATCTGAAAGAAAAAAATTTAATTGTGTCAGCACCTTGTTGTTATCTGGACTCCTCAGGAACTGAATAAATTTGTGGTGGATGGTACAATTTATCAGTGCTCTCCCAAGAGAGTTCTTGGCCAGGGCTGTGTTGTGGCTCAATTTCCAGAGAGCTCAGCAGCCTAAGGAAGTTCCTGCAGTGTCACAGGTTCTTATTCATCAACAAACATCAACATCATCATTTTTCAGCTGGCATTATCATCTCCTTAAGGGACCTCAAGCTGGCTTTCGCTGAGATTTATTCATTAAAATCTCCTGGAATCTGTTGCCCTTTTCCAAATAAAAGCCAATTTTTCTGGAGTTCAGCTCAAAGATTTTGCATTTCTGTTGAGAAGTTCACGATGTCCACATGGAAATCTTTGATGGGACCATTTACTTGGGGCCTCATGCATTTCTGTATGCCCAGCCCTGGTGATGCCTTCCAGAAGAGCGAGGCTGAGGATCTGGGGACACCAAGGAGACCATGGATATCTCTGGTCCTATGAAATTTAGCTCCAGAAGAATCACAGGGTCACAGAATGGTTTGGGTTGGAAGGGATCTACAAGATGATCTCATTCCAACCCCTGCCACGAACAGGGACAACTTCCACTATCCCATGTTGATCCAAGCTTCATCCAACTGGGATTTGGACATTTCCAGCAATGGGGCAGCTACACCTTCTCTGAGAAACCTGTGCAGGGCCTCACCACCCTCATAGGGAAGAATTTCTTCCCAATATCCCATCTAACCCTGCCCTCTGGCAGTGGGAAGCAATTCCCTCTGTCCTGCTACTCCAATTTTTTGTCCACAATCCCTTTCTACCCCTCTTGGAGCCTCTTTAGGCACTGGAAGGGGTTCTGAGGTCTCCCTGAAACTTTCTCTTCTCCAGATGAACACTCCCATCTCCCTCAGCCTGGCTCCAGAGCAGAGGGGCTCAGTCCTCAGATCTTTGTGGCCTCCTCCAGACTCATTCCAAGGTCCACTCCCTCCATTTTCTATGCTTGTGCTCCAGCTCCCTAAGGAGGTTGATGGCTTCCATGGGACTTTTTCCAGTTTTTCAATGGGTTTCACTTCCCTGACAAAAAAACTAAATCTCCCAGAGAGGAAAAACTGCCAGGTCCCTGAAAACTCCCCAGTGCACACAGCTGCTGCGTAATCTGCTCTGTGCTTCTGTCTCCTTACCTGTGCTCTTTCACCAGGCTGGGATTTCTACTGGAAAACCCTATCATAAAGCTGGATATGGCTTTATTCCCAGCAGGGCAGCTCCACTCTCCTGCTGTCTGCAGTAATTCTCTCAGGGGCAATGATGAATGGGCTGCCACTGATCTAAATCCACAAAAAAATTCCCCAGGAGTCAGGACCTGTTACCAGAAGCATTACTTCTTACTCTTTTTTATTATTTTCCTTTTATTTTTTCTTTTCTTTTTTTCTTTTATTTTTCTCTCAGATGAGTCAGCACAGGCCATGATCCCACATTCAGAGTAAGGGAATACCAGGAGGGAAGCAAGACAATCTCTTTCTTTCCCAGTGATATGTTCCACAAAATAAAAAGCTTGGATCCTGCTGAACGTGCCTGGATGACCAACTGCTGGAATTAAAACCCTCTCAGAGATTTAACAGCCAGCCAGTGTGAAATTTTGCTTCCTTTTAACCATGAAAACAGCAACGGAGCCTGACTAACAAGGGACAATTAACTGGAAAACAATTGGAGTTAGAAAAGATGCTGTGAGCAGTTATAGAAATATTCTCCATTATACCTTAAAATAATATTCATCCATGCTTAATAAATACCTAAAGATTCCCCTCTGGCCTTCAGCATGCAAATCAAGGGATCTTTATTTTCATCAACTAACATTAAATTATTTTTGCAAACTCTGTATGATTCTATGAGGATTAGAACATTTGGAAGTTTGAGTAGCAAAGTTTGACACCTACCACAATTCCATATTCATAAATCTTCACTTCTGAGCCTTTTAGTCTTGGTTCTAGAAGATCTTCCCAGTTTCCATGTTGGGTGTCTTGCTAAACCAACCACAGGTTGGATTCAATGATCTTGGAGGTCTTTTCCAACCTAAACAATTCTGGGATTCTGAAGGGAACTGTAAGAGGAATTTAATGTTTTGAGGAAGGTCATGGAGGACCTGCTGCCACCCCTGCTCTCCCATAGAATTCTGGTCTGAGATCATGCAGAGAGATTTGCTTTTGGGTGGTTCACATTGAATTAATCAGGAAATAGGGATATTTCAACTTGGTCAAGTGGAAGATGTCTCCGCCCATGGCAGGGGCATGGAAATAGATGATCTTTAAGGTCCCTTCCAACCCAAACCCTTCTGTGACTCTATGATACTCTAATAGAATATTATTGATTATCAAGTTCATCTTTTTGCAAAAATCTTGTTTCAACATTTTCTGTCTCTTCTCTAGAAAAGTATATAAGAACAGAAGATGAAATTTTTAAAACCTCTTCTTTCTGAGGCATTTCTAAGCTGAAATTTTCCTCCCTCTTGTGGTAAGCGTGTCTGACAGTTAAATATATTACCTGTGAAAATTTTCCACTTTGTTTTTGCTCTTATTTCCACTTTCAGCCACTGTTTCTCAAATCTCTTGCAAAAATTACCTCCTTCTCGTCAGTCTGGAGCACCTTTAGTTTTTGAGGGCAATTTGGTTGCCTGCTATGGGTTTTCTAGACCTCAGGATGTCCCTCAAACCTTCATCTTCTGGTCCAGATTATCCTATCCAATCCACTCCTGGATAATCATGGCTAAATTGCCATGAAAACAACCTTTTGGACACTCAGATAATGTAGGGAATGAGAATTTGAGCTCAAATCCAGCTGACCTGAAGGCTGTTGGTGCCATGTTTAGTTGAGATAGATTCTGCAATTGATCCCAAGGACTCATCCCTGAGTTCACTGGAATATCTTTGCTCAACAAGGTTTGGGACAGCTCAGGGTGGGCACCCAAAATTCAGGGTTTTTTATGGTTTAGGCAATCCAGCAGCATTTTTAAGAGCTAATGCTGAAGAAACAGAGAAAGGACTGAAATAATCTTAATTTGGAGATTAAAGAACTCTGTTAGGACTCAAGGCTACAGGGTTGTTGTATCATCCCACCTCCCCAGGTTTCCCTCATCCACATCTCCAACTATTTTTCTTATCACTACAGGGACCAAGTACTTCCCAGAGCAATTACACTCTCAGGGTAATATCATTTCTGAGATCTGGGTTTGCTCACTCAGAGAAATAAAAAAGAAATGGCAGATGAAAAAAAACGAGATATTTTAATATTTGGAGATGTTCAAAACATGCCAAATCCTTCCTCTCATGCTTTATCCCCTGAAATCGTGCCTGGTGAGGCTTCAGTGCCACCAACCCCTATTGTTGCAGGCTTCCAAATCATTTTATTTAGGGAAATAAAATGTAGAAGGTGATTTGAACGTTAATGATGTGAGATATGAGTTTTTTATGTGTCAACTCCGTCTCTGCCTAATGATCTAATTCACTGCAGGCTCCTGGTTAAAGTAGAAAATGTGGCCCCTCTCAGAACACCACAGGACTAAGTGATACCTCACTTAACAGTTCCCTCAAGTCTGTGTGGTGATGAATAACAAGGATCTGTGAATTAGAGAGAGATCAGAAGAGTTTAGGGCACCTCAACCTTCTTCATTTCAATCCTGCTCCTCACAAAAAAACCTCCCTGGGTGGGAGTGATATAATATGGATCACATCATCTCAAGGCTGGATGAATCCTTAAGAGTTCTGGGTTTGCTCATCCACTTTAGGAGGAAGAAAACAATCAGATTTGTCCCCAGTTGCACATTTCTGTTTGGATATGGATTTTGTATTTTCTCCTGGCTGAGCAGTAGCTGTGACTCAAAGTTTACTGTGTCCATCGCTGTGAGAAGCAAAGAGAAGTGGAAGTTTGAAAGTGAAAAACAAAGTCAAAATAAGGAGACAATATATCCGAAGTGAAACAGAACATGCCCACCTGTTCTCTCTGGTCTGCATGGACTACTGTGGTCTGCAATTGGTTTATTTTATATGGTGAAATGGGATATTGGGAAGAAATTCCTCCCTGGGAAGGTGAAACTCCTCAGGTTTCCCAGAGAAGCTGAGGCTGCCCCATTCCTGGAAGTGTCCAAGGCCAGGTTGGATGGAACTTGGATCAACCTGGATTAGTGGAAGATTTCCCATGTCAGGGGGTGGAAGGAAATTATCTTTAAGGTCCTTTCCAACCCAAACCATTCTGGGATCCTGTGTGAGATAAATACATTACAGTATTTCTCACATATGGAAAAAGAGTTGAGTGGACAATTTCTCTTTAATTCTTCTTCAATTAGCACCGTGCAATCCATACCCACATTACCTCTTGTTCACAGCTGTCTCAGGCCCAACCAGGACAATGCACATCTGCTTCCAAAGTAAAAACCATGGAATTGTGGATTCATTAAGGCTGGAAAAGACCTCCAGAGTCATCCAGTCCAACCTTTGACTGAGCACCACCATCCTCACTAAGCCATGTAATAAAGTGCCACATCAACTAATTTTTAGAGCACTTTCAGAGATGTTGACTCCAGCATTTCCCTGGACAGCCTGTTCCAGTTCCTAACCACTCTTTCCATGAAAAAAATTTTCAGGATATCCAACCTGAACTGCCCCTGGAGAAACTTGAGGTTATTCCCCATAGACAATAGGAACAGGAATAGGAATTATAGGAATTATGTCATTTACCTCCTATCCATTGTTACTGTAGATTTTACACTACGTTTATTTACACAGAGAAATTGTACCATGAGCAGCTCCACAGATACCAGCAGAGGAGTAACAGAATAAGTCCCTAAAAAACCCAGTGAATTGGCATTAATGTAGAAAGAAAAGAAAAAAAAAAGACCTGAAGTATTTTTGTTCTTCAGAACTGTTGGACTGAAACAATTCAGGTCCATTTAACAGCTGAATTCGTCAGTGGAAAAGAAGGATTCTCTAGGGATGAGGTCCTTTTTCTTTGCTCACAGACAATATTTAATTTAGAAATTTAGCCCCAAACAACAAACCATTAAGAGACAAAAAGCTTTTGATGCTGGTTGAGTAACTGGTCCGCTCAACCCAAGCTGAAAGTTTATTTCAACAAAAGGAGTTGATTGTTTTGGGTTCATTTAACCCAAGAGAGTTTTTATCCTGCCTTCATTGCTCCACTTTATCACCTGAACAAGTGCAAAGAAAGAGACGAAAAACAATTGATGAACCTTTTACACACAACCTGAATTTGTAATACAAGCTGGAAACCACTGAAGTCTGAGCTCTTACTGCCCTAGGTCTTACCTGCAATTAGCAGAAGGGTTTTGGAAAGATTAGTGACTGTTTCTGTTTTTGTTTTGGATGACTTCAGCAGGGTCAGGCACTCTCTGTTTTGTTAAATCCAAGGAGAGACAAATCCCCCAGCCAAATTATCCTGTTTCCTTCCCCACCTTGCTCAATGGCACAGCCATAAAAAATTCACAGCCACTAATGACCTGCTTGGCCCCAGCTTTATTATCTAATTTGGAAGTCATCTCTTTTATTTTACTTTTTAATGGCCTGGTTTTATCAAAGTGTGCAAAAGGGGGCGGTTGGAGGCAGAGCCACACACCCATAAAACTGAACTTTATTGGAGAAATTATTAAACTGATTTTATCTCAACTCAGGAGTTTTGTCACTTTTATCCTTTCAATTCTCTCTTCTATTCACTGGGGGGGATGACTGAGCATCTCTGGGGTTAAAACACAGCAGTTTTATGAAAATTACATTATAATTTTTAAATGCATCGATTTTAGCAGCCTCATCTTCTGCAGGATGATGGAGGAGAGAGAACAAATTCAGATTCCCTTCAATCCACAAGTTTTGTGAGGAAGCTGAAGTGTTCACACTTAGCAATAATTAAAGAGGGGCGTTTGGATTTCTTAGAGTGTTTGTTAACATTTTTATATATCTCATATTACAACTTATCTGTTGTATTACTGATACCAGTCTTGAATGTGAGTCTACTGCCACTTAATTACCAGATGTTAATAAACTAATCATGGAATCCTAGAGTGCTTTGGGTTGGAAAAGACCTTTCACAAGGATGTGCAGTGACAGGACAAGTAAGAATGGCTCTAGATCTGAAAGAGAGCAGATTTAGGAGGAATATTGGGAATAAATTATTCCCTGTGAGGGTGGTGAGGCCCTCGCACAGGTTGCCCAAAGAAGCTGTGGCTGCCCCATCCCTGGAAATGTCCAAGACCAGGTTGGATGGGGCTTGGAGCAACCTGGGATAGTGAAAGATGCCTCTGACCATGGCAGAAAGCTGGAATGAGATGATCTTGTTTCCAACCCAAACCATTACATGATTCCACGAACAGGGCAATTCCCTGTTCCAAACCAGCAAACCAGCAGGAATTTTATCCCAAATCAGCAGGAATAATTGCAAAACTCTGGTTTGGAGTATCCCTGAGCCTGAGGGCAGCACAGCTCCACACAAATGTAGGAAAATCCAAATTCAGTTGGTTTTGTGAGTTTTTTTTTAACAAGGCCTTAATCATGGATTCATCCATCATTGATGGATTCATCCATCCATAGGATTCTTCCATCTGTGGCATGGGATGGGATGGGATGGGATGGGATGGGATGGGATGGGATGGGATGGGATGGCATGGGATGGCATGGGATGGCATGGGATGGCATGGGATGGGATGGGATGGGATGGGATGGGATAGGATGGGATGGGATGGGATGGAATGGGATGGGATGGGTGGTTTCTGTGGGCTTGCAAGTCCTTAAGCAGGTTGCTCTGGTGGCTACAGAGGGCTGAGAAGTTCTGACAAAGCAGCAGAAACAGGAATCAGGACCATGCCAAGGCATCTCTTCCCAGTGAGACCATCAGGTGGAAGAGATTCTGCTCCAGTTTCAAAGTTGCTCTCTACAGCTCCTCCATTTTCCAATTTTCTCTGTCTTCCAGCTCTTCCCCTACAGCAGCACTAACAGCATCCACAGGTAATGATTCACTGAGAGATCATTTTCCTATTTTGGTTTCTCCATCACCCTCTGGCCACTGAGGGTCTGCAGGGTGACAACTGTGGCCCCTGGTGCTCTCCTAGGAGCCACTGTCTTACCTTGGAGTAGCCATAAAACCTGGGATTGACAGCAAGTTTGTAAATTAAAAAAAGTGGCATAAGAAAAGCCCATGGGGTCATGATGTCTCCTGGCTTTTCAGGAGCTGCCTCTGCAGTTTATCCAGAAGGAAAAATTATAAAAACTCAAAGGAGATATGCAGAGGGGAAAAATCCCTGTGCAGACAGAGCCAAGCTCCTCAGATCCATTGCAGCTCCCTTCTCCAGGCATCCATGGGGAACATTTGTTTCCCATTTAACATCATCGTTGACATTTCATTGTCACAAACCTCCCAGATGCCTCGCTCTTTCAGAGAAACATTAATGGAGGCTGAGAGATTATTTGCATCCCTGGAGTTTTTAGACTGGGAAAGAGGCTTTTGGGCAAGTTTGATGTGATTTTTCTCCCCTATTCTCTCTAACATGTGGAAGGATGTTTTCCTCATGGCAGTTAAAAGTTCCCTCATAAGTGATCAGTTAGAACTTACTTAGGCTAAATCCTGACTAAATCCCAAATTTTGCAGATACCAATATTTGGAATCAAATTGCATTTTCCCTCACAGCTGCTTTTCCTAACCTATCTTTGCAATGCAGGGGCCCTCTGTACTGATCCAGGACACTGAGATGCATTTAAGAGTTATGCCTTTTTCCATATTCCTAAAAGGAATGTGCAAACAGAAATAAAAATTAAAGTCTCAGACTCTCATGGGCTTTCCTGACACTTTGTGGTCCCTTTGTTTTCCATCTTGGACACAAGACTTTGTCATCTTTGCATCACATTTCATACAATGATTACGTCTCCTTGATATAACATCTCCAGTTATTCAGTTGGATTGGTGGCAGTTAAAACCAGTTCTATATCTCATGGAATATTTATCTTCTTTTTTAATAGTTTTTTATTTTTAAAATCCCATAATTTTCAAGTGAATAAAGTAGAAAACAACTCTACAATCAGGAACTAAGAGAAAAGAGAACATTTTAGGCTCCATGAAAGAGAGACACCTTGGGCTTCAAAAACCGATTTGTAGACATCTGCCAAGAGAAAAATCTCTTTAGGACAGAGAGAAGTTTGACTGCAACTGAGACAGGTCTTGTTCACCTGCCTACATTTCTGTATAGACGTCTAGGAACTCCATGTCCTTTTTTTAACATTTCCACAGATGGGAAGCTAAGACCTCATTTCTCACTGGAGAATGTTGTTGGTCATGGAATTGTTTGCACCTTGGTTCTGCATAATATTGGAGCTCCTGCTCCCAGGAATATCCAGCAGGAAATACATGGAGAATGAATGGAGAATGGGCAGATGTGGCAGCAGAGACAAGACTTTTGGAGAGGCATCTTTGACCTTTTGGGATCCAGAGCCCAAAATGTGTGAGACAGAGGCAACTGGAGCAGTTTTCCAAGAAATGGAGAGCAGCTTCTTTGGAGGGGCTGGTGTCACCCACCTTTGATGTCACAAAGACAAGAGAAAGGAGACCTGAATGGGAATCTTCTTCAGGAAGGAGGAGAAACAAAAAACAATCCAGTGCCCAGATTGTGGGAGGTGCAAGTTCTTCACCCTTCGTCCAATTAACCCAGAGAAAGTGGGTCTGTAATGCTTGAGGAAAAGTTTTTCAGGAGCTACTGTGGAGACTGGATTTGCTGTGGTAATTCACACTTGTCAAAGAGGAAAAAAGGAAAGGGCTCCAACTTAAAATGCCCCAAAATCCAGATCAAAAATGTACAACCATAAATCCTGGATGCTTCAGCCAGGGCAGCCTCCCACTCCTGAGAAGAACAGAGAAGAAAAAACCCTCAATAATTCTCCAAACTTCTGAAACAGGGAAATATTTTCATTTGCTCATTGATTGCTACCATTAACTTCAGAAAAGAGCAATTGCTCTTCTATTAGTAAGCAACAATAACAACAACAACAAAAACAACATTATAAATAGGTTTATCTTTATTTTCAGCACTAAAAATTGAGACTGAAAACCATTACATTACTCCAGGCAGGGAAATGAAGCCCAGCAAAGTGCTATAGTTACAGTGTCCTGGGATGGAGGCTAAAATATCCATCTTTCCCCACAAAATATTTTTACTCTGTGGTTAGGGCATTGCAGGTTGTGAAATGGATTCTCCAAGCCCACATTTTCATGGCTACAGCATTAATAAGACCCACAGTAAGTGGTTTTATTCCAGTTTGGCTCTTTCCAAAATTATCCTGCAGCGAGTTTAATAAAACCAGAATGTGGTTTGGTTCCTGCCACAGCATTCTGCAAAATAAATTTCTATGGACACGTGGAAAGCCCGGATACAAAGGTGTTAATCTGCAGCTTCAAGAAAGAACAATTTCCTTCGGAAAACTAATGGAGTTGTTTTGTAATTGTGAACAATTCCTGCAGCAATGGAAATGTCAGCTATTATGTATTCTTGTTATTTCCCACAGGCATTTCCCTTGACTGATATTCCCATGGCTGAATAAAATGTTCCAACCCATTATCCAGGGGATTTTACCTAAGTATTTTTCTCAAACAATCCCCTCTACCTTTGTGAACAAGTGACTTCTCACGCTCATGTTGTGACTAATGAGTAAAAAAATAGATTAAAACCCACCTAAAACACAGATTTCAGGTAGCTGCCCATGGAAAATAGAAATTGTTGGAAAAGGCAAAAAATATCCCAAGAGGTTCTTCAGGGATTGCTCCCAAATCTGAGGTTATTTTCTGCAGGTCGCTCAAGGCAAATATTATACATCTCCTTCTTCCCAGAATCACAGATTCAAAAGGAAAAGTATAAAAATGACATGCACAAAGTCACAATTTCCCAGGACATCTCTCCTAGCAGCCAGAGAGACTCAGATTCCTCCACTCAATATCCTACAAAATACAACAGAGATTCTATGCAGACACCAAGAGCTGAAAAAGGAGCAACAGATTCTTAGATTCTTTTAAGTTCCTAAAATATTGAAATATTCTACCATAAATTTTAAGATGTTTTGTTTGATCCAAGGATGATTGTGAGCTTGGAAAATTGTGTTTAATTTCATCCCAAACCAGAATGTTGTAAATCCATGGGCTGAAGCAGAAGGATGGCCACAGGTACAAACCTGACCATCGCTGGCATGAGAGGTGGCAGGAGATGGTTTTGTTGAACCTTGAAATCCTCTAATATGAATCCACATATTTTTATGGCAACACAGCTGAAAAACAGGGTGTGATTTCATGGGGGAATTTTTCACATAGAATTAAATGGAGATTACGTGGGGCTTTTCTTGGCTTCTCTTTTCCCCCTTTCTAAAGGAAGCGACCGTTCCCTGACAGGGATTTTGTTGAAAGTCCTAATTCCTTTCCCAGAGATTTTGGGTGTTGACACAAACCAAGGTCACACCCAGTGCTGCCTCCTGGCTCCAGAAATCATGGAATGGAATCCAGAGTGGTTTTGGTTGGAAGGGATCTTAAAGATCATGGAATTCCACCCGCTGTCATGGGCAGGGACACCTTCCACTATCCCAGGTGGCTCCAAGCCCCATCTGGCCTGGACTTGGACACTTCCAGGGATGGGGACTCCACAAACTCTCTGGGCAATTTGTGCCAGGACCTCATCACCCTCACAGAGAAGAATTCTTCCAAAATCCCATCTAAACCTTCTCTCTTCCATCTTAAAGCCATTCCCTGTGTCCTGCCATTCCATCCCTTATCCAAATTCCCTCTCCAGCTCTCCTGGAGCCCCTTCAGGCACTGGAAGAGGATTTAAGGCCTCCCTGGAACCTTCTCCAGGCTGAACACCCCCAGCTCCCAAACTGAGGGGCTCCAGGAGAGTTTACCTCCATTTGCTAAACCCATAAATCAATTAATTGCTGTCCAAATTAATTTCTATGTATTTTTCAACTCATCCATGGAAGCACAAAGCAGATGTTTCAGTAAGAAAGGAGTCAACACTGATTAATACCCTAAAATGTGAAGGGAAAGTGTGAGGAGATGTCAGAATTTCACTGCGTGGTTTTTCAGGTGGAAAATCATTACTGAGAATCTCACAACAACTTTCTTCCCTTCAAACCTAAACTTTATAAAATTTAAATTATATATTGGGGAGGGAGAAAAGTAAAAGTTAAACATGATAATGATATTGTTTCTGACTTGTCATTCTTTATCAGGCAATTAAGTACAATGTGACATTTTCCTGACAAAGTAGCTCTGTACAGCTGTGTCTTCCTCCAGACAAAACATAAAGCAAATTAGAACGTGTGCATCAATAAATCTCCATGGCTGCAGCTGTAGCAGGGGAGGGAAGAGGGGGAGGAGGGAATGATGATGCATGGAGTTTTTTCCTGCAGATCAGTATCATCTCCACTTTCATTTTTCTTTTGTTTTCTTTTCTTTTGATTGAGATCCTTGATTAAAAATTTGGAGCATTGTGTTATCCCCTAATAGCTCTTGGTTTAAGATTCCAGTCCATGGAAGTTTCTAGGAATCTCAGAATTCCCTGGATTTGGGAGCAGCCCCTGTTCCATCCTGAAACTGATGGGCAAACCAAGACCCTCAGGAACAAAACAATTTGCTTAAAACCAGAATTTTGGCACCAATACCCACACGGAGACACCTCAAGTACATCCTTCAGCCCCAAGGAGAGATCAGCTAAATATTAATCCCTCTCTAGATACAACCCAGGTTTGTGCATCCAAGTCCAGTCCATTAATCCCAAATCCATCCTCCCATCTGCTCCAGATGGATGTGTTGGCTGCTCCCCATTCACCAGCCAAGCTCTGGGCCTTGGCAAGCCCAGACTTTCTGCTAAGTTGGGTTTTTCCTGGTACAGGAGCTGCCACTCTCTGGCCAGAATTGTTTGCAAACCTTAAAGCTGGAAGTGAGGAGATTCCAGGCCTCCCCTGGGTCTGTTTTCCTGGAGCAAAGCTGATGAGCCGTTTCCCTGTGTGGCTGGCAAAGCCTCTGCCTGCTGTGTTTACATAAATCACAATAAATC
Source organism: Ammospiza caudacuta (assembly GCF_027887145.1). Lineage (NCBI taxonomy): Eukaryota > Metazoa > Chordata > Aves > Passeriformes > Passerellidae > Ammospiza > Ammospiza caudacuta. Next base: position 154,004,159 of record NC_080593.1, read on the forward strand.
TCATTCAGGCAACGAGCCATGCGCAAAGAGAAATCACCGCCAGACGCTCCTGCAGACGAGGACGCTGAAGAAACCCTAATTCAGCCACCAGCTCCCACAGCCCCAGATTTTGTGCAGGAAAACTCCGGATAATGGAGCCCAGAAGATGTGGGAGGGACAAGGTTTGGAGATTTGTAGCCACAATTGCAGGTCAGAGAGCGCTTAGAGCTGGAAGGTTTGGTGTTCCTCACTTACAAGACAAGATTCTGAATTTTATCCTATCAAGGGCCCAAAATAAACTATTTTTTCCAAGAGTTTACCAGTTAAAGGACTAAAAAGTGCCTTAAAATTAGGATTAGTAGATGACTGTGGATACAATGAGTTTGAAGGGATCAAGCCCAGATTCACCAGAGCAGCATGAAATTGATGGGAGCTGGAATGGGGACTGAAGACTTGGTGCAGAATTTAATCTTCACTGTGATCCTTTTACTTTTAAAAAACCCCAAAACCATATCCTTTTACTTTTTAAAAAAGCCCAAAACCATATCTTGGGATATCAAGCCCAAACCAGATCTTGGCATCAATGACAGCCCAAACCCAAGATAGTTTTGGGCTGTCATTGATCCTAAGAAATCCTGAGCTCCTCTCATGGGATCCAGTGACAGCATGGGAAGGGAAGAATAAATAAATACAGGAAAAATAAGAAGGAGCTAAGTCCAAAGTGGTAATAAACCTTTTTCAGAAAGTATCCCAGTGATTTTTTGTTTTCCACAGAAAAATAAAGATTCAGACATAATAATCCCAAAACTTCTGGGTTTATATGAATTTTTAGACATTGCTGAGCCTGTTTCATCTCTGTATGGCAAATTTAATTCCACTGCTTACAGCAATGTGTTTTCCCTCAGTTTAAAGCAGTGCTGGGGAAGGAGAAACATGCTCTGAATTAATCTCAGGCATAAACTGATGGCAAGTTGAGAGAGAGGGGAGGGTGGTCCCAGAGGGTAAAGGACTCAATTTCTCCAGATGTAGCTCTAAATAATTAATATCTTGTTCCAGGTCCCTGCTAATCCAGCACTGCTGCAGGACTCGTGCTTTCTATTGCTGTTAAATGTGTTACAAATGCTCTGCATGAGTAAGCCCGGCTCACCAAGGGCCTGATCTAAGCTCAGCTCATCTCTTGGCTGTGTTTGTATCCTCATGACAAGACAAAGAGAGGCATCCTCTTGCTTTCCATGAGCTTTGGGAGAAAAAATAGAAAATTATGCTGTTTCGCTATTTGTTTTTGAAAAACCTGTTATTTCCAGCACAGAAAAACAGTAAAATACAAGTGCTGCTTTCTAGTGACAATCCAAATTAATAGGACACAACAAATTTCATGGGGTTTGGACAGTGGGACATGAAAAACAGGAATTTATTCAAGCTAAAGAAAATAAGATTGAAGGGATGACAAAGGTTGGAGTGAGTACTGCTGAGAACAGAAATTAACAGCAATTGGAGTTCTCAGTGTGGATGTTGCCTTGTCCCCTCTTGATTTTGTCAAATAGATGCCTAACATATTTAAATGTTTAAAAATCATGGAATATCTTGAGTTGGAAGGGATCCACAAGGATCATCGAGCCCAGCTCCTGGTCCTGCACCTCAAGGGTCACACCATGAACCCTTTGTGCTGACAAATGAGTCAATAAATTGTTCAGCTTTATATTTTATTTTATTGTATTTATTTTATTTTATTTTATTTTATTATTTTATTTTATTTTATTTTATTTTATTTTATTTTATTTTATTTTATTTTATTTTATTTTACTGATTTCATTTTTCTTTCTGCCTCTTGGGTAGAAATGGAAGCATCAAACATCAGGCTGTCCATGCCTGCTCCAAGGAATCCAGGCCACTTGAGCTGGATGTTCAACAGCCATCCCAGAGCTCTTTCCATTTTATAACTTCAGTCCTTTCCGGGTTTAAACAAAATTTAATCAGAAAGAATCCTTTCTCCCAGCTCCAGCTCCTGGAAATGTGGCATTCCTTACAATTCTCATAGTAGCCTGTGGTGACTGAGGTGGGAAATGTGTTTTTTGGGGTTTTTGGACCTTCCTGGTCTGAATGTCATTGCAGAAACCATTGAACTGTTACAAATAATGTGGATTTTATAATAATAAATTACATTTTTGTTTTGCAGAACGAAGATAAGCAAAGATAATGCAAATCTAGAGGAGCTGTGAGGGAGAAGAGAACTTTCTGCTCAGGTCAAGTAGTTCAAGAAGGGATTTTTGGGTTTGTCCTATGCAGGGCAAGGAGCTGCACTTGATGATCCTTGTGGGTCTCTATTCCAAGTCAGGATATTTTATGATTCTATGATTCTATTTAGGGCTCTTAGTGATATCCCAGGAGGATTCCCAGCATCCCAATACCATTCCAGAGGGGTGTGGGTCTCCCTGAGCCCTGTACAGATATTTCAGATACCCTCAGGCACCTTTCAGACATCTTTACCTGAGGAAGAACCCCACTTATCCAGCATCTGGATGTTACAGATCCTAATCCTTCAGCAGACATTAACACAGCTATGAAACACAAGATAAGACACTCTTATCTCTGTGCTCTCCTTCCCCTCGCAAACCAGAGAGATCTCCACGCCTTCCCATAACCCCTCCTTTGCCTTCTTCCCTGAAATCCATGAGGGCTTTATGAAGAATACAGAATTTCTCCACAGGAGCTCAGAGATCTTTAATCTCTTCTGGATATTTTAATCTCTAATTTTTTTATCGATGGAAACTGATCTCTTGGAGGATTCAGTTTTCTCTTTTTTATTAAAGCCGAGTAAATGATGAAATTCAAATTATTTCTCACCTGTAGATGAGAAGATGGTGGTTCTTAGCACACAAAAGACAGCTTTGAGATTTCACTTCTACCCCACAGACCAAGTCACAGCAGTGAACCTAATCCTTCATGCCTCAGTTTCCCTCTTTGGGATCACACCCATGTATCCTATGAGCCTGGAGCAACAGGAAAAGGGAGAATGTCTTCAAAATGAAAGAGAATAAGGTTAGGTGGGATATTAGGAAGAAATTACTCCCTGTGAGGGTAGTGAGATTTTGCCCAGAGGAGCTGTGGCTGTTCCATCCCTGGAAATGTTTAAGGCCAGGTTGGATGGGGCTTGGAGCAACCTGGGATAGCGGAAGATTTCCCTGGGGCTAGAACTGGATGATCTTTAAGGTTTCATTCCACACAAACCATTCCATTCACAGAATTGCAACATTTCTGGACCCTTTTCCCAGAGAAGTCTTTGGCAGGGATAACGGGTGATGTCTGATTACATCATCCTGTATGATGATGACGTAAGGAGTGACATCAATGATCCACAGGATGGGGATTTCTTTTCACCAAGCCCATCCGAAGTACAATCATGTGGAAATTTTCCATCTCAAACAAAATGTCCAGAGAAATCCATCTCATTTCTCCTTTCTGGAATTCCACCAGCAGCAACCACCAGTTGCTCAGTGACAAAGCACAGTTGGATTTTGCCCATTGCTCTCCAATCTTACTTTGTGTCAACTCCAATTTTCATGGTTAAAAACATCTGTTAAACCTGCTAATTAACCACAAGCTTAAAAATCCTCCGGAAATATTTCTACAGAATGGTTTTAAACTAAAAGAGGGAAAATGTAAATTAGATACAAGGAAGAAATCCTTCCTTGAGAGGGTGGTGAGGCCCTGGCACATGTTGTCCAGAGAAGCTGTGACTGCCCCATTTCTGGAATTGTCCAAGGCCAGGCTGGACAAGGCTTGGAGCAACCTGGGACAGTGGGAGATGTCCCTGTCCATGGCAAGGGGGTGGAATAGGAGCATCCTTAAGGTTTCTTCCAACCCAAACCATTCCACGATTCCACGTTATTCAAGGTGTGTAAATCTATGTTTTCTCAGGGATGATCAACAGTGCCTGAACCAAGGATTTCACCCTAAAAATAACTAAAATTCAGCTCATCCCAATGAAGATCTTCACTCCCCATTGCCTCCAGCCAGTTTGTCCACGCTCTTATAAAAATTCCCAGCACTCTTCCAAAGTGCAAAGCACTAGAGCTCTTCCATATATCAATATTCCATAAATCAATTTTCCTCGCTCTTCAATCATTTTTGTTTCAGATGCATCTTTGTCCAGTTTGACATCAGAATCAATGTAGATATAAAAGTGATAAATCATCTGCTTTGTTGGAAATGGCAACTTCAGCACAGGGAACAGCCCTGCCGAGGAATACTTGGAAAAAACAGAGGTACAGAGAGGAAATGTTTGCAGTCATGAGGGCAGAACTGGCATTACTTTATCCTTGACAAGTTCTTTTCACATGTTAATGATATCAGAGAGTGCCTTTTACACAGCACCTTCCGTGCTGCCTTTCCATCATTTATTTGAAGGGATAAAAAGAAAAAAAAAAAAAAGGAAAACGACTTTCATGTGACCCTGCAGTGACAAATTGGAATGCATAAAGCTCATGGAAGAGAAAACAAACAAGCAAACAAACCAGTCTTGAGTTTACACAAAAATGTGGTTTATTTTCCAGAGATTTTTATGGAAAAACAAATAAATTTCCATTTCAAAGTCTTTTTGGAGCTTCTGTTGGAAAAAAAAGACAAGCTGGGGTTTTTTGGGTGACTTAATTATAAACAATAGGAGGAAAAAATAAAAATCAACAATAAAAATCAACAAAAAATCAAAGACAGATATTGGGTGTTTTTAAAAATACAAATATTGAATTCAAGGCCACTTCTTCCTCAGCAACACATTTCCAAAATCACACAGAGGGAAATCCCAAACTCCACAATTATTTCTGGAACATGTTACAAACATCATATTTTGAGGGCAATGAGTGCATGCCAAGGGCTCCACTCAGTTACTCACAGAAGATGTTTTGTTGCATTTGGGATGCTCTGGGATATTAAACACATCCACACAGGACTGGAAACCTGCAGTTACTCACATCCTTCCAGAGCAAGAGACGTGTTTGGAAATACCAGATTACCAGAAATACCAGAATCTGAGAAGTCTTAGATGGCAGCCAAAGGAAGGGACATAAAGAGGAAAGGGAGATAAATAACAGTAAGGGGGGTAGTGGGATTTAAACCCCATCCAAAAAACATCTACTGTGGGATAAGATGTTGGAACAACCTCATCCTTCTCCCACAGTGGGCCAGAGCAAGTTCCTATGGAAAGGTGCCCACCTTTTCCAGGAGTTGAGGTGGACACATCCCTGTGGAGCAAAATCTGGGTTTGACTCTTCCCCACACTTTGTGATTTTTTGGTGTCGTAGGTGAGATGGAGACAATACAAAGCAACACACTCCATTTTCAGAAAGCTTCAAACTGTTTTTATTATAGCATGCCTGGTTTGTATTCCTACAAAAGAATAAAAAGCATGCATTTTACATTCTTACAAGACTCATAAGTCCACACTTTACTCATTGGACTAGAGACAAACAAGGTGCTTATTGGAATAGCCAGTTGCACGTTTCTCTTATTTATCTTTCTTTCTTACTTGGTTTCTATGTCAATGACCTTGGTAGAAAATTCTTTCACGGGTAAACATGATCTTCTTATCAAACTTCTCTCTGGCTCACAGAAGTCACTGTAAAACCTCCGTCCACATTGTGGTGTCTAAGGGTATCCACAAGACATAGAGCTCACCTGATCCGTGGCTAGAAGTCATCTGCAATTCCTCAGAGCATCTCCAAAGCTTCCAAATGGATTTGTGAGGCCATCAATCCATGATTTTATTCATATCAACCCCTCCTATCTTGGTAGCTTTGACTGGAATTTGACTGGAAGTCTTCCCTTCAGACAGCTAAATCTGGGTGAGCTGAATCCTAATTATCCTGGCCTTGTTCCTGCTTTAATTTTGACATCTCCATCATTATGTAATAATAACCTTTCCAGACTGCTTTTGGCTATGGGAAATATTCTCCAGCCCAACTGCTACAGTTTCATTTTGGGAACAGTTCCCTTCACGTTCAATCAGCTGCTGCATTTTTTTAAATGTGAAAATATTCATCGCTTCAGCACTTGTATGAAAAAGAATTGGAGGCATCTAAGTACAGGAGATTTCAGTTTTTCAGAGCTGGTGGCATTAAATACAATCAGGAAAGTTTGTCCAGCCAAAATCTGTGTGAAGTGTGAACATTTCACTGTTATCAGACAGGTTGTTAAATGACCTTTAAGTTCTCCTTTCTCCCTTTTCCCCAGCAACACACTTTTAACTTTGCATAGGCTCCTGAATCAAAATCTCTCCAATAATTACATTTTCCAGCTCCTGTGCACTTGTCCCCAGATGACTCCTAAGTAAAGCCTCCTAACTGCAGGAGCTTGGGTGGTTGCAGCCACTCAGACTGAGAGAAAAGATTGCTCAGGAGGTGAGGAATGACCTGAGGGCACTGGTTCTGCACAGAGAAGGGGATAAGAGCTGACTTTTCACACAATAAAATTATTGCCCTTTCCTCTTTGGCTCCAGCTCTTGCTGTTCCCATAACCCCAACCTTTTCCTTCATTTTCCATGACAATAGCTTCCAATCCATGGGGGGTTTCTCCAGTTGAGGGAATTTTCACAGCCCCCTTTCCAAGACAAAGCTGCCCCTGTAAGACATAAAATAGGTCCTAGAAGTCCAAAAGTTGGTGTGAGGAACAAGTCCTCAGTATTTCTCAGCTCCACCTCTCATGACACCTGGGGTTACCAGCTTCCAACAGCTTCATGGCATCCATGGAATAAATGAAAAAACAGAAATAACTAAAACAGAAAAAACCTAAAATAAACTAAAACCAACCTTTCCCTTCATTTTCCATGACAATAGCTTCCAAATCTATAGGGGGTTTCTCCAGTTGAGGGAATTTTCACAGCCCCCTTTCCAAGACAAAGTTGCCTCTGAAAGACATAAAATATGTCCTAAAAGTCCAAAAGTTGGTGTGAGGAACAAGTCCTGAGCATTTTCCAGCTCCACCCTTCATGACCCTGGGGTTACCAGCTTCCAACAGCTTCATGGCATCCGTGGAATTAACCAAAAACCAGAAATAAACTAAAATTCCATTACATCCATGGAATTAACCAAAAAAACAGAAATAAACTAAAACAGAAGAAAACTAAAACTAAAACCAACCTTTTCCTTAATTTTCCATGACAATAGCTTCCAAATCTATCAGGGGGGTTTCTCCGGTTGAGTAACTCAGGGAATTTTCACAGACCCCTTTCCAAAACAAAGCTGCTTCTGTAAGACATTAAATATGTCCTAAAAGTCCTAAAGTTGGTGTGAGGAACAATTCTCATCATTTCCCAGCTCCACCTCTCATGACACCTGGGGTTACCAGCTTCCAACAGCTTCATGGCATCCATGGAATAAACCAAAAACCAGAAATAAACTAAAATTTCAAGACATCCATGAATTAACCAAAAAACAGAATGAACTACTAAAGTAAGTTTATTCCCTGCCATCACTGTGGCTTCTGCTCTTTTTTTCCTTTTTCTCTTGATCTGCTCATCCCAAGCAGATTTTGAGAGGAGGGAAGTGACACCGCAGGGATGTGTGAGGTCAAGGAATATTTCAGAATAAAAAAGAGCTGGATCTCCTATTTTTTCAAGACATGAGATATTAACCTTTCATCACCATCAGCACAAAGGCTTCAGGAAGATCAAGGGGCTGAAAATAGACGGAGAATTATCCCCTCAAAGGAAACTGAACTGGTTAATGCTCAGGAGAACAACAAAGCCATCATCCCAAATAGGGAACCCAGTGAGTTGTAGGCTAATAAGGCATAAGATCAACAGCATTCATTATGGGATGCAGAAAAAAAACAATTGGGGACTTTATAAACTTATTCTGAAGTGGTTTTAATGGCAGTGTGTGAATATATCAGGGTTGTTGAGAAAAAGGTGTTGGAACCCTGGATGCTGAGAACTTACAACTTTCTGTGCTTAAAGGCACAGACCCACAAGAGAAAACTGACCTGAGGCTGAGGAGAAGACTTCAAAAACTGATTGATAGCATTGAAATTATGAGTGTGTAGGTGGTTAGAAGTGTGTAATATCACAGGGTTGAAAACCTAGTTTGGGGTTTTAGAATATAAAAATAAATATGAAGCAAGATAGAGGTTTAAGAGCGGAGGCAGGTTGTTCTTCTTTACCTTCTTCCTCCTTCTTCATAGGTTTGGGTGATGTTTTATAATTAGACAGAAAAGTCTGCATTGTGGGCTTCCAGGGATCAGTTATTGGGTTAAAAGGGAAAATAATCTAGGTGTCATTTCTTAATTGGATATTTTAGTCTTAAAACACTTTGTAACAAGAGATAGTTAGCCATTTTGTGCCTTAGTAATGAAAGGCTGCAAAAATCATGGTTGTGAGGCTGTTTCACTGATAAGAAATAATAAATACCTGAATCTGAACATGATCTACTGTCTCAAGTGCCTTTAGTCCCAACCTTGCGAAACTGATAAAAAGGGGTTGGGACTCTCCTCACAGACAACAAGAAAAGGACAAGGGGAAATGGCCTCAAGCTGTGCCAGGGGAGGTTTATTTGGATATTAAGAAAATATTCGTCCCCCAGAGGATGTTTGGGCACTGGAACTGCTACCCAGGGAATGGTCACACCCGCAAGGCTGCCAGAGCTTGTTTGGACAATGTCCCAGGCAAAGGGTGGGATTTTTGGGGTGTCCTGTGCAGGGTGAGGAGTTGGACTTGATCCTTGGAGGTTTCTTCCAACGTGGGATATTTTATAATTCTTTTGAAGCATCAGGGTTCAAAAGTTCAGGCGGCAGCAAGGGGGAATACTTGAGGGTTTGAAGACCTGCTCCTGCACAGTCCATCCAAGCCTGGAAAAACCCATGGAGTGTGTGTGAGTATTCCTGGAGTAACTTCAGTCCTGGTCAGCTCAGAGGAGGAACAGCATCGGACCATTGGAGCTTTTCATGTTTCTGGGAGTGTTGTGCATTTAAATGGATGTTATTTCTGTGGATGGCATTGGTTTGTGTTTCCTGTCTCTATTGATCTGTGTGACTGGCCATGGATATGCAGATAAATGGGCATATAAATATAAAACATACTGGGGGCTCCCAGCTGGAAAATGTGCTCGGTTTTCCTGCTGGCTGCACCGGCGGACTTGGAGCTACAGCAGCAGCTCATATATTGGGTTATTGGATTTAACAACCACTAACAGATCATAACAGACATCAGGGACAGTGAGAGTGCTTGTACCAGGCTGGGGAGAAAAAGCAAAATAAAACAAGCCAACAACAAAAAAAAATCAGTTCTGGTACAAGCAGAAAATGCTTGTTCAGTAGTCAAGCAATCCCTCATGACCTGCTCTTGTTTTTTCTTGTAGATTTGATTCCCTCAGCTCCAGCTGGGAGACAGTTCCATGATCTTCCTGTTTTTATTATTTCTTACATGTATTCTTTTTTTTTTTTTTTCATTCTTTTTCATTCTTCTATTTCCTCTATGCCAACACTGTCTGTCTGCCACATGGTGGGATTTTTGGGATTGTCCATGGTCCTTGTGGGTCCCTTGAAACTCAGGATATTTAATGATTCTGTGTTACATTGATGCCTTCTTTATCTTGGGGTTCTGCAGGTGCTGCCTAGAAAAAAAAAAAAAAAAAAAGAAAATTTGTGCTGCAAGGGGTTTGGATGTTATTTCAAAACTGTATTAAAGAAATTTCCTCATAGCCTGCAATTTTCTAATCTGCCCCAGGTCTCTTCTCATAAAAGAGGTTCCCTTAATGGCTTTTCTCTGCTCATGGGAGTGTTGAGCTTTTCTTTCAGGTGGGATCTTATCAGCAGAAAAGCAGGAATATCTCCTGATTTCTTCTGGAAACACCTCCCCAAACCCTCTCCAGGCCTGTGCTCAGATCTCATTTCCTCTGACTGTTCCAGTGACTGAGCCCTGATATCTGAGTTATTTTTAATATTTTCCCAATTGCCCCAGTTCCCTCCCAGCTCCATTCCCTTACATCTCCTGTTGATGGCTGTATTTTACAAAGTGGCACAACCCTTCTGCTGTGATATTTTCATCCTCTCCAAAGTGACATTTCCCAGCTTTAGCACAGAAGCCTGGCTCTGTTAGCAGCAGGCTGTTGAATCCCTCTGTTCCTTATCTCACAAAATGAGGAGCCTAATGAGGCTGGAGCTGTTCTCTCACTAAATTGTCAGATATTCAAAGCGAAACCCATTTTTCCCCCAGGGGAATATTCTCTGTCTTGATTGAATTCATGCCTTTGCATGGTGTTTTCATCCCAATTTAGCTACAGCGGCGGAGACATTAGACAACATTCCTGTTTCAAAAAGGGATTCCAGAAAGGGTTTTCAGGAAAAACAGAAGAGCAGGAGCTCTGTCAATTTAACTCCCATACAAAAAGCAGGGACACCATGCTAAAGTCCAAAGAAAAGTTGCACTCAAAAAGGGTGGAAAATTGCACTAGAATCTGCAAGGGTAGGTTTAGACTGAATATTAGGAAAAAATTCTCCCCTGAGAGGGCACAGGTTGCCCAGAGAAGCTGTGGCTGCCGCATTCCTGTCCAAGGCCAGGTTGGAGAGGGCTTGGAGCAGCCTGGGATAGTGGAAAGTGTCCCTGGCAGATTTAGTTGGAATAAGATGACCTTCAAAAGTCTTTTCCAACTCAAACCATTCCACAATTCCATGATTTTCAGGCGAAATACACAGTGAGGATCACAGGCAGCACAATGACTGAGATCTGTTGCATCCCAAAATTCCCTTTCCACTGCCTTTCCTGTGCTGCTCCCCACACCCCAGGCCACTTCCACACCCATTTTTCCTGCAGCACTGGAGCAGTTCCCACCTCGGTGCTTGTCAGAACCCAGGAAATTCCTCTGGCTGCCCTGGAGGGCTCTGCCCAGAGGGCTCAGAGACCTTGGCACAGAGCCCAAGACCCCTGTGCCTTTGATTTACCCCTTGGAAAAAATTACCAACCTTTAATGAAGAAATACAAGGCACGAAAGTTTAAGTAGAATGATAGTGAATTTATCACGGGGGGGAAAAATAGATTTTTTTGGTGTTTTTAGAATGGGGGTTCAGGGGGCAAGATGGAGGAATCAGGGTGTGTTCAGCCTTTCTCCTTGGCCTCCACCTTCTCCTGTGATGTTGGCACTTTTAGATTGGTTTAGAGGAGAAGCTCACTGTCTAACATGGGTGATAGGTATTGGAAAGTAATTGTAAATATTGTAGTTTTTAGTATAAAAGAATAACACCGCCCTGGGGCGGGCAAAGTGCTTCTGACTGTCTTGCTGAATGGAACCTCAGCTGGACAGGAGAAAGAATTTTATAGATAAGAAACAATAAACAGCCTTGAGACTGAGAAATTAAGAGCTCTTACTCCTTCTTCGACCACTGGGCTGGGAAAAGAGACTTTCTAATGCATCTCAGGGTCACTCTGACCAGCTGGAGACCCCGAGAGGTGCTGCCCATCCCACCCCTCCCTGTGCTCTGCAGGGCTCACAGGGACATTTCACAGCACAGCTTGAAGCTGCTTTACCCAGACAGAGCCGATTTGTAAAGCACGGACCCCCCCTCCTGGCTACTAAGCCGAGTCAAAAAAATCCTGGATATCCATAATCATGAGGCTGTTTCCAAACAAGCAGCCATGCATGGGGTGATCAGGGCAAAGCAGCTCTCAGGAGCACAGAAGAACATCCTGAGAATTCAGGAGAGATGCTGGCAGAGCAGAAATTCCCCAATGCAGCGAGGAAATCACCCAGTCACAAAGGCAGTTTGTACTTTTGATTTTTCACCTTTTTTTTTGTTGTTGTTTGTTTATTTTTTTTACTGCTGCCTTAAAGAGAAAAAGGATGAGGAAGAGGGAAAACAGTAATGCTTGTGACAGTGTTCACAGGGGTTTTCAGATGAGGGAAGAGACAAGGATTTGACTCCATATTTCAGAAGGCTTGATTTATTATTTTATTATATATATTACACTAAAACTATACTAAAATAATAGAAGAAAAGGTTTCATCTCAGAAGGCTGGCTAAGCTAAGAATAGAAAGGAATGAATAACAAAGGTTTGTGTCTGGGACAGAGAGAGAGCCAGCTGTGCTGTGATTGGCCATTAATTACAAACAAGCACATGAGACCAATCACAGATCCACCTGTTGCATTCCACAGCAGCAGATAAGCATTGTTTACATTTTGTTCCTGAGACTTCACAGCTTCTCAGGAGGAAAAAAAAATCCCGAGGAAAGTATTTGCATGAAAAGATGTCTGCAACAAATTATGGCATTTCATAAAAGAGTAACTGATCACAACAGGCTGATCCATCCAGGATGGCAAAGGACAGGATGACAGCAATGTGGAGACAAGGAAATCTATGTTTAGCATTTTTGATCATAATAGGAAGATGTCACCCTGCTAATGAGACATCTAAAGTGAAATTAAGACTTAAAATCTACACTCAGAGCAAAGCAAACAAAACTTTGTTTTAGGTCCAGGCTTGGGAAATTTCATTATTTGAAATAAATCGTAGAATCATGGAATGGTTTCGTTTGGAAGGGACCTAAAAATCATTGAATTCCAACCCCTGCCATGAGCAGGGACACTTTCCCCTAGACCAGGTTGATCAGAGCCTCCTCTTTCTGGTCTTAATATACAAATTATATATAGGATATCTGATAAATTAAATATTGCTTGATGATCCTTGTGGATCCCTTCCAACTCAGGGTCTTCTGTGATTCCATGATACTCAGTAGGATGTTCTTCTCACTTCCAGTAATCTCTGTGTCAAGAGATCCTGAGCCAGGGGCCTTATCTTCAAACTATAAAAATCAAAATTATTTTCCTTCCATGGATTTTCCCCATTGCTTTGCACTCTGTAGCCAAGACCTCTACAGCTTCATAAGGCTTTGGGAAGAACCAAACTAATTTTGTTCTAAATTTCCCACCTTTGAACCCACAAGTTTTAAACTTGGTGATGATTTTTCCTCATCTGCTCTCTCCAGGCAAATAAATCGTTTTTAAAACCTTCTTTAATATTCTTTCTTAGTTCTCTTTTTTTCTGGGCTGAATGAGCTGAAGCCCCCTGCCCTGAGAGGAGTCCTCTGTCCATTGCTTCTGCTTGAAAAAAAAAAAGTTAATTTTTATTTTTTTCCTGGCTGGCAATGGCAGGTGATGGAAACAGCCACTTCCACTGCTGAAAAGGTGATAGGCAGGAAAAAAGCAAATTTGAAGCTATGAAAAATTTAGAATCAGTGTTCATTCTTCCCGGTTAAAATCAGCAACCAGAGCAGGTTTCCATCTCCTGGATTTTTGCATTAGCAGCAAACATTCCCACTGGTCCCAGCAAACAGGCTGGCATTGGGCTGCCACGTATTCTCACACATGTTTCAGGTGACCTGAAACAGGTCCCAGCTTTTCACTGTGGCTTGGGATAAGATGTGGCTTGATGGGGTCCTGGTACAGAGGATTTTTTTTATTTTTTGCCTTCAGTGCAGAAAACATTTGCCCCAATCAACACAAAGCAGAGCCTCACTGCTGTTTTAGCATGAAAATCACTCCATGAGGGACTCCCTGTGCACACAGCTCCCCAGCCTGAGAGATGCGAGGTTTCCTGGTGGTAAGAGTTGCACAAAAAGTCAGAAAATTTGTGCTCTGACCCTTGCTTTGCACAGAACGAGGCACTGGAGCCATTTCTGTAGCATCATGACAGTCTCTGGATCGAAAACAAAAAAAGAGACAGCAGCAGATGTTATCTTTCCTCTTGTCTTGCTGTGTATCTGTACAATCTGTCCAAGTTCAGGGTTTGCCTGGCAGGTGCCTTCACACCTTGTAACGCCTCTGTTCCCTTGCTCCCTTCATCACCTTCTCTCCACAAGCTGTGCATGGCCTTTGGACTGAGCTTTTTATATCAGATTTTTATCTTTAATCACTACAATGGTGCCAGCTCCTCGTGTTGATCCAGCCCTGGGTTGTGCCCTCCTTGTTCTTCCACTCAACCAACTCATGATCTCCTCCCCAGTTCCATCCTCTCCGGTGTCTTTGGCTCTGGTGAGGAAGTTCAAATAATTATGGAGTAGTTTTTTTTGGAATGGACCTGCCAGGCCAGCTCATCCCCACTCCCTGCCATGGGCAGGGACAGCTTCCACTATCCCAGGTTGCTCCAATCCTATCCAACCTGGCCTTGGACACTTCCAGGGATGAGGCAGTCACAGCTCCTCTGGGAAATCTGTGCCAGGACCTCACCACCCTCACAGGGAAGAATTCCTTCTTAATTTCTAATCAAAAGTTATCTTTCATTAGTTTATTAGTTTTCCTCCAGGTCCTGGAAAGCCACAATTAGTTCACCCCAAGGTTTCTCTTCTCCAGGCTGAACATTCCCAGTTCTCTCAGCCTTTCCTCTCAGCAGAGCTGCTCCATTCCTCCTTGGTGCCTCCTCTGGACTTGCTCCAGCAGCTCCATGTCCTTCCTGTGGAATCCAGAGCTGAATCCAGATGGGATGTAACCCAGGCGCTGGTTTCCTCACCAGACCTAAGTGGATGTTGGCTCCTCCAACCTCACCTGAGCTCTGAACTCCCATCTCAGCCTCAAGTTCCCATCAGCCCAACTCCTATCCTGAAATTATTCAGCTCCATAAAGCCAAAATTCTTCCTATAAATTCAGCAGTTCTTCCTATAATTCAGTTGCAAACCCAGCCCCTGACCCTTGGACCAGAGCAGCTGAGCCATTCTGAGGTCTTTAAAAGGAATTTCTCTGTGCTCCAGAGGTGTTTGCTCCAGGATTTAGTGCCTCCAGCTGGCACTCAGCCTGTCCCAAGCTCAGCTGTGACAGAGTCACCCACACACCTGTGGCATCCCTCACTGCTATTCCCTAAAAAACACGGAGCTGGGATGCACAATCTCCCCCTGCCTGGCATGGAACTGCTGCTTCCACCATAACATTTTATCACTTTTTTCCTAACTCTGATTCCCATTATGGTAATGGTGCAAATTGCCTTAGAACTGACAATTCCTCCAGCCTAAACTCATTCAGATTTTATATTTAAGCCCTGTGCTATTCCCTGTGAGGATTACTGGGGTGGATCACGGCAGGTACTTCACAGGAACCTACACCTTCAAAAAGTTGTTGAGGACAAGAAGAGACAATCACTGCCAAAGGCAATTTGAGGATTTCTAACAAAACATGCTGGGAAATGTGGATTTTTTTTAAAGCAGGTGCAATTAATCACTGCAGGAAAGATGACACCTCAGAAAAGAGGGGTTATTTTGGATGCATAAATGAAAAATGTGGGCACCTTGGAAAGATGTGACAAGAGGTTATTGTTGTAAGTGCAGTAGTTATAGGCATAAGGTTCTGGTATGGGATTTACACACTGTGGGTCATGCTAGGACATTCCAGCTCCTCACTGCCAAGGAGGGAGAAAAAAAATAAACGACTCTGGTGGTGTTCACAGGGACAAGGGAAGAGATGAGAATCTTGACTCCATGTTTTAGAAGGCTGATTTATTATTGTATGACATATATTATATTAAAAGAAAATTATATACTAAAACTATACTAAAAGAATAGAAGAAAGGATTTCATCAGAAGGCTAGCAAGGAATAGAAAATAATGAAATTATAATAAAATCCCGTGACTGACCAGAGAGTCTGAGACATCTGGACTGTGATTGGCCATTAATTAAAAAGAACCACATGAGACCAATCAAAGATGCACCCGTTGCATTCCACAGCAGCAGATAATCATTGTTTACATTTCCTTTCTGAGGCCTGTCAGCTTCTCAGGAGAAAAAAAATCCTAGCAAAAGGATTTTTCATTAAATATGTCTGTGTCTGTGACAAAGGATCACAGAATCATTAAGCTGGGAAAAGATCTCCAGGATCCTCAGGTCCTAATTTTGACCAGACACCCATCATTCCTATGAAATCACAAAATGAAATGCCAGTTCTACTCAATTTTTGAGCTTTTTCAGGTGACTTCATCACTTCCCTTGGAAACATCTTCCATTGCTTAACCTCTCTTTCAGTGAGGATATTTTTCCAAAATCAAACCTGAAGCTCACCTGATGCAAACTGAGGTTGATTCCTCTTGTTGCCTGGGAAAAAGACACCAATGCTCATCTTTCCACCACCTCCTTTCAGCTGGGAGCTGGGGAGGGCAATAAGGTTTTCCCTGAGCCTGTTTTTATCCAGACTGAGCAATCTGAGTATCCTCAGCTGCTCCTTGTAGGATTTATGTTCCAGACCCTCCACCAGCTTTGCTGTCCTTCTCTGAATACAAATTATGGTCACTTTAGGGCTTTGAGTTGAATATTCAGGGATGTCTTAAAAAATGCATCAACTCTTGTGCAGCTGCTCCAATTTGGAGTCTTCAGGCTTCAAGTGCTATCAGTGGCAGTGCCAACCAAAAGAGGAAAACATCTCCCAAACAGCAACCCAGTCAGACACAATCCATTTTTACCTTGACCTCTTTTTGGGAACTCCTCAGTGAAACACTGGGATTTGCCAAGGTGGTGAATGGCTCAGATATTTAAACCTACATTTGTGTTTGGGATCATAAGCTTTTTCACAGGCCAATGTTTCTTTGAAGTAGTCCAACCAGGCTGAACAATTGGAGCCCTCAATCAGCAGTAACTTTGGCATTGCTTTCTATTAAAAGCAATATCCATATCCACAGACAGGGTTGAAAACGCATTTACATATCAATCCACATCCTCTTTTTCTCAAGGTTAGCAGAGAAAATGAAACCAATCAGTCCTGGTGCTGCTGTTTGTTTTATTAGAATTCATGGCTGACCTTATAATTTTTGTTACCCAAAAAGGCTGTGTTGAAACTGACAGTTCTATCAAAGGCAGATAAAATTCAGAGTACAGGAGTTTTAATCTGTATTTCCTTTTTTTTCCTCCACTAAACTGATTGAAAAGTGACATAGATCTTGTTTTCCTCCCTTCCATTTTACAAATATTTTATCTTCACAAAAGCTTACTGACTTTAGGAGAAGAGAATTCAGTGTTCTCAACTTGTCTGACCACCTGCCTCATCCAGGACACAGAAATCCACCAGCACCTCCCTGCAAGGAAAGAGCCACAATGAAGAACTAAAATCTTGTTCCAGATGCATCTAAGACCAGGTTGGATGGGGTTTGGAGCAACATGGCCTAGCGAAAGGTATCCCTGCCCATTGTAGGGGTTTGGAATGAAATAATCTTGAAGGTCCCTTCCAACCCAGGCCATTCCATGAGTCTGTGGTCCTATGATATGTTTTTTTCTCGCTCATTTGGATATTTCCGGTTGTTCTAAGTCCAAACCAATCTTCTCTTGAGCACTTCCTGTGATGAGGCGGCCAAAATTTCTCAGAGCAGCCTGTTTCAATGCCTGGCCACCCTCACATAAAGGATTTATTTCTAATATCTAATCAGAGGGTACTCTGTCAGACTGAAGTCACTGCTCCCTGTGCTGTCACTCCAAGCCGTTTCAAATAATCTCTCCCCCATCTTTCTTGGCTCCCTTCAGATTCCACAAGGCCACAATTAGGTCATCCCAAAAGTTCTCTTCTGCAGGGTGAACAATCCCAATTCTCCTAGTAGTTCTCCTGGTAGTTACTTCATCCCTCTGATCACCTTGGTGGCCTTCTCTGGACTCACCCCCACATCTCCATGTCCTTCCTGTGCTGGGGACCCCAGAGCTGGAGGCAGCTCTGCAGGTGGGTTCCTCTCAAGGCCGTGTCACCATCAGTCACCCTAGAGATGACAGAATCAATGAGGCTGGAAAAGACATTTGAGATCATCAAACCATGACCCAACTCCACCTTGTGCACCAGGCCATGGCACTAAGTGCCACATCTGCTCTTTTCTTAAACACCTCCAGGGACAGAGGTCAAAATGTTGGCCAAAATGATGGTCACAGATTGGATCCACTGGCTGGTGGGGGAAATCCCAAATAAATGGTGGGGAGAAAACCCCAGGAAAACCCCAGAATACATCCTCTATTGTGTTTATATTCGCTCAGGTTTAGGTAGGAACACCCTGGTACCTCCCCTGGGGTGAGGAGTTTTGGCTGAATGCTGGAATCACAGGATACACGGATGATATAATGTTGTGGATCATGGAAGATTTGAGGAATTTTTGACACCTCCTAAGATACAGCTGCCATTAAATCATCCCAGTTGAGCCCATTTTTGCCTATCAGCAGAGATGAGCTCCTTGAGGCCATTGAGCCCACATGAGAATGTCCTGGTGCTTTCCAGGCAGGGGATTTATCCCAGCTGAGTATCCTAATTAAAGATAAATCCTGATTATCCTAAAATTCTAATTATCCTAAAATCCTGAATCCTGAGTATCCTAATGAAGGACAAAGTGCCTGTTCCCTCCTCAAAGGATTTGCCTCCTACCTTTTTCAGCACCCAGGTGTAGCCTGAGGTGGGCTCTGCTCACCCTCTGCTCCTGGGTGAGTATTTTACTTGATCCCTGAACCATTAACCAGCTCAATCTCCCACATCCTCTCAGGCAGTGACATTCCTGTCAAACACAGAAGAACTCCAGAGGTCTCCTTGACCTCCAGCCCACATGTGCAGTGCCTGCACAAGCACCACCAATATGTTTCCACCTGTCCTTATCTTCAGTGGAGAAGCTGCTGCCCTGCTCCTGTTGGTCCATGATTTATTAAGAGCTATTTATGCCACAGCCAATATTTCCTTCTGTTATCCCATCTATTTGTGATGTCCTCTGCAGCTCCACTATGTTGCTTTGATTTATGATTCATGTTATTTTATTTTCTTCGGGGTTCTGCTGTATTTATTTATGTTGCCCTGAAGAGCTGATTTTCAAATGTACCAGTCCCAGACACTTCATCGAGGCGCCCCCCCTCCCTGCCTGCTCACAAATTTTCATCTTTTGAATAAATCATTGCTTTTTTAGAGAGGAATAAATTTTCATAAGAATTTTTCACATCAGACCCAGTGTGGGGGTCATCAATAAACATCTCTCACCTGTTAATGGGAATGATTTGAGTTTCTGTGGTGTTCCTATTAATAGGTAAAGGTCTAATTAAGATTTGATAAAAAATAAGTTGTTGCAATTAATGTTCTTTAGTGGGGGAAGGGAATATGTTTTTATATAATTTTATTAGACTAAAATACATTTATAGAATTTGAAAAAAAAAACTATTTCTGTTGTCTCACAGACTATGAAAAAAATCCCTGCCATCTGAGCTGGAAAGAAATTCTAGGACACCGAGACCTGAGAGGCAGCAAAAGTCTCATTCCCTGGAGCCATTTCCAAGTTTATATCTGGACTATTTTGAATATTCTAAACCACAGCACCCCTTTCCCTCCCTTTCCTTCAGCCTTGGGGGCATTTCCACTCTGACTCCATCTGTCTCCTTTCCTTTTACACCACTTAAGAGCTGTTCCCTGGTTCCATCATGCTCTCAAGTGGCTTTGGCTCTGATGAGTAACTCATAGAAACCTAGAATGGTTTGGGTTGGAAGGAACCTTCAAAATCATCCAATTCCAAACCCTGTGCCATGAGCAGGGAGCAATCCTTGTTATCCTAAGCCATCCAAGAAAACCAGAATATTGAACTCCTGATGGATAAAATCACTGCTTGCCTTGTATTCCCTGACTCTCCCTGGTTAAAACACAATTTTGGTACAACATGAAGGAGCTAGGAAAGGCTTTAAACTGAAAGACCAGGTTTAGATTGTATATTAGGCAAAATTCTTCCCTGGGAGGGTGGTGAGGCCCTGGAACAGGCTGCCCAGAAATGGTGTGGATACCCCATCCCTGGAAGTGTTCAAGGCCAGCTTGGATGGGATGGGATGAACCAGGGATAGTGGAAGATGTCTCTGCCCATGACATGGGGCTGGAATGAGATGATCTGGAAGGTCCATTCCAATCCAAAAAGCCATTCTGGGATTCCAGGGTCTTGGTCCTGATACCTTGTGAAGGCTGATCTTGAACAGAGGCTGGACAGAGATAAAGAATAAAGTGGAGATTTATTAGAAGGCCTCAATGGATCCACCTTGAGCAGCACAAGAGCCCAGCCAAGGCTACACCCAAGATGAACCCAAAATGGTCACTAAATGGATGACCAGTCACAGGGTCTCAAACTTTTATAAGTTCTGGTCCATTTGCATAACGGAGTTAATTGTCCAGTTACAGCTTTAGCTTATGAAGTCCCATCCTTCTTGTTTTTCTCTCTTCAGTCCATATTATTTATGCTCTTGGGCCTGAGATTTGGATCAGTTGTCCTTGGTTCCCAGCTAGAGCAGGAATTGTTTTGCCTCCCTACTCTGTGAAGAGAGCTCACCATCCCCTAATATGAAGCTCAGAACTACACACTAAAGCAGCACAAAATCTGAAAAATATAAAAGCTAAAACCTGAGGCATCAGCCACACAAATCTACACCTGAAGTAGATTTTTCCTTTTAACCAGCCACTGAAAACATCCCCTGACTCACTTGGACCACAAGTTCCCACTGCTTTGCCCCACTTTTCCCACTCCCACCACTACAAAAACGGTTTTATTTTAGTATGCTGTCCCACTGTTTGCTTTTCTTATGGCTTGGACTGACTTTGCCTCCTGAGCAGCTTGGCCATGCTCCAAATCTTGGGCCATCTCCCTGAAAATCCTTGTTCATTCCCCTCACCTCCACAATGACAAATGATTGTGTCATGCTTCCACTCCCGGGTCCTGCTCCCAGTGACAACGAGTTTCTAATCTCACCCCATTGTTCATCTCTTTCTCCCCTTAATCTCCGTCAGCTCCGCGTGTCAACAGCACTTGCTCAAAATCACTTATCACACACGAAATTTATTTAGAATTAATCAGAGACAATTTGAGGTGTTTATTAAAGCAGCAACAATCTCAGCTTGACCTTGCAATGGGATTTGTGTTTCAAAGAAACAACTTTTTCTTTTTTTTGCCTTTTTTTTTTTTTGCTGCTTGATACTGAGTTGAAAAACTTTCATTAAGGAACTAACAAAGGTGAAAGCTGCTGCCTGAGACAAATTTTGCTTAACAGACTTGACATTTTCTCTGGGGTTTTTTTTGGGTTGTTTGAGGGAAAAAAAAAGCAAACAAATTATGCAGGAATTACCTGCCCTGGCTCTGTCAGAGCTGAGAAAGGATCTTATTGTTCTGGTTCCCTCCTCAAACCTCATCTCCTCATAC
The DNA here is from genome assembly GCF_027887145.1 of Ammospiza caudacuta. Taxonomy (NCBI): domain Eukaryota; kingdom Metazoa; phylum Chordata; class Aves; order Passeriformes; family Passerellidae; genus Ammospiza; species Ammospiza caudacuta. Next base: position 154,025,270 of record NC_080593.1, read on the forward strand.
AGGTGGGAGAAGAGGCAAGACACAGGTCATGCAAAAATGCTGTTGTTTCTCCTTCCTTGTTAAATCATTTTCAACTCAGAGCAAAAGATGGTTCTGAGGAGATTTTTTGGTACTGAACAGTCTCTCTCTGGTATTAACTAATTAAACTGGGATGCTTTTACCAGAAGAAACATTCAGTTCTCCTGGGAGCAGAGACACAGATTTGCACATCTTCATTTGACTGTTAACCACTCAAATTAAAAAAAAAAAAAAAAAATTAAAAATAAAAAATTAAAAGGGATTCCATAGGACAGTTCAGTAATTAGGGAATAGCTCCAGCTGTTGAGAAAGCCTTGCACCTGGCTCTGGATGCAATCCCTTCTGGAATTACAGCTGGACACCTCAACTCGGTTTTCACAGTCAGTAGTTTTACTGTTCAAGTTTATTTTTTCCTTTTTTATTTACCTAATCCTAAGCAATTCATTGCTGCTACAGATTTAAATACTACCCCATATATTCTGATCAATTCTGATCCAGTAATTTGTGGTCTACACATGTTGAGGCAGATTTTGTGCCACGCTCCAAGGAAACCCAAATTGAAAATCCCCGTTGACTCTGCCTGGAATGACTGACTGCTCCTTTCCCAGCCTCAGCATCTGCACAGACCTGTCTTTCCAGGAGTGCAGGAAGGCTTTCCAAGCATCTTGGCAGCTCCCTGTCAGCCAGAGAGGATTAAACATCTCCTGTTAACAGCTCTGCTGCTGCGAGAGCCTCAGAGCAGCCCCTCTCCAAATGAAGCAGCAGCTTGGGCAGAGCCGCTGACCTCGTGGCTTCCGAGGCCATTTCTCTGTTAATCAGCCTTGTCAAAGCCTGGCTTTCCCAGGGAGAAATCTCTCACTCCCTATCTCCCCACCTCCTCCATCCAAGGGTTCATTCCTCCTTGTATTCCCAGTCGTGTTCATCAATCAAGAGGAGGAGGTGGATGCGAGCTCCCGATTACTCGGGAGGCAGAAAATTAAGTCCCACTGAATCAGTACCCCAGAGAATGATGAATCAAATCCTACAGGAACTCTTTTTGACCTCCTAGCAGAGGGTTTTCCAAACTCAGGGATTTCTCCAGAGATACCAGATCCTCAGTTTAACTCAGAGCCTTGTAATGAAATGGAATTCTTCCAACTGAGAATTTTTTGTTTCCCGTCTGACTGCCTGGCTTAATGCTGAGTCTGTACAGCATGAGCTGTGGAGAGCAAAGTTAAGGCATTTGCTCCCTTGTGTTAGAAATCTATCCCCAAAATACTGTTTTCTCGAAATTCCCAAGAGTTTTCAGGATAGATAAGCATATTTGAGGCAAGTGAATAATTTTCTAGGGGAAAATTCTTATGGTAATTCTTAATGTTGTCCTCTACAGGGCCAAGAGTTTGGGCTCAATGATCCTTGTGGGACCCTTCCAATCCAAGATATTTAATGATTCTATGGAATAATTCCCTAACTCACTTTTTTGGTCCATATTCAGCCTTTGCATCCATCTTTTTATTTTAAATTGGCCAAAAATTGCATATTAAGATTACATTCAAGGAGAGAAAAAGCTGCATGGTGTAAGGAGATGACAAAGAAGGAAAAAAGACATTGCCAATACTCACTTGAAAGTTTAAATGTTTTTGGAACAAAAAATCCAGGACAGTTAGTAAAATCCATGAGCATGGTCACCTGTCCCACAACACCATAAACATCTTAATTAAAGCAGGCAGAATATGAGGAGGTTGACCCTGAAAACATGTTCCATGCTGCAACAGCTGCAAAATGAGCACAAGGATGTGTGAACCAGTGGATTCCTCATGTTCCCCGTCCAATGATATGCCAAAAAATCCCTGGAAGCTCTGGTACCTGTGGTAGATAGGGACAGGCGGTCGGAAGATTACGCGATGTAACGGAGAGGCGGGACCCCCTGTTCCCCTAAGATAAGAGATTACCCTAGGAATGTAGCCCCCCTAACAGTAGTGCCAGTAACTTTCCATTCCACACCCAGTAACTTTCCACCCCTGGTAACTTTCCACTCCTTACTAACCACAGACAGTAAAGGCAGACCCCCTCTGACGTAGAGACCCCCTTAGACTATAAAACCCCACGAGAAGAGATAATAAATGCCTTTTGACCATCCACCACATTGGTGTCTGTGTGCTCATTGGCCCGAGCGACCCTGGAGAATTGGGTCACCGTGCTGTTCCTCAGAACCAGGTCACCTTGCCTTATACCAGAAGGCAACAGGTACCAGCTTCCTAACAAGCTCCCTGCTTCCTGAAAACTGATTATGCAACAGAGTTTATAAATTAACCCATTAACATCGTTTATTTGCCCACAAATACTCAGCTGGACCATGCAATTTGAAAGTTTATGTGTGCGTGGAGTTATCTCAGTAAGAATTATACTTGAACGATCTCATTTGCATAAGTCAGAGATTGTAATGACTTACTCAACTAAGCATACCCATGCAGTTAATTACTTTTTTCCAAATGAAATGCCGAAATTATTTCCCAGCAGAGAAAGGCAATTGTTCACCCAAAGCAGCACAGGATGCTGTCGGTTTTAAAACAATTAATAAGAAATTAATTTTTGCAGGCCACTGAGCCATAGTTAGGGAGCAATGCAAAGTAAAATGTGAGCCAGACCAGCAGCTCAATTGGCAAGTCCACGTTCCCTCAGGAATTCTGGAATGGGGAAACACATGGAGCACCTCAGTCTTGAGGAGGTGGCAGTCCCGGGCAGGTTAAAGGAAAAACAAAACTCCTGAGAGAGGAAATGTCACCTTTGGAATCACTTGAGACTACAAGCTTGGAAATCACCAAAAAAAGGGAGATTCTTCCTGTTCCCACCTTATATTCCCATCACACAAAAGGAAGTAAGGAAGTTTGCAGGGCTTGGAGAAGATAAAATAAGATTAAAAAAATGTATCCTGGTTGGTCAAGTCCAGCTTAGACAGAGATCTGAGTAGCTTGTGGAAAGTGTCCCTGCCCATGGAGGTTGGAACTGGATGATGTAAAGATCTCTTCCAACACAAACTCCTCTATGAATAAAATAATGCCACAAGCAAAGGGGATGATGTGACACTGCTTGTCTGGCACTGTGGTGATAAATCTGGAGCATGTAGCCACCATTGTTTATTAACTCAAATTCAGCTGAAGTTTGTACTGAATTGGGATGATCCAGAGTATCCTGCTGCCTGTCCAAGTGGGAATGTGATGGGAAGATGCTCATGTGTTTGATTTGAGGAAAGAACCAGTTAGATAAAGTCAAACATAAAAATTCACTGGCACATTCCCCCTCTGCTGTGCATTCCTTCTGTGTGTCAGCCCTCCCATATCCCAGGGATTTTGGGCAGCCCTCCTCGGGAATTACACAACAGGTGGATATCTCCTGCTTTTCCAGCCCAGGGATCATGGGCAGCTTGTCAGGTTCCTGTGTTTTAAAGTCCCTTATGACTTCTGGCAGAATTCCAGCAACATTCAAGATTCTCTATTTTAATCTGAAACTGAAATTCATCAAATTAGTTTTAAAGCTGGCAAATATTTTTGAGCATGTTGATTTTCTGTGTCCTACTCAATCTCAGTTTGAGCAGCCCCATCTAGTGGAAGGAGCCCCTGCCCATGGCAGAGGGGTGGAATGAGATAATCCAGAACTTTCCTTCCAACCCAAACCACTCTAAAATTCTGTGAACCAATATTTTTTGAAACTACTGCAGATCCTGTATCATCCCTGCAGCCTCTTGTCATCGTCTCAACCAGAACACATTTAAACCGAAGAAAATATTAACTTGTGCCCTGCAGGCACTGAGACACTTTGTGAGAGGACTTTAAATTACAAGAAAAGTTTTCCACAGTGAATCCAACTCCTGAAAAAAAAACCTTGAGAGTGTGGGGGATGCACAAAGCACAGTGATCAACGTTAAATGCAGAACTACAGCCACAGCAAACTCCAACCACGCTCCAAATTCTGTAACAGCAAAAACTGAGGCTATTCCAATTTCTGTTAGCATAAATTTATATTCCTGAACATATACTCCTTACAAGATGGGGGTGAAGCAGCTGATAAAGTCTGAGAACAGAGTTTCTCTGCGATCTGAAGGTCTTGCAGCTCCGCTGCACCAGGGTGTCGAAAACTCCCAGCTTAGAGATGTGGGGCTGTGATTTCCTCTTTGCAAAGCGCTTCTCAAGTAGCCTGATTTGCTTTGCTTTTAATGCATGGATTATCAGCTTAATTTCCATGAGGTTTTTTTTTTAATCTGAAATTTAATTTAGGAGATTTTGTCAAGTGATTGTTGCAATTTGTTCTGCTGGCTGCTCTCAGAACAACTCCTGCCTGCCAAAAATACATCTCCTAGCTTTTATCACTGAATTCAGAAAGATTCTTGTTACACCCTTCACTTCAAACACCTGTAAGCCACAAAGGGCCCTTTTCCCCTTCTCTTCTGTGGCAGGAGGACTCCAGTGGAGCTGGAAATGGCTTTTCCCAGGAGCGATTCAATGGTGCCACAAGGACACAGAGATCCTTTTTTGGGACCTAAAACCATGACAGCAACCCTAAACCCATCCCAGTAACATTAAATAATTCACACACAGTTCTCTGTGAAAGGATCACCTTTCTGGGCCACCAAAATATTTATGGTTCTCAACACAGATTTTATTCTGCTGAAAAACTGGCAAATCAGGCTCGTTTCTGCCACATTCAAGGTAGAGTCTGGGGTGAGTGGGATGCACTTCTGGCCAGCAGCAAAAACCACCTTTTCCTTTTCCTTTTCCTTTTCCTTTTCCTTTTCCTTTTCCTTTTCCTTTTCCTTTTCCTTTTCCTTTTCCTTTTCCTTTCCCTTTCGCTTTTCCTTCTCCTCCTTCTTCATGTTGCTGTTCCTTCTTCTTCTTGTGCTTGTTGTTGCTTTCACCCCATTACAGGACATTGTATTCATAAGACATCCAATCAGCTAAAAATACAATTCCTAAACATTCTTTCTAAACCAATCTAAACTTGATTCTAATGTATGAAAGTTGTTCTTGCCTAAAAAACTACGCATTATTATTATCTATGTACACAAATATACTATCTGTTTTCTTACTTAAAATTTATGTGTATAAGTTTATTTTCATTAAAAACAACATATAGTTCTATTTGTTCGAGAATGTGTATAAGTTGTTGTTGCTTGCACCCCATTACAGACCATTTTATTCATAAAACATCCAATTGTCTAAAAACATGATTCTTAAACATTCTTTCTAAACCAATCTAATGTACAAAAGTAGTAAAAAAGTAGTGTCAGTTCTTACCTAAAAAATGATGTATTTATTATTATCCATTTACACAAATATACTATTTGTTTTCTTACTTAAATTTTATGTATATAAGTTTATTAACATGAATAATTCTATCTATTTACACAGATAGTTGTATTTATTCTAGAGATGCAAGCAAAGTTCTACTGTGGTTTTTATGTCTGGAGCTAAGTTACTGAACTTTAAACTAGGCCCTAGGGCCTTTACTAGCTAACACAGTTTCTCAAGGCACTTAAATATATTTCTACTTACTTAAATATCTTAATATCTTTCATCCAGGCACCTCTATGGTCTCCAACTGCTTATTTTGCAGAGAAAAAAAATTATATCCTTGGAGTGGAAGTGGTGACAAGTTTCAGTCTTAGAACAAGATGTATTTAAAGTATATTGACTATACTGCTCATTTAATATACAAAACTTCTGGGAGAGAAAGGGTGCTCAGTTTCTTCAGGATCTTACACTTTTCTTAAACCAAATCGGGTAAAAATAGAGAATAATGAAAATTTCTGTGGATCAGTAATGCTCCAGTGTTTCAGAAGTAGGTGGGTTCCACTGAATTTTCATTTAAAAACTTCTTTTTCCTTCTCAGCTTGTAACAAAACCTTTCTATTCTTTTAACATGTGGGGGTTTTTTCCTTCTTTTTACAAAACAGCCCTGCAAATGGAGTTTTAATGTTTTCTGTGGGCACAGCTCCACTGGGTGTTGGAGCACATAAAAAATCATCTTGCCCAATATTTTTCTGCAGTAAAAAATCTGCCTTTTCCCCCACCTGCCTAACAAATCCACAAGGTTTCCTGTATAAATAGGCTTTGCCTGGGGCTACTCCACCCATCCCAAGCCCAGGGCTGCTGGTAGAATTTTGTCATCTCTTTAGGACAGAGATGCCCACGTTGCTGAAAGAGAAAAACTTGTGCTGCAACATCCACTCAAGTCAGTTTGTTTAATGCAGTTTGCTATGAAAATTGCAACTTCTGTGGACAATAAACTCTGGATATTGTGGTAGTTAAGGTTTCACTGGAGTGAAATCACGGAACAGCCTTATCTTTACCTGGAGGAGCTGCTGGAAGCATTTATCACCTGCTGAACAAAGCAGAGATTTCCTTGAGTTTCAGGGCAGCATCTCTCCCTTGGTGAGGAGAAATCCAAGTCTCATCCTGTGCATGGATCCAATCAGTTAATGCTGCCTTCAATGAGAGGGAACTGCTTTTAAAAATTAATCCATCCAGCATTTTAATTTCGTGTGCAGATGCAAATTAGACTTTAATTGCTCACCAGCTCAACTGATCATTGAGATACCCATCAAATTGGCTGTACCAGGGAGGTACAAATGATCACAGAGTTGATCTGTGCCTCGTTTCTGTTAACAGGAGATGAAATATTCTCCAGAAAAGTAATTTTTTGCTCATCAGTCCCCTGCAGGGCTCTGGCTGAGTCCTGTTCATTTAGACTCTTCCATATCCTTTAACTCTTTGGATTCCCAGTGCACTAAATAACCTGTGCTGGGTTTCTTAATTGTAGGTGTTCATCAGCTTCCTGACATGCCTCTTCTTGGTCATAGAAACATGGAATGATTTGGGGAGGGACCTTAAAAATCATTTAATTCCAACCCCCTGCCGTGGGCAGGGACACCTTCCACCATCCCAGGTTGCTCAGAACTCCATCCAACCTGGCCTTGAAAAGAGGGGTCATAAAATAAAAGACAGCTCTTGTTTAACCCAAGAAATATTCCAGACAGAAAATTCCCTGGGAGACCAGTGGGATATGATGCGTGACCATGAAATGTCCCCATGGCCAGTGGTGCTCGTGGCAGTAGATATCCCTTTACCTCTATTTCCAGCTGAAGCTCTTCCAAGTGAGAAACGTCAACATGAAAGGAGCCCAGAGGCAACACAAGGCCAGGAGGGAGCAGCCCAAACCCAATTCCCTGTTTATTATCCCTGAAAGTAGATGAAATAATAAAATATCATTGAAATACTAAAACATCGTTACGATATCAACTGTACTTTTTGAAGTTCCTCTCCCGGCTGCTGGGTGGGGGTGAAGGGGTGGGAGGTGAAGGTGCTGCACCGAGATGAAAGCCCCTGAATTTGGCAATGTCATAAATCCTCAGCTCTGGCTGAGTCCTGCTCATTTAGACCCTTCCATATCACTTAACTCTTTGGATTCCCAGTGCACTAAATAACCTGTGCCGGGTTTTCTAGTTGTAGGTGTTCATCAGATTCCTGACATGCCTTTTCTTGGTCATAGAAACATGGAATGGTTTGGGGAGGGACCTTAAAGGTCATTTAATTCCAACCCCCTGCCACGGGCAGGGACACCTTCCACCATCCCAGGTTTTTCCAAGCTCCATCCAACCTGGCCTTGAAAAGAGGGGTTGTAAAATAAGAGACAGCTCTTGTTTAGCCCAAGAAATATTCCAGACAGAAAATTCCCTGGGAGACCAGTAGGATACGATGTGTGACTGAGAAATGTCCCCATGGCCAGTGGTGCTCATGCAGCAGATACCTCTTGGCCTCTATTTCCATCTGAAGTTCTTCCAAGTGAGAAATGTCAACATGAAAGGAGCACAGGGGCAACACGAGGCCAGGAGGGAGCAGCCCAAACTCAATGCCCTGTTTATTATCCCTGAGAGTTGATGAAATAATAAAATATCATTGAAATAATAAAACATCGTTACGCTATCAACTGTACTTTTTGAAGTTCCTCTCCCGGCTGCTGGGTGGGGGTGAAGGGGTGGGAGGTGAAGGTGCTGCACCGAGATGAAAGCCCCTGAATTTGGCAATGTCATAAATCCTCAGCTCTGGCTGAGTCCTGCTCATTTAGACCCTTCCATATCACTTAACTCTTTGGATTCCCAGTGCACTAAATAACCTGTGCCGGGTTTTCTAGTTGTAGGTGTTCATCAGATTCCTGACATGCCTTTTCTTGGTCATAGAAACATGGAATGGTTTGGGGAGGGACCTTAAAGGTCATTTAATTCCAACCCCCTGCCACGGGCAGGGACACCTTCCACCATCCCAGGTTTTTCCAAGCTCCATCCAACCTGGCCTTGAAAAGAGGGGTTGTAAAATAAGAGACAGCTCTTGTTTAGCCCAAGAAATATTCCAGACAGAAAATTCCCTGGGAGACCAGTAGGATACGATGTGTGACTGAGAAATGTCCCCATGGCCAGTGGTGCTCATGCAGCAGATACCTCTTGGCCTCTATTTCCATCTGAAGTTCTTCCAAGTGAGAAATGTCAACATGAAAGGAGCACAGGGGCAACACGAGGCCAGGAGGGAGCAGCCCAAACTCAATGCCCTGTTTATTATCCCTGAGAGTTGATGAAATAATAAAATATCATTGAAATAATAAAACATCGTTACGCTATCAACTGTACTTTTTGAAGTTCCTCTCCCGGCTGCTGGGTGGGGGTGAAGGGGTGGGAGGTGAAGGTGCTGCACTGAGATAAAAGCCCCTGAATTTGGCAATGTCATAAATCCTCAGTGGCACCTGCAGCCAGGTAGTTCCTTTCATCACAGTTTTCAAAGCATTTAACAGAGCGTGGCGAGAGACCAGCAAAGGCAAAGTCCAGACGGGGTGAAATGTTTGGAAGTCACAGCTCAGCTCAGGAGCAGAGGCAGGAGTGGCAGCCACCTTTTTTCCATGGATATCATGGATTCATTGCCATTTCTCCACCTTCCCTAATCAACCACTGGGGAAAGCTCTACAAAGCAACTTAGGGCCAGTTCAGGGCAGCAATGATCCATAAGAATTATTCTGATATTCCTGCTAGGTATGATTCCTGGCTTCATAAAAAAGTAGATTCCCTGGTGGATAAACCTCCCAGAAGTTTGGACATAGCCGGAATGGTGTTTCCTTTCATTCTGGAGGAAAATATGCTGGAGCATGTCCAGGGAAGGGAATGGAGCTGGGAAGGGTCTGGAGCACCAGGAACAGCTGAGGGAGCTGGAGGAGCTCAGCCTGGAGAAAAGGAGGCTCTGGAGGGACCCTCTGGCTCTGCACAACTCCCTGACAAAAGGTTGAGCCAGGCCAGGGTCGGGCTCTGCTCCCAGGGAACAAGAAACAGCAGCCTCGAGTCATGCCAGGGGAGGTTAAAATTGGGTATTAGGAAAAATTTACTCACTGAAAGACTTGTTGAACATTGGAAGGGGCTGGCCAGGGCAGTGGTGGAATCACCATCTCAAAAATTGTGTAGATGTGGCACTTGGGGACATGGTTTAGTGGTGGCCTTGGCAGTGCTGGGAGACCAGTTGGACTCAATGATCTCAGAGATCTTTCCCAAGCTTAATGGTTCTGGCTTAAGAATTTACCAATTCTTCTTCTAAATTCCTGAGCAGGTTGTGTTTAATCCCCACCACCAAGGGAGCATGAGCATTTCTAAAAATGGAATGGAAAACTGGTCACAGGAAGGTCGCTCAGGTTTAAGGCTTGAAGCTGGGAAGTCTTAAAGCAGAATAATGTCCAGAGAGAGTGGTGAAAAAGCAGATACTGAGAAAAGCAAAGCTGAAAATCCTCCCAAAATCCTGCAGTCTCCTAGTTTCATTTGGGGTGAAAAGCTGCACCTCTTCATGTAAGGGATATAATTTTGTAATATAAATTAGAAGCACTGGGGCTTTTCCTGAAAACTTGCAATTTTATAAACCTTTGTAACTCTGGTGTCTATTTTAGACCTTTTATGTGTTTTACCTTTATCTTAGCTTGGATTTTAAACCCACTAGAGCTCCCTGCTGCCGTTAATGTGTTGCTAAAATCAGTGAAAGGAAAGAAATCTGGGCATGACTCAATCTGGGCCTGACACAAAGCACCCAGGGACAAATGAGATGCCATGGAGACAACTCCTCTCCACCAGGCACCAAACAAAAGCTACAGGACCCTGACTAATCTCAATTTAACCTGTACCTCACATGCTCCTGGGTGTCCAAACTGGGAGTGGTAACAGGTTTTCCAACAAACCACTGAATATTCTCACAAATATTAAGAAGTGCACCTGTATTTTATATCTTCAGCCAATAAAGAAGGTGGGAATCCATGGGAAACAAAAATTTTCTAGGGTATAATTTAAAAAAAAAATCTCAAGATATATCAGCAAATATTTTGTTCTGCCCATAAATTCCTGTAACCTCTGTGTACTGAAGGGGGTTTCAGAAAACCCCTTTTTTACAGTTTCCTTTGCACTCAGGAAATCAGAGAAAGGAAAGGCCATGGAAATTACTCTGCTGGTGTCTCACAGGCCCCCCACCAAATATCAAATCTTTTTTCTCCTGTGTTCCTATAGAAATGGGGATTTCTAACCCATCACAGTCAACCACTGCATTTTGCAAGTTGTATTTCAGAACAGACCAAAGAACAGGGCATCAAATTTAGGAATAAATTAATGTTTGGGGCAGCAAAAGGTTTGAGCAGTGGGTGGAAAATTAGTCATTATTAAAAGTTGTGTTCATCAACAGTGATCTGGAGTGGTTGGGAGACAACTCTCCTGGCAGGAGTGTGGGTTGAATCTCAAACTTGTGATGGCATCTTTCATGATCAAAAGAGAAAAAAAGAATTTCTCAGAATTGTTTGGAAATAAAATTAAGAAATCAAGTATTTGACAGGTTTGTTTTGCATCTGGCTTAGGGTAATGGCATCCATGACAAACTTTCAAGGAAGGAAGGTGCCAGAAAAGTTTTGGCACTGTCTGCAGGACCAAATTTTGTGCTGCTCCAAAGTATTTCAGTGCCACGAAAAGAGGCCCCAGAACCAGATGAGATTCCAGTAGAATTACAGAATCATGGGATGGTTTGGGTTGTATCTTCAAGACCATCTCATTCCACACCTGACATGGGCAAGGCCACCTTCCACTATCCCAGGTTGCTCCAAGCCCCATCCAGCCTGGCTTTGGACACTTCCAGGGGTCCAGGGGCAGCCACAGCTTCTCTGGGACACCTGTGCCAGGGCCTCATCTTCCTCACAGGCAAGAATTTCACAGAATCCTGGAATCATTCTGCTTGGAAAAGGCCTCCAGGATCATCAAGTCCAACCTGTGACTGATCCTCACCTTGTCACCCAGCCCAGAGCACTGAGTGCCACATACAGACATTCCTTGAACACCTCCAGGGATGGAGACTCCAACACCTCCCTGAGCATCCCTTTCCAATGTCTGACCACCATTTCCACTGAGAAATTCCCACTGATGTCCTACCTGAACCTCCCCTGGCACAGCTTGAGGCTGTTGCCTCTTGTCCTGTCCCTTTGTTCCCTGGGACCAGAGCCTGATCTTGACCTGACTCCACCTCCTGTCAGGGAGTTTTGCAGAGCCAGAAGGTCCCCCCTGAGCCTCCTTTTCCTTTTTCTCCCTTAGCCTGGAATTGTCCCCAAGCTGACAAAACTATTTGATTTTTTTTTCCTAAACTTTGCCAAAGGCAGCTCATAGCTGAGGCAGAACCTCAAAATCTAGCACAGATTATTATTATATTATATTATATTATATTATATTATATTATTTATATTATTTATATTATTTATACTATTTATATTGTTTATATTATATTATATTAATATATTATATTAATATATTATATTATATTAATTATATTAATTATATTATACTAATTATATTATATTATAATATATATTACACCCAGTGCCTCCTGCTCCCTTGATTCTGCTCTAAAGGTGGGAATATTCTTCTCCTTTTCACCCCACGAGAGAGATGATGGCAGTAAAAGTGATTCTGTCCCATTTTGCTGCAGCCTCTTTGCATATTTCCTAAAAAAAATAAAAAACCTGCAATTAAAAGTTATTTAAAACCCTATTGAGAAGACCTTCCCAGCTTGCTAGGGGGTAAAAAACAACTTTGGTTGTATTTCATGGCCTGTGAGAAAAGGATCTCTGTCCAGTGGGCAGTTGAGCTCTGCTCCACCAGCTCCAGCTTAGAATAAATCCCCAACCTGGTGCCGTAGATAATTGTGGTTAATTACCCCCCCTTGACATGAGGCAGAGCAGTTGTTGCAATTTTATGAGTCACAAAATGGTAAAATAATGATTCTTCCACTAAGCCTTAGCTTTATATCTTAATTGGAGAGAAATGTTCAATAGGGAAGTGTGGAAGGTTGGGGAGGTAAAAAATGCCCATAAAATCTCCCACAAAATCCTTTCACAAAATGCCCGAGGTCCAGAACACAACAGGACAAACTGACATCCTCTGCAAGTGACAAAATTCAAAGAATAATCTTTCATACATGGATTTTGGGAAGTAAAAGTGGATCTGGAGATTAATTTCTCTGTCTCTAAGGATTTAGGTTTGGTCCATGTGCTCCATAAGCTCCTTCTCTACCCAGCTGAAGGAACCTAAGGATTTACTCAGTCCTCTCAGGTCCAAACTATTCTCTGAAGCTGTTTAGCTCCTCATGACCTGCAGGAACAATCAAACCTCATTTAAATGCCCTGGAGACCTGCAGGAAGTTCCACTGGGTGAAACCAGTCCTGAAATTGAGGTACAGGTTCCTTTTCATGGAATTGCACAAATGATTTTCCACCTCCACCATTCTCCTCCTGCTCTGCCCCATCTCTTGTCCAGCTCACCCTCACAAGTGGCACCACGTAGGCTTGGAGGGGGCCAGGATCCAGCACAAAAAGCTCCTGTTTCCTGTCATTTCTCCAGATGTTTCTGTCACAAACTGTTCCATCTGTGAAGGTTTCTTTGGACAAGCTTGCCTTACAAATATGGGAGTGGAGAAGGGTTCAATGCAATAGAAATAAAGGACAACTATTTTTTTTAATAAAAGAAGTCCAGTGTGTGAGATGAGACTTGGACTCAGGATGGATGAAGTGGGGATAAAGGATGGCAGGGTTGCACCCCAGTACAATCCATGCACCACTTAGAAATGTGGAAACCCTTTTTTTATTTTATCCATGACTGGAAGATCAGGGAAGAGCAGTAGGGAAAATAAAGCACTGAGGGTCCCTTATCACCCTCTCATCACCTGGATCAGCCTCTCCCACCTTTCACAATTCTCCTCCCTGACGATTTTCCCCCTATAGAAACCTTGATTCCCACCATGCCAATAACAAGGTAGGGGAATTGCCACGCTTTTGTCTCCTTTTCCCTGTGATCAGACTGTCTGGAAGCTGCATTTCTCCTCTCTTCTGGAAGATGCTGCTGCCTTCTCACAGCTCTCCCATTCACTGGCAGGTTTCCAAGCACAAGTTAGGGGTGAGATCATCATTTTCTTGCCTTAGTTGAAGTGTTAGACCATAAGGTCTTGGAAATAAAAGCAATAAGGAGGAGTTACCAGGATTCCTGCACAGCTCCAAGGATAAACCATAATGCTGCTGCTTCGCTCTCCTGTGCAGCACAGCTCAGAGACACCTTCAGACATCTCCAATGGACCTGATCTAAACCTTTTTAATATTAAAGTTCATGCAAATAAGCAGGTGGAAAGTGAAAAAGGAAATTACAATTTTCTTCAGAAGGAGAAATCCTTTTAGAGTGAAAAATTAAATTTTCCAGAGCTGCTGTCAAAAGGGAGATCTTCAGATCTGCCCCAGCCTCCTCTTCCCTCAGTTTTCCAACCTAAGTTCTACAAGCAGAGCCTTCACAGCCTCCCCCAGAGCTCACAGCCACTCAAGGGACCACGTAAATTCCTCGGATATTCAGGACCAGAACCTCCAGCTTCCATCTTCACTGCAGAAATGTTAATAAATTCAACCTCCCCAATTCATTCAAAGGGCAGGACTTTTATATGCAGGAAAAACATGAATTTTTCATTTATTACATGGGAATTGTAGCTGGGCCTGAATCCAGTCTCTGCCAAGAACCTCCTATGGACAGGGCTTTGTTTGAAATTCCCATAAAAATAAATTCACACCAGGGCTGCCTATTAATGTTCAGACATCTCCAAGGCTGGCATTTCCCTTTGGAATGTTTTGGCAACCTGATCATCCTCCTTAAGGAGGTTTCACATCCATGAATAGGGAACATTAATTCAGGTTTGGAATGAGAATGGAAAGAGTTCATAAATGGCCTCATGCAAAGAGAAGAAGAGAGGGTGAAATGACTTGGGCTGACTTTGATTCAAGCCCTGAACCACAGCAGCTAAAATTGGGGATAATCAAATATAGCTTTTGTTACTGACAGGACATGGACAAGCTCCAACAAATCCTGCTTCCAGAATTTAGTAGGTGGTTCTTGTGATTCTCCCATTAATATTTAGATTTATTGCCAGACCTGGTGTAGATGCCTCTACCTTAAGCTAAAAAATTGAAGCCTGGGCTCAAGATTTTCAACAGGAGCTCATGGCACTGGAATTTGGGGAATCTGATGTTCTTGGTATTGCTTTGGCCATATCGAGCACCCACATTTTCATTCCATGGCACATTCAGGACTTTAAATGAGGATTTCGGGCATGGCTGACATATTTTCAGACACAGTTGCCAGAAAAACTTTATCCTGTATTGTTGTAAAGTTCATGGGGTTGTTTAAGTGCTCCATGGTACCAGAAAACCACCAGAATTAACTGTTATATTTTATTTAAAAATATAAAAAGAAGGAAATAATAAGACTGAAAAGAGTTGTTAATTGGAGTCTTTGGGGGTTATAGTTGGATTTTGTTGTTGTTGTTTTGCAGGCTAAAACAGATCTTGCAGAGGTGGAACTCTTTCTAAGTGAAGTATTTAGAAAATAAATTCCTGAGTTAATAATTTTAGTCATCAAAAGGTTCAACTCATTGAACTAAAAATAGATGTAATAGGAATGTCCTAAAAAAAGAAATCTGGAGAAAATGAGAAATTGAGAGTTTTCCTTCAATGGAAGAAACAGCTCTTCAAAAAATATCATCCAGGTTGAAAAAGGCTTTTAAGACCATCGAGTTCAACCATCAGGCCAACCATATCCTCAAGTGCCACATCCACACTTCTTTTAAATCCCTCCAGAGATGGTGACTCCTTCTGTCCAGCCTGTTCCAAAAAGAAATATTTGGAATTTCCACAAAGAAATTTTTCCTAATATCCAACGTAAACCAGCTCCCTCACAACCCATGATTCTTTTATATCCTGAAACTGCCTGTCCTGATCTTTCACCTCCACTCCATAGCTGAAGAATTCCTTTGTCAAGCAGGATGATTCATCCTGGAGGAAGGAATCAGTCTGGAAATACAAATATCAGAATGAAGTGGAAGCTGTGGAACCCTGGATGAACAGTGCACGGAAAAAGAGTCAAGAAAAAAAATCAATAGGTTATTGAAATTGCAATTGGAGTAACTTACTTGTTTGTAATAGTAGGGCTATAAATCAAAAGGCCCAGGCTGAGAGATGGGGATCTGACGGGAGGGAAGGAGGAAAAATCAATTTTTGGCTTGATTTGGGTCTCCAGTCACGCATGGTAGAAGTTCAGTCATAATCCTTTCCTCGTAAATTAACGTTTTTATCACTCCTGGGATGAACACTGGCCTGTGAGGAGAGGGAGTAACACGCAGGGATGAAGTGGGGATTTATAGACAAAATTGAGCAATATTGGGTTGGGTTTGTTGGACAAGGGGTGAAGCTGCCTCACTTAAAGGATAATGATCCCTTTGGTCCATAATGGGACATTTACAGATTGCAGTGATGATCCTTGTGGGTCCTTCCTACCCAGGATATTCCATGAGTCTCTATTCCATTATATTGGTTATTCCAAAGTGTCTCCAAAATAAGCAAAAGGAAAAGGTTGTTAATCAAGGAATTCCTTTCCCATCTGAGCTTGTCAGCTTTTGAAATGCTTCTTCCCACACTGAATTCCTGGCCGTTCCCAAGCTCAGGGGAACAAAATTCCCAAAAATCCCCTCCTCACAGGATGCTCCACCTCCTTTCCAGATTTTGGGGTACCTCTCATTTGGGGTATTTCTCAGATGATGAAGAAGTTGTTCTCTGGCAGCAATTTTCAGGCACTGGTGGATTAGGGAATGGTCTGAAGGAGGAAGCCTGACCCAGCAGCCCAGATTTTTCCCAGTTTCTGGGGTTTTCTTCACTCAACCATCTCCCCAAAATTTCCATGCTCAGGAGCAGCTTAAAGACACGTTCTTACTTAGTTGCCTGTTTACAAAAATGCTCCATATGATCCCCAGGATTCTGGGGGAGCAAAATCCCTCCCAGAAAGAAAAGTTCAGAGTCAAGAGGAACACAAGGGATTGACAGCAGCCCTGCCAAGGAGAACTCGAGGTGGCTGTGTATAAAAATCATTGTTTCTTCACATCCTAAAGCAGGCACCTGCATTTTACCTGACAATAAATATCATTTGAGCACTGTCATATGAGGATGTTTCCACTGCTATCACAAAAACAATGAGGTTTATTTTTCTAATATGTGAGATTTTCATGGTAGAGGTCTCCAGCTGGGCTGGTTCTCCCAGGGACTCTTTGCAGCCAGTGGAAAGAAACAGATCCTGATTTATCTCAGCTATGCTGGGCTGGCACTTCACTCCCAAAGAAACACCAATAAATCATCCATTTTTTGTTGTTTATTGTTTGTGGACCCAAATTCCTTTCAATGGCAACTTGCCCAGCAATGGGACAAAATCCTGTCAGGGCTAAATGCCCTCCTGGGTCTGCAGGCAGCAGGAAAATAAAACCAGATGGAACTTGGCACAATAAAGAAATTTTTGCTGTGCAGCTCCCTCACCTCTCTGGAATGTCCATCTCTGAAATCCAGGGAATCAGCAAGTGATGGAGTTTTTTTCACCTGTCTGCAGCACCCTCAGTATGCAATTCCTCATCAACATTCCCTGCCCTGTCTCCCCCTTCACAGCCCATTAATAAAAGCATTGGAGTCAAAAAAAAACAGGGAATGCTCTCCTGTTATCCAAAGTGGCTCATGGATCATCCCAGCTGTGGGAATGATCCCATTTCTGGATGCTGGATGATCTCAGTGTGGGAAACAACTTCCACAGGGTAATTTTCACCGCCCAAATTGTTCCTTTTGAACTCCTTAGTAAATAAATTAGAAGGAAAAAAAAGTTAAATTTTAATTGCAAAAATATCATCAAGTTGCTGCTGTGAAGTCCTTTAAAAATAAAAACAAAGGAATTTGGATCAGGTTAAAATGGCACAGGATGAGCACCTTTTTCTACAATTTGCTGCTGTTTACAGAATAAGAGTATTGAAAAAGAGCTACAAGAAGTTCTGGCTGCAAAACCAAATAATACAATTCTTTGGAAACTCAGCTGGGAAAACCAAATCCAATATTTGACCTTTAAACCTCTTTTTATTCACGTTGCACTCAAAAATGCTTAGTACAAGCTGCAAGTTCCCACTCTGGTTTGAGTCACCTTAAATCCCAAATCCAGAGAAGAAAGGTTCCCAAATTGGGATTATTTTAACTGATGTGCTCAGAACTGCAGGTTTCAGTTGCTGCAGTGCTTTCTCTCTTTGCAAAGTATCCCTGAGGGAGTGGTTCCAACAGCAGTTCTGCCAGAGTTCAGGAAGAATTTGGATAATTCTGTCAGACAAATTTTGGGGTTGTCCTATGCAGGGCCAGGAGCTGGACTCACTGAGCCTTGTAGGACTTTTCCAACTGAGGGTATTCTGGGATTCCAGGGATCCTTTGGGCATCAAATCATGCAAAGAGGCCCAACACATGAGCACCATGTCCAATAATTGCTTCAGATGTGAATATCAGATGTAACCTGGTCATTTATGATGTCCATAACGACTTTCAAAATCCAACTTATTGCCCTAATTCCGCCAATGTGAGCTGCAGTGGAATTAATTATCTTCCTAAAACCAGGCAATTAGCAGCCTGTTTGCTTCCAGGGTTCATCTCTTAGTCCTCATTTGGGTTTTAGGCTGGGTCATCCTTAGACCCAGGTCGAGATTTTGTCTAGGACCGGTTCAAGCAAAACACTGCTCTTAGGGCAGGGTGAGTATTTAAATTTCCAGCAAAAAGCCTTTGAGGAAGGAGAAAAGGGGAGAAGCCTTTCAGGGAGGGGATCAAGCCATAAATTGCTCAGAAACTTCTTTCATAGGTTAACAGCAGAGCTTGGAATATTTTAAATGGGAATGGATCATGTAAATATTGCAGGGATGAGATGTTCGTTTAGCACAGCCCTCCTGGGCTTGGGATCACTGAGCTCGGAATTCCCATGACTTTCTGGAATGCCACATCCCAGGAAAAATCCTTCAAGGGCATGCTTTGCGTCAAGGGTGGAACCAGAGGATCCTGGAATGGTTTGGGTTGCAAGGAACTTTAGGGATCAACTCATTCCAACTTCCCTGCCATAGCCAGGGACACCTTCCACTAAACCAGGTTATTCCCAACCCCATCCAACCTTGTAGCAGCAAAAAACACTTAAGGAAAAGGGAGTTTGTAATTTTTTATAATAAAATTCCCTGTTCTGAGTCAGAAAAGGCTGATTCAATCCCCAGCTTTATCCTAATTCTGTAAGAACCTTGTTATCTCTCCTGCTTTTTTATTGCATTTCATGGTTTTATCCTGAGTGTTGCATTGTTTATGATTTTCTTCAATTTTTAGCTCCAGAATTTCAGAAGAGCATTTGTTAAGTACCCATTGTGCTATTTCCTATCTGTGGAAAGCAACTTGAAAATACAAAGCTGGATGAGAGATAAAAATCCCTCGAAGGCTCTTCTGTTGTCGTGGCTTTTATTTGTTTGTTCAACACGAGGATTTTCCAGCTTGACCCAGGATTTATCCTGTTTTTCACTTTGCATGACCTGTCTGACAGCAGGTTGTGTTCAGGCTTCAAGGATTTGGAGTTGATAAAATCAGGTGGGGAGAGTTTACACTCCCCCCCACCCTCAGCAGAAAAGGTGAGGTGCTGAAAAATAATAATTAAAAAAAAAAAAGCTCCATGCAGAGAGATGCCAGATCCATTAATCAATGAGTAAAAAGACTGACAGTAATTATGGGCAAACTAAATTCCCTTTTGTGGGTCCTAGTAAGATGAAATGCCAAATAAAGAGAGAAAAAAAAATATTAAAAACCAAAACAATTGGAATTTTGGGCTGCAGCTCTCTCAGGATGTCCCACATTTGCCAGGACTTTTTGGTCATTTCAGGAAAGGGCAAATTTCCAAGGTTGCTGTTGTATTTTTATTGCATTTTTGGGAATTCCTTGTTCCAAAAACATTCCTTTGACAATGCAACGAAATTCTACAACCTGGGCATCAACTCCCAGGACTGAGACAAGGCAGAAAATCCCACAAGGAGAGGAATGAGTTAATGAAGATGATCAGTCCTTGGGAAGGGAATTCCTGACTGGATTGGAACAAGTGGCAAAAATCCCAACAGTTTTAGCAAGGCCATAAATTTCAAACTGGGTTTTATCATATTATGAGTTGAATTTTAGTTGGTTGAATTTAAATACATAACAGAGTGCATGGAAATGACAGTAGCAAATATACATATATACATAAATATATTTATACACACATGCATATTAAATAAATACATATTTATGCCACTTGTAAAAATACAAAATACACTTCTTAATTTTATTTTATTAGTATTTTCATAGATTCCATGGATATTCTCAGCTGGAAGGGACCCACAAGGATTGAGTCCAACTCTGAAGTAAATGGCCCATACAGGGATCAAACCTACAACCCACTTTAATTTATTTTAATTTCTTTCACTACACAAAGTAAAATAAATTAAACAAGGTTGTATTTCTCATTGTATTAACTACTTTGTTGTATTAGTTGTATTTACTACTTTGTGTAGTAAAATAAATTAAAATAAATTAAAATAAATTAAAACAGGTTGTAGGTTTGATCCCTGTATAGGAACCATCCAGGAAACCTTAATACCAATATTCCTAAAAAAAAAAAAAAAAAAGGAGAATTGTGTGGAGGATCTCTGTACAACCCATAAGGATACAATCAATATAAAACTTTATTTATGTCCCATAGAAAACAGGATCAAAACCCTCTTGATCTTAAAACAGGGAATGATCGAGATTTGTTAACCAGAGATCTGATCTGGAGAGATCTGGCTCCTCTCTGAAGTGTGCAGAGCTTATTTTGGGGCAGAAATGAAAATGTCATTCTGCTGTAGAGGAAAAAAATGGAGCCAAAAAGTGATAAAAGCCAGAAATCCTGAACAGCATTAATGAAACATCTGGAAAATCCTCCCCACAAATCAAGGGATCAAAGGCTGCAGGAGCTGTTGTTATTTTTGTGTTGTGCTAAAAGAGGAGAAGCATTCCCAGATAATGGCTTTGTTCACATGAGACCAAACAGCCCATTCGGAGGTGCAGAAAGTAGAATTTGTGCTGCAAAATATTTTCCTGGTTTTCCTATTTGATGGTATTTTCCATAAATTTCTATGAGGACACTCAGTTAATGGCAATAATGACGCTCATTGCAGGTGTTTCTGCTTAATTACTCATTAACCCTCATTTTGTGTGGGATCTCAGCACCTCAGGATGGAGGTGCAGAGAGGCCGAGAATACCCTTGGGGGGCTCGGGAATCCTGGAATGTTGCCAGAAGTGTCTGGTGGCTGCACTTTGATCCTACACAGGAGACGAGACCTGTATGAGGACTGGGAGGATTCCACTGGGTGAATGGTGAAGGGATAAGTTAATTAGAGTGTAAAACACAGGGTTTAGGATTTTGGTACAGGGGGGGTCTAAAGAAGTAAGATGGAGGAATTGGGGCGTGTCCTGTCCTTCTTCTTCTTCTTCTTGGCCTCCATCTTCTGTGGTGGTGGTGGCACTTTGGGATTGGTTATTACTAAAAGTGCACCGGTTAATAAGGGTAGAAGGTATTGGAGAAAAATGATAAATATTGTACACGTAACTTTGGGTATAAAGATAAGTGACCGCCCGGGGGCTTGGGGAGTGTGCCCATGGCTGACTTGCTGTGCAGACCTCTGTCGGGCTGAAAGAAAATCTTTTAGATAAACAATTAATAAACACCAAGACCGAGACAAGATCAGAAGTCTCTCCTCGTCCTTTGAAGCGTCGGCTCTCCAAGGCCATCCCTGGGCCTTTCCAGGCCACCTAAACAGCCGAAAACCTTACAATTTTGCTGTTTGAATTTAAACAATCTTTCCATCCTGCCACGGTCTCCTGGGAGAGCCCAGGAAGAGATTCCAGAGGGTTCCTCTGTGGTTTCCAGTCTGACCAAGGAGAAACTGGACTTTTCCTGCTCAGAAAATCACTGAGTCTTTGTTCTGGGCTAAAAATTCTGGAGGATCCTGGATGTCTTTAATTATTTTTCGGTTTAAGGGAATAAAGTCCACGGGATGTCTGTCCATGGGATCCTGACTGAGGGGAGACCTCACTCTCTGCAGCTCCCTGAAAAGAGGCCGGATCCAGGTGAGAATCACTCTCTTCTCCCAAGTAATGAGTGACAGGATGAGAGAAAATGACCTAAATTTGGGTCAAGAGAGGTTTAGATTGGATATTGGGAAAAACTTTTTCATGGAAAGGGTTGTGAAGCATTACAGCTGCCCAGAGAAGTGGTGGAGTCACCATTCCCGGAAGTGTTCAATAAAAAAGGTGTGGATTTAAGGACATGGTTTAGTTCTGAACATGGTAGTTGATGGTTGGATTTGGTGATTCCAAGGGTCTTTTCCAACCTTAAGGACTCAATGATTTTTCTCTCAGACGACGTGAGGAGCCAATGTTGCAGACATCTTTCCACTAAAAATCCTTTCTTGGGATTTTTTCCCTTCTGAGAAGCTGAGGCCTCAGAAACAAAATGTAAACAATGATTATCTGCTGCTGTGGAATACAACAGGTAGATTTTTGATTGGGCCATCTTGAATGTTTACAATTAATGGCCAACCACAGACCAGATAGCTTGGACTCTCTGTCCGGGCCACAGATCTTTGTTATTCATTCTTTTCTATTCTTAGTGAGCCTTCTGAGGAAACCTTTCCTTCTATTCTTTTTAGTATAGTTATAATGTAATATATATGCATCATAAAATAATAAATCAAGCCTTCTGAACATGGAGTCAACATTCTCATCTCTCCCCTCATCCAAGAACCCCTGTGAACACTGTCACAGAGCCAATGTCAGAGCAGGCTGCAAATTCCAGAAATTAAACGCTTCTTTTGCTGTTTGTAAAAGCCTGGGGAGGTGATTTGACCTTGAGGTTGACTCCTCACAATATCAGTATTCTCTTTCCTGACTTGACATTCCCATGGCAATGGGAACAAGGTGATCATTAATCCTTCCAAGCCATTCCATGATTTTGTGATTTTATACTCAGTCTAACTGTTGCTACTTTTGCTGATTTGATGAGTTGTAAGTGTGTAAGTGTGTGTTAAGAGTTGAACTTTGAGAGTTACAAAGGTTAAAATCCTCTATTCACCCCATAAAATGCTAATATGGATTTTTCTGACTATTTCCTTAAAATTCTGCTTGTCCTATGGAAAGAAAAAGTTCAGGGCTTAAACTCCACAACTCACATGTTTAAACCAAAATAAAAGAAGAGTGAAGTCAGTAGGTTTAATTTAACCTCCTTGGTTACCCTTTGCAGCTAAAAGGGTGGAAAAGGCCATAAAAACTCTCCAAAATCTGCTCAGAACTCAGGTGAAGAGTTTTAATGGAGCCTGTGCAGGTGGATTTCGCTGCTGGACATGGAGCTTCTGCTTATTTCAATCCATCAGGAGCGTTCATGGGAGTGAATACATCCTCAGGATGTTAAAAATAATATTTTAGGATTTTTTTCCAGGCTGTTTGATCACTTTTCCAGGGCTGCCCAGTCCCATAACAGCAGAGACAACAGGAGGACCCCATATCTCTTTCTAACCCAGAATTTTCCTGCTCTTGAAGCTCCTGAGATGCCTCAGCTCCCTCATCCCTGTGGCTAATTGAGATTCCCAGCCTTTCCTTTCCCTGCTCATTCCACATTCCTCCATAGTTGCTTCTTTTCAAAACTCATTAGTGGCATTTATCCTCATTTAAATGAGGAGAAGCCACACAGGTAAGATCTACAGATGGCTGATTGTCTGTGGAGGATCGTTAAAACTCGGAGAAGATGATAAAAAAAAAAAAAGGGAAGGAGAAGATTATGCTGAGAAGATAAAAACTCCCTCAGCAAATTATCTGTGGGAGAAAGGAAGACAAAAGGTCTGCTGCAAGGCAGGGCTGGCTCCTGGGAAGGACTCAGGCAACCTCTGAAGGAGCAGAGGGGAATGTGCAGAGAGAATTTAATCCCTCAAAGTGACAAGGAAAGGAAAAACCAGAACAAAGTGATTAAAGAGGTAGGAAAGAGTGAGCTGATGAGCTGAGGAGAGGAAGATCTGTGAGGGGAAAAAAAAGTGCTGCTCAAACAACAAAATTATTTCTGGATGAAGGACATAAAATGGTTCCTCAGAGCTCAAATCCTGCAGTTTTGGTCACATCCTGCCTCGATGTCCAAGCAAGGAGGTGCACAAGCACACTTGGACTCCTGGCCATTCTCCAAGGGGTTATGGAATCATGGAATGGTTTGGGATGGAAGGGACGTTCAAGATCACCCAGTTCCAATCCCTACCATGGGCAGAAACATTCCCACTAGACCAGGCTGCTCCAAGATGCAGCAATTTCACCTTGAACACTTCCAAAGAAAGGTGCTTTAGGTTGGATAGAAGGAAGAAAATCTTCATTAGGAGAGAAAATCTTCACTAGAAGAGAATTCCCAAAGAAGTTGTGGATATCCTATCCCAGGAATGTTTTAGCAGCCAGATAAAGACATCAAATCTTTCCCACCACTGGATGCAGATATTTTCCTTTGTCAAGCAGAAATTCTCAGTTTGGCAGCAGAGCTGAGTCTCTGCTCACTGTTTCCTCTTTTCTCAAAGTTAAAATATACGGAGGCATAAAGAGCATCCCAAAACAAAACACTAAATTCCTACTCAGTTTTATGGGCTCCCCTAGGCATGAAATATCAACAAAAGCATCTTGCAGTTAAAAGGATTCTGTACAATGAGCTCTTGACCCCCAAGCCACTGCTGGCATCTACCAGGAGCTGATAAATCCCTTCTTCCATCACCTCAGCCACCCTGAGGGGTTGGGGCAAAGGGGTTTGATGCTTTTTTGACTCCACTCTGATCTTGCTCCTGTTTAAAACACTTTTTTTTCCTGCAGGTTTCTCGTTTGTTCACTGGGATTTAGATGCTGACAGTATTCAGCTGATTTATCCCTGATTATCTCCTAAATTGTTTTCAAACCCACTTTTTATAATATGTGAAGGACAAGCAGAGGATCGACCTGCACTGTAGAGGAATCATTTTAATTGGGGGGTCATTCCAGTCTGGATGGGACTCAGAGTGACCTGGGCTAGTAGAAGGAGTCCCTGTCCATAGGCTGGAACCAAATGATCTTTAAGGTTCCTTCCACCCCAAGTCATCTCATAATTCCATGATTCTAAGATTACAGTGGCCAGACACATCACCAGCAGCTGCCTGACGAAGCAAGGGAAGAGGAGCTGCCTTCTTACCCTAATTTTTTTTTTTAAATTGAATATTTTTGTATTAATGGACATTGTTTTCCTGGTGGCAGATGAGCATTTTTAGGAACACCAGCTGGACCAGCAGGAATTTCAGACTCAAGAACAGCTTCTTCCTTCTTCCTTATTTATTGTCCAAGGAACACTGCTCGGAATTTCCCAAATTTCTGCCTGTGTGAATTACTGTTCATTCTCCCACATTTCTAAATATGTAAAAAGATGAGGCAGAGGGAGATTTTTAAAAGTTTTCAATAGGGATACATGGAAGAATAAGAGGAAAAAAACCTGGTTTTCTGACTTCTTCCTGCTATAGAATAAAGGATATTTTTCTGTTTGGTTCTAAGGGCTTACAGGTTCCTAATCTTTTTTTTGTCCTGACTCTTCCACCAGGTTTTCCAGCTTTTCCAGCTCTGGAATCTTTGATTATAGCAGCTTTTATCTCAGTCCTTTGAAACCCAAGGGATGCAGCTGCTGCTCAGACAAAAACACTGAGCACCCTCCTTACCTGATTCTGCTCACTTTGCCTCCTCTTTTCCACCTGTTTTCTCCAGAAACGCGGATGAAAACCATCCTTTCAAAATCTCCAACCTGGATTTTTGAGTAATTCTACATCTCCAACAAACTGAGTTTATAAAACATCCATAGGAATGCCCTGCGGTTGGAATAAGCAAGTATAAACCCCATCTATACCTGAACAAAAGGACACCAAAGCACATTTGGTAGCAGGGAAAGGATGTGTTCTGTCCAGGAAAGTCCAGTTAGCAGGGAAATTTTCAAGGAAAATGAATGCTATGAAGAAAGGCACAATAGAAATAAAAGATCTTGCCATGGATTTTGACAAGAGGTCATTTTCTGCAGCAGAATTCTGAGAACTCAAGAGATTTTCCCTCCTTTCAATCTAATAATCAACTAAGCAGCTTTGTCATCCTCTTGTCATTCCCTCTGCCCTCATCCAGCTGGAACAATTAACTCCATTTTCCAGCTCCTTTAGAAGTACAGAAAGGTAAAAATCAGTCATAAAGGATGGGAAAATCTTTAGAAGAGATTTTATAGTTAGGGAAGAAAACTACTCAGTTTTAATAGCAGGATGCACCTTTCAAATATGTTCAGGTTAAAATGTTATTAATTTATGAAATGTGTGTTCCCATGCAGGAAAACTGTTTGCAAAACCAGGTCTTTGCAATTAGGGCAGCCACAAAGATTCAAAAATCATGAGATGAGCTTAAAAATTAGAGGAATTGAAAAAATACTAATGCAATATTAATTCATTAAATAATGACTTTCTTGATTGTAGAACTTGATGGTTTTGGGCCATTTTGTGCCTGCAGCACACCAAGGAGAGAACATTTTAAAAAATCCTTCCTTCCTTCTCAAAATATTTCTGTTTGGGGCAGTCATTGATGTGGCAGAAGTTCTGGCACCTCACATCCCATGACAAAATCCAGCAGTCCTGTGACACCGGAACTTGAAATTAGATCCCAAGCATGGAATGACCTCAAATATATCTCACAGAAGCCATTTTAATGAAAAGTTAGTAACCAGTTCAACTTTTCCAGAAAGTTCCTTGACCTTTTACAGCACCCAAGACAACCTAACAAGTTATTCCAGTGGGGATTCAAACCATGAGGAAATATTTTCCCCCCCTCAAGGTTTCAGCGCTTGTCTCAGATCTCAGAACCTTTATTTATAAGCAAGAATTTATTTATTTATTTATTAGCAAGAATTGTATTTATTTTATTAAAGGCTAAAAATATAATTATGGAATGTTTTGAGTTGGAAGGGACCTTTGGGATCCTCTCATTCCAAGCCTCAGCCATGGGCAGGGACAATTTCCACTATTCCAGGTTGTCACAGCCCCATCCAGCTCCAACATGGAGGAACAATTGTGTTTCCTGCCTTGCCCTCTGCAGAGACAAAGTGAGTTTAATCAAAGATTGTGGTCACTTTTATTGAAAATTGGTTTGGGCCGTTTCCACTCCATTCCATCTGTAATTAGCAAGATAAGGGAGATGGGATTTGGCAAGGAGACACAAAGTCTCAGTCCAATAACTCTGTCACTCCGGGTAAGGAGCTGCTGTCACCTCCTTGGCTAAGAACAGCATTTTTTGCGGCCATTTTTAGCATTAAGGATTCCTGGGCTGCCCCAAAGGCACAGGGAGAGGCTGAAAGGCAGAATGTTCATCCCACATCTCAAACCCTGCACAGTTCTGTGAAATTTTGATAAAGTTTCCTTCCAATAAAAAAGTCCCGTTTTGCCTTTTCCCATTTCCTGCATTCTGGTGACACAACGTGGCTTACAAACTATGAGTAAGTGCTGCAGGAATTCCAACAAAACCTTTCCACTGCTGTGCACACTGTGGTGGACAAACACTGTTTCCTCAGTGATCAAAGTTTTCCACATATTTTTAGGGACACAAAATTAAACTGAGGGTTGGTCAGGGTAGTTTGAGTTATTAAATGCTGTTGACATATGTGTGACAAATGTGGTGACAAGGTTGGCACTGGAAGCAAAGGGTGCTGATAAGCAGAGCTGTGTCCTGGGAATTGGGATTTTCCAAGCCCATCCCACACATGCTGAGAATCTGCCTGGTCCTGACACCTCAAAGGCAGCAAAAAACAAGAGGGCAGCAGTGATTCCTTGTGGGATCCCACCTGGAGCACTGCATCCAGCTCTAGGGTCCCCAGAATAAGGATGTGGAGCTGCTGGAGTGAATCCAAAGAGGCCACAGAGATGCTCCAAGGGCTGGAGCTCCTCTGCTCTGGAGCCAGGCTGGGGATGTCCAGCCTGGAGAAGAAAAAGCTCCAGGGAGATCTCAGAGCCCCTTCCAGTGCCTGAAGGGGCTCCAGGAGAGCTGAAGAGGGACTTGGGACAAGGGATGGAGGGACAGGACACAGGGAATGGCTTCCCAGTGCCAGAGGGCAGGGATGGATGGGATACTGGGAAGGAATTTTTGGCTGTGGTGGTGGTGAGGCCCTGGCACAGGTTACCCAGAGAAGCTGTGGCTGTCCCATCCCTGGAAATGTCCAAGGCCAGGTTGGACAGGGTTTGGAGCAAGCTGGGATAGTGGAATGTGTCCCTGCCCATGGCAGCGGTGGAACAAGCTCATCATTGAGGTCCTTCCAACTCAAACCATTCCATGACTCCATAACTCCTTGGTAGGGCCTATCCCTGCACACCGTCCTCTACAGAGTAAAAATAATGCTCATATCAAACCCACTGCCCCAGAAAACCTTGCATGGGTTGAGGTGGAAATGATCCCATCAGGCACATGGGGTGAAAAGAGCCGCCCAGGCCTGAAGAACGTTGGGTGCTGTCTGCAGGCGAACAGCAAACCCAGAGATGACCTAGGCCATGTCCACAACAAAATAATTTCCACCCTGGAAAATTAAAAATATGCAGAATTTTGTGGGTGGTTTTTAGGCAGTCCTTGAGAAATTCTTGGCCCTGCTCAGCTCCTCTGCCCTATCAGGGCCTCACCCTTTGATGTTTATCCTGTGTTTGCACAAAATCTCAGCAGCACTTGAGTCAGAGCATTAACAGAGAGGATTTCTTGAGCACACAACATCCTCCCCTTTCTCTGCTCTCCCTGAGTCTTGTCTGAGCTGGAAACTTTGCAATACCACTGCTGGATCCTCTCATTTTAAGAATATTTGCAGAGACACCTTCCGTCTGAAAAATCTTGGCAGAGTTCCTACACCCAGGTTTCCTTGGGAGCCATCAAATTATTGACTAAGCATGGAAGTTGTTAAACCTTTCAGACTCAGTTTGGTTGTTGACTTTATGTTCTCCCATGATTCAGTTTTTATGGGCAAATACACTGACAGCACAAACTCCGTGTGATATTCCCAAGTGGAAAACCAGAAGCAGCTGATACTGCCTTGGAACATTTCATAAAGGGAGTGTGAGGCAGTGGAACATCATTTTCTGGCTGCGTAAGTAATTAAATACACAGAAAAGATCTGCCTCTTTCCAACGCTGATCACAATTATCCATTTTTCTTCCCAGGGTTTAATGAGTGTTTGTACTAAAAGCCTGTTTGGAGTTTTAACTGGAGTGCTGCGAGTGACATCCCGATAATTAAATGCAGGAATTTCATATCCTTGAAGCTCCTGTTCCCACAATGAACCCAAAGTGCTCTGTGATTTTTACAGCTCAGAATAATGTAATCCAAAAGATTGGATTTCCCTTTGTTCATGTCCCTTTCACAGTTCTGCCAGAGTGAACTCTGGAGTCAGGATCAGGCTCAGACAGGAAGGCAAATATTTACTTTGGAATATCAAAACAAATTCCTCGTCTCTTGGAAGGATCTGCCTTATGAAACTTTGCCCCCTCAAATCAGATCTTTAATTTTGTTTGTTTGCGAGGTGTTGGTGCTCAAAGGAGAGCTGGGAAGGCCTTCAGAGGAGGATTCATCCCTGTTCCTTTTCTGCCAAGTTAATATGAGATAAATCACCAGCTGGAAGTGTCTGTTTCTGTCTGCCAGCCTAAACACTTTTCTAGGATGAGTCATTTAATTGATAGCTGTTAATTTAACCAAGGTGGACTCAGCTCTCAGGGTTTATGACTGGGGATTTTATGGGATAAAGGACTGGGGATTTTATAGGATAAGGGACTGTCACCCAATCCAGTAGCATCAGTCCAGTTTGGGGAGTTTATCACAGGATCCCAGCATTATTTAGGTTGGCAGGGACCTTGAGGATCATGGAATTCCATCCGTCCTGCCATGGGCCTTCCACTATCCCAGGGTGATCCAACCCCTGTCCAACCTGGCCTTGGACCCTTCCAGGGCTGAGTTTGACTGAAAGCACCTCCCTTGATTTAAAAGCATAAAAAAAAAAAAAATTCTGTTTCTTCTGAGAATCTTTTCTTTCTACCAACTCAGTCATCTCTCCCTATATTTTAAATGTTTGTCCTGTTTGATATTGGAATTTTCTAGCTTTGTTCCAACCCTGGGCTGTTGTCACACGTCTCTGCTGGATTAAAGAGCTGTTAGCAATTGTGGTGGGGATTTTTTTTCTCCTTCTGAAAGGCTTTATTCACCTAATCAAATCACTCCCCCTTATTTTGTTCAAATAAACAGATGGAACATGCTCCACATAAAATCAGAAATAAGCAGGAAAGGCAACCTTAAATCCAGGCAGATTTTTCCCAGCTTTGGGAGTTCACTTGTAGATAAAATGAACTGTTGTGCTTGTTCTCTATGAACCCAGTGAAGAAATACGTGAGAATCTGGAAGGACTTCAGTTATGGTGGGATGAATTTCCAGTTGTTTGCCGGAGGGCAGGATTAGATGGGATATTGGGAAGGAATTCTTGCCCAGGAAGGGGGTAAGGCCCTGGCACGGGTTTCCTGGAGAAACTGTGGCTGTCCCATCCCTGGAATTGTTCAAGGCCAATCTGGATGGGGATGGATTTCTCCTTATTTGCTTAGAGGAACTTGTAATCCCTGAAAATTGATTGTAAAAAGGAATAGGGAAAAATATCAGCAAAAATAATTCCCAGTCCAGATTTTCACTATCCCAGCCTTGCAATTCCTATCATGGGCTTGAAAATAAACCAGTAACAATCAACTGGAGAAGTTGGTCCATGTGGGAGGAGGGCAATGGCTGGAGGAGAGTCCCAGGGTGAGATTTCCATGCCTGATGGAACTTAGGGAGGAAGAGGAGAACAAACACCCTCCCACTGATTTGCACAACTTCCCAAAGACATTTTAGGAACTGCCTGATTTCCATGTTTTTTCTTCCCAAACTGCATCTTCACAGCTCCACCCCCAGCAGCTACAATAACTCTGGATCTCTTAATATTCCTTAAAAGATTTGGTGGAGCTGTTTAAGGAAATAGAAGGTTCTTTTGGTTGTTTTCAGTTAAAATTTCAACATTGAAAAGTCAGTGTTCAGAAAGAAATATTACCTCTTTGAAAACACCACTAGAATGAAACACATATTTATTTTATTGGAAAATATAGACAGTTCAAGAATAAAACTGAAATTAGAGTTTTCTTTATTCTTAAGCATCATTCCATGATTTTTCTACCTTGGCCTTTGCCAAGGGGAGAAAGTGATCACAAATTCCTATGAAGGTTTGGAACACATATTAGGAGTTCTGTTTTTCCTGGAGGGGTTGTAAAGCATTGAGAACAACCAGAGAATGGTGGAATCACCATCCCTGGAGGTGCTCAACAAATGGGGATGTGGTTTTTGGGGATGTGGTGTAATGGTGACCTTGGTAGTGGTGCTAAACTGATGGTTGGATTTGATTATCTGAAAGGTCTTTTCCAACCTCCATGACCCTGTGATTCTATGATAAAAAGGATCTTTTTCCAGGCTTTGAAATCCATCTTCACATCTGCAGCACCGCTGGTCAATCCAGATGTTCAGCAGCAGCCCTGAAGCCAACTGGCTCGTCCCCAATTTGTGGGCTTGTCCACATGGACTCCTCTCTCATCCTGCCTGCAGAATTCTCAGGTAGAAAGACCCAGAAAATGTTTGGGAGACTTCTGGCACCTGGGACACAGCCCTGTGCTCCCACATTCGCTCTGCCCAATTCCTGGGAGTGCAGATCCTTGAAAAGGAGCCAGAAGGGCCATGCTCTGTAGTTTAAATCTGTCCCTGATTATCCAGGTACATTCTGTGGATTACAGAGGTCTCAGTCACATATTTTGAAGTCTATTAAGGGAACTGAGTGTAATAAGAGAGTCTGAATATTTCAGCTACAATAACCTTCACCTTTCTCTCTCTCCCTGCAGCATCTCACTATTGCATTTCACGGTGCTCCTGAGGAGGTTTAGGCTGCTTGTTACAGCTGGGTAATTCCTTTATCACTCCAAGGCTGTCTGTTAGATCTCCCTCTCTCTCTCAATCTTCCCACTTAATTGTCCTCACAAAGTTTCTGGGGTTTATTACTGGCTTTGAGCTGGAGGTTCACCCACCAAGCCCTGGAAATTCCCAGCAAAGCCCTCACTCCCTGTCAGTCATTCTCCCTCAGAGAGCTGTGGGTGAGGATCAGAAAATCAGGGAATAGTTCAGGTTGGAAAAGCCCTCTGAGATCATGGGGTCCAACCATTCCCCCAGCACTGCCAAGGCCACCACTGATCCATGTCCCCAAGTGCCACATCCACACAGCTTTTAATTTCCCCTGGGGATGGGGACTGCACCACTGCCCTGGGCCTATTCTTGTCACCATGATATTTTATGAAAAATCCCTTTGCCAAGATTTTTCTCCTGAGAAGCTGAGAAGCTTCTCCATGTTTTGCTCCTCTGGAATGAGGCCTGGAGATTGTTTATTCAAACGTGTGAATTGTTTTTAATTAATGACCAATCACAGCCAGTGTGTTGGACTCTCTGAGTCTGTCACGGGTTTTTATTATTCATTCCTTTCTAGCCTTCTGATGTCTCCTTTCTCTTTCTTTAGTATAGTTTTAGTATATAATTTGCTTTTAATAAAATATAGTATAAAAAATAATAAATCAGCTTTCTGAGAGCTTGGAGTCAATTCTCATCTCTCACCTCATCCTGGGGACCCTCACAACACCGCAACATATCCCAGTGCCTGACCACCCTTTTGGGGAAGAAATTGTTCCCAATATCCAATCTAAACTTCCAGTGGCTCATCTGGAGGCTGTTTCCTCTTGTCCTGTTGCTTTTTACCTGGGAGAAGAGACTGATGCCCAGCTGGTTCCACTCTCCTTTCAGGGATCTGTAGAGAGTGATAAAGTCTTCCCTGAGACTCATTTTCTGCAGGATAAGAATTCCCAGCTCCCTCAGCTGTTCATCATCACATTTCTGCTCCAGAATTTTCATCAGCTTCTCTGTCCTTCTCCAAACACTCTCTAGCATCTCCATGTCTTGTGGTTTTTATTATCTTTAAATGATGTAGGATTATAGATTATTATCCCTGCAGGATATTCTGTTGGAAGGGAAGGATCAACAAGGATCATGGGTCCAGCTTCTGATGCTGCACAGGACACTCTAAAAATCCCACCATGCACCTGAGGGCATTGTCCAAAAAATTCCTGATGTCTGGCAGGTTTAAATCTGTGACCAATTCCATGATGAGCCTGTTCCAGTGCTCAACTTCCAGAGTTAAAATCTATTTGTTCCTCTATGAAAATAAAGGAACATGAAATTGAAGAATCTCCTCAAAAAGTTGAGGGTGGTTGCATTAGCTGAGGGCTCCAAGATGACCTTAGGCATCACTGAAAGTTTTCCCTGCTTTGAATGTCCTTTTCCCTTGGGCTGCATTCCAGCTGTCACCCAGCCTGGCATGATAAAAGTTGATCTTCTCCCTGCCAAAATGCAAATATTGTTGTGTTCCACTCCATTCTCTAGTTCTCTTCCTCTGATTTTTCCATTAATCACAGAATCATAGGAATCTCAACTTGAAAGGAACCCACAAGGATCACCAGGTCCAACTCATGGCTCTGCCCAGGAAAACCCCAGGAATTCAGACCTTGCCATAGTTATTACCTAATTCCTCCTACGATGTGACAGGCTCAAGAAAATGGGTTCACACTTTGAATGCAGGTTTGGGAGGAGCTTCTGCTGGGCAGCTTTGGAAGTGTGGAAAAAGCCAGCTGATATTTACCAGGAAATTTTCCCTCCTGGGATGACTTCCAGGGAGGGCAACTACAGCTTTGTGATGCTGCCCAGCATCATAAAAACTGAAGTGAAATATTAAACCAGTATATTCAATGTCAAAAGAATATTCAGCTCCTGGTTTTGAATTCTGTCCTCCCATTGTATCTCAAATTCCAGTAGAAAAGAAATAGCATGTTTTCTTAAGCCATTCTAGTTTTCTCTTCCTAAAAAGCAGCCTCTGTTCTCTCTCTTCTTCCCTGTGAATTTTCCAGATTTGATAAACCTCCTGCCATGACACTTAAATAGCTCCTCTTCCTTCTGTCCTTCTGGACAATCGTGGTTTTGGTGATTATGACACGGACTTATTCCTCTTCTTCATGCCCTCATGATCTCATGGTCTGGTTCATCAATTTATTCCCAAAAATGTGCCAAAAAACCATGGAATGGCTTGGATTGGAATTGAAAGCCATCCAGTTCCAATCCCTGCCATGGACAGGGTCACATTCCACTATCCAAGGTTGCTCCAAGCCCTGTCCAACCTGGCCTTGGGCACTTCCAGGGATCCAGGGGCATCCACAGCTTCTCTTGGAAACCTTTGCCAGGGCCTCACCAGCAACACAGGGGAGAATTCCTTCCCATCACCCAATCTAAATCCACACTCTTCCAGTTTAAAACCGTCCCTTGTCCTGTCCCTTCAGACTCTTTTAAAACATCTCTCTGTCTTTTTTTGTAGCTCCTTCAGGCCACAATTAGGTCACCCCACACCTTCTCTTTTCCAGGCTGAACAATCCCAATTTTCCCAGCCTTTCCTCACAGCAGAGCTGCTTCATCCCTCTGATCCCCCCTCTGATCCCCTTGGTGCCTCCTCTCAACTCTTTCCAACAGCTCCATGCCCTACCCTTGCTGGGACTCCAGAATCATGTAAGGCATCATGTGTAGGGAATTTCTACATCCCAATGCCCCAGAAAGGGAAGAGTCATGGGGAAAATCAGGACAGACAAACAAACATCTGCATTTTCCTATTTTTGTTCCACATGTGAAGGAGATTTTGTCACGACTGCAAGAAGTATCAAGCAAAAAAAAAATTGACTGGGATTCTTCCACTAAAAATATTGGATTGACAGGATTGATGCAGAGCAGGAAAGCTTTAAAATAGTGATGATGAAAGCCTGCAAACAAGCTCCAATTTTGTGGGACACAGAAGAGAGGAGTAATTTTCTTATCCGCTTACCTGTCAATCAGTGCAATCATCTGGAAGGCCTGGAAAAAACCCAAAAATCCATGTTCACAAAGAAAGAAGAAAGTAAATGGTCATTAAGGCTCTGCGTAGGTGCTGGGACACGAGGAACTTCATGAGGGAGAAGTTTAAAACAAAGTGGTTCTGATGATGGTAGAGCATTTGAAGCAAAACATTTTGTTTGTATTTGTGTGCGTGCACAAGGAACCTGTGTTTTTGCAAATTAGCATTTTCCAGTTAGCAACAGGAGAGGCTGGACTATTGCTCTGGTGCCAAGAACTCCAGGCTGGTGATTTTGAACAGCTCAATGTTCATTTGGCCAAGTCCCTGGTGTTTAGCAACCCAAATGTTGCTGTCCTGGGGGAGGAATCTCCGCCCTCATCCCAGCGTTTTCCCAAATCACTTGTGCTCATTCATTCAGGATAGCAATTCTCCTTCTGCCCTTCAGCTCCAAGCCCTCCAGGAGGGTTGGGAAATGGGCATAATTTGATGGAGCCCTGCTGCAGCCACTCAATGCTGGTTCTGTCGCAGCACAGCCTGGGGAGGCAGCTGAGATTTTATGGAATCATCCTCATTTGGAAAACAATCATCCCATCACATCCTGCCAGGGGGAGGCGTGTTCATGCCATCAACAGCAGTGGGTTCCTCTGCCACCTTTTGTCAGGGGCTGACAGGCAGCCCCAAACCACCAGGAAATTACAGCCCTGTGCTTCAACATTTGTCAAAGGATTCGCCCCTTCACTGGAAAGTTTGAATTAGCAGGTCTGGAAACATTTGCAGGATGCAAGATCTGTTCCCTCCTCCAAGAATCTCCAGTCTCCACAGCCCTGGATCTATAAGAAGATGTTTTTTCTCTTCCCCACATCAAAACAGTATTTTTAAAGGTTTTTTTTTTTAAGGCTGCAAGCCACCAAAATACAAACTTTCAAATGCCAAAGTGCTTTCACTCTTTGAAACAGAGGTATAGAGTGTCTAAATAGAGGCGAAATTTTATCACTCATGCCCCAGCTGGGATGTGGGACATTTATACTCTGTCAACAGTGTTATCATATTAACCTCATATCAGGTTAGATTTTAGGAATAAATTCTTCCCTGGGATGGTGGTGAAGCCCTGGATAAAAGCTGCAGCTGCCCCATCCCTGGAAGCATTCAAGGCCAGGCTGGATGGGGCTTGGAGCGACCTGGGATAGTGAGAGGTGTCCCTGCCCATGCCAGGGGGTTGGAATGAGATGATCCTGAAGGTCCCTTCCAACCCAAATCATTCCAGGATTTTATTTCCTGGCAAACTCTTTGATCAGCTCCATCAGGCTGACTCAGAGCTGCTGACAGGTCTCTTATTTTTTACCAACTGCAGCTCTCAAAAAGCCAACCCTTTACCTCAGAGACTCGGAGCATATTCCAGAGGGTAAATAGGCACTTTCTTGTCACTGCAGTGTAATTTAAACACAGATATATTAATTTATAACGGCAATCTGGATTGTGATTCTACAAACCTGATTTTCCCTGGCAAGTTTCTGCCAGCATCTCCCCATCAACCAAGCCTTAGGAAAAGATTTCACACAGGAAGCTCAAATTCATTACCAGGCCTGCAGAGTTCACAAAAGAAATGATCCCTCAGTTTGGAATTTATTGAGTTTGATGGAAAATCTCCTGAGTAACTTGGAGACAGCAGGTAAGGGTTAATTGTTCTGTTTCCTCCAGGGTGATGATAAGAGGTCACGAGAGGGATCAGAAGAAACAAAAGCAGGTGGTTCTTTATTCAAACTGTAGTTAATCTGTCCAAGGATATGATAGATGCTAAAAGCTTAGGGGAGCTCATGGAATAAATGGATAGCTCCTGGAAGGTAAATCCATCAAAGACTGCTGGGACACAGACAGGATCTCTGGAAGTCTCAGGGATAAAAATGACTGAACAGTGGAGGGCTGGAAGGAAAAAACTATCCCCCTGAGCTTTCTCTGTACTTAGGGAAATATTCTTCCCATGCTTACAGTGGGATTTTGGGCACTCAGAGACAGGAAAGCAGCTGGATGGGCCTTTAGGTAACAAAGTGCGCCTGTTTTTATGGAATTTTTGTTTGTGAGAGAGGTAAATGAAGCTACAGCTAAATTATGTGACAGGAGATAACCTAGGTGAAGGGAAGGAGATTGAGGAATGCGAGCAGGAAACCATCAGTGCAAACACCATGATCCAGGACCCATCTGGGGTCAGAGATGTCACAAATTTTCCAGACCTTTTCATCCTGACCCTTCTGCATCCATGGTATTCTGACTGTTGAACTGGATCCAGGCCACCAGTCCTGCTCAAGCAGGAGGTGCTGAGACCATGAACAAACATTTCATGGTCCCCTTACTCCTGATACCTCCTGATGTGCCTCTTCCTCTGGATCTGGAGAGGAGAGGGGAAGGACTCAGTCCAACGGTCTGACCAATTCAGGGCTGACCAACCTCTTGGTGCAGAAATGATTCCTGATGTCCAATCTAAACCTCCCCATGTGCCTTGAACCATTCCCATTAATCCTGTCCCTGGATTCCATTGAGGAGAGCTCAGCACGTCCCTTTCCACTGCTCCTCAGGAGAGCCTCCCCAGCCTCCTCCTCTCTGTCACGATCCGTCCTAGTGAACAGATATTGTGGTGGTTCGTAGAAGGTGATCTCAGGGTGCAAAAGAACCAACACAGCAGAGGGGGTTTGCAGTAATAATCAAAACAAATGCACCTTTATTGAATGACCACAGCAAAATGCGATAGAGGAATAAAGGGACAGAAAAAGATAGAGAAAAAAAGAGAAGAGAGAGAGGGGGATATAACTGCCAACTTAGAGACAAAGTCATTTGGTCCAGTCCAGGCGAGGATCTGCCTGTTACGTCAGGGAGATCTCAAAATCTCTAGAGAACTCAGAGGTTTTTATTATTGAAAATTGTGAAGGGGGGGGAAACAGATACGATAGGGAATAGATGTAACAGGTAGTCCATGTTCTCAGCAATAAGCAAAATACTTTGTTTTCTTGGTCCAGTGGTCACAACCTGCAGGCAAACATCTCGCTTTGGTCAGCTTGCCTCCCCCACACACCTCCCCCGGGCTGGGGGTTTCAGTCCCAGTCCTTGGAAGGAGCAGAGGGGCCTTTGCACATGGGGGTTCCATGTCTCAGTCCTTGGTGGAGATGCTTCTTGCATCTCAGTTTGTTTGTCACGGTGGTTGTAAAACAGGTGAGGGTCTTCTGTGGGGGGACCACCTGAAACTCAGGAGAAGTCCAGCCAAGCCGAGAGGTGGGACAGCTCTAAGGCTGTTGTTGCAAAAAGAGCATGGTGCCCCCTTCTTTGGGCTCAGTGTGGCATACAGCAAACAACACCTGTGAAAACAACAACTTAGCACTGTGCTCTCAGGTCTCAGGGCCTTGTTGGCCTGTGACTTTCTCCGTCAGAGCCAGAGATTCTAGACAGTGGGGTCTTCTCTTCAGTGGTCCCCAAATGACAATCATGAGGCAGATGAGGGAAAATTCAGACAGACTCTCATACCCTCCAAACTGGACAAGCCCAAAATCCCCAGTCATTCCTCACAGGACACGACTCCCAGCCCTTCCACCAGCTTTGTTGTCCTGTCCTGGACACATTCAAGGACATTTGCATCCTTCCTAAATTGTGGGACCCAGAATTGCATTCAGTGGTCAAGGTGAGGTCTTTCCAACCCTGGATACAGTGGGATCATCCTCTCTTTTGCCCAGCTGGTTCCACAGAGTTTGATGCATCCCAGGCTGGGCTTTGCCCTCTTGGCTGCCAGGACACAAAAGAGGCATGTTTGAAATTTTGAAGATTCTTTAGCTGTTTTTTCACCCTGAAGCCAAAAAGAGAAAAAGGAAAGACAAAGAGAATTTTATCCAATTAGAGAATTCAGAAGTTATTTGGATATTGCAAGGGAAGATGTGGAAGGAAGAGCTGCTAAAGAACAAAAGTTGAAATGGATCTTGACAGGACCTGCCCTGAAGATCTGAAGGCAGGAAGCTGAAACCATTCCAGAGGTTTAAATAGCTACACATGGCAAGAGTTCCTCAGAACCTGCAGCAGGACATTCTCCCTTTAATACTGCTTTGCTTTCTTTCAGTGGTCTCCAGGTCATCCAGGAACTGTTTGATCCACTGGATAAAATCCTCTATCTTCTTTTATTCTGGGGATCAGAAGAGAAAAGTCTGAAAAATTGATGCCATGGATCCTGTCCTACACTTCTAGGACATGGAATAAGCTATTCACAAGAGTAGCCAGAATTCAGTGTGTTCCAGCACATATTTTTTGCTGCCAGCCCAACATGCAGAAGATTAATTTAAGTCAACACTTGGTTTGTATTATCACAGAGTTTTAAGAGGCTTTCTGTCCTGATTTACAAATTGGCAGTGATTAATTATACTCAAAAACCATTACAAAAGTTCTACCCGTTGATTGTATTTAATATTAAAAAGGAGCTTGACTCAGATTGCTTCTTTGAATTTATCCAGCTTCACTTTCCAAGCGATGCTGCTGGACTTTTTTTTTTGGCAGAGCTAAACTGATGTAAATTTTTACAGACTATGATCAAAGAATTTCTTGACCTTCCCTCTGCTAAGCAGGCTCTGTTCATTCCATTTTAAGACAAATCCAGTGCTTTAATTACTCTGCTCTGAACCATCTCCAATTTATCAACTTCTTCCCACTGTAAGACGGCCATAATCTCACCAGTGACAGAATTAACACAATCTTGGCCAAATGGAGGATCCGTGTTTATGCCTCAAGGAATCCCATTACTCCTCCTTGGCTCCTGCATGGAAGTAGGAGCTCATATTTGCCTGATTATCTGCCATGAGCCTTTCCCAGAGTTACTGCTTTGTATAAGCCCTATAAAAAAATCAATCCACTCTATATGGTAATTTGTAGGATGGAGTCAACCCCTGATGGATGACTGAGCTGCTTTATTTGCTCTGCAGAATTTTGGCCTCCTTTGAAATACACACTATTTGTCTGAGCACTGTTTGCTAAACAATCCCTGTGTCACCACAGAGACAATTCCATCCTTCTTACTTAGCCCCCCACAAGCTCAGTGACATCTATAAAATTTGATTGTTATATTTTATTCCCGGCAACTGAACAAGGAGGAAAACGCTTGATACTGAAGGGCCAAAATTGATCTTTTCAGAAGTCCATTATAAATAATTATTTAGGACTGGCCTGACAGGGCCTATATTGAATTGGAGACCATTTGTGCAGGAGATTTGTTATTTCTTGATCTACAGAGGAAAGGAAGAAATTCTTCCTGATGTCCATCCTGAATCTCTCCTGGCACAGCTTTAGGTTTTTTCTTCTTCTCCTTGTTCCCTGGGAGCAGATCCTGATCTCCTCTGCCTCCACCCTCCTGTCAGGGATTTTGTGGAGAGCCTCCTTTTCTCCAGGGAATGATGATGCTTTTGGAAACAGGAATATCAATCAGAACCCTCCGTTTTATCAACATCTGCAGTTAGATGGCACAAATCCCACCTCAGGTGATCCCAAGTCAGTCTTCCTTTAAATCCAAGTGAATCCTGCAATGAGTGAGGAGCACACCAAAGACAGGAAGCAGCAGTAAATTGTCCCACTTCTCCCAATTTTCCATTAATTGTGATATTCTTTGGAAGACCTGAGGCTACAACCCCAAAGTCTCTTTCCAGTAGAGCTTATTTATTCCAGGAATTAGTGCCCTTATTGTTCTGGATATATAATAAGGGTTTATAAATGACTTTATATGATGAGCTAATAAAAAGATAGACCCAGACTTGAAAAAAAATTAACATCTGCTTTAATTAAAAGTATTATTAATACAGATGGGCAATATTTAATGCTCTGTGCATACTGCAAGAAAATATTCATTAGCTTTTTAAACATTTGTTCTGATTTTTTCCTTGTTTTTCAGGCATGGATATAAGGATATAAGGAACTGTAGGGATATAAGGAACTGTATGGATATAAGGAACTCTACAGAGGTAAAACCATATCCACAGGAAAAGTGCTATTCCTTTATCCCAGTGTGCTCACAAAAACATTTTCAGTGGAGCAGACCTGAGGTAACCCCGTTGTTATGGGATTTTTTACAACCTGGGTGGGAAATGCATTTTTTTACATCAGTAAACACAGAAAAGTTCATCCCGAGCATTCCGAGTGTGCACATCAAAGTTCATTTATGTAGAATTAGGATGTCAATTTAAAGCACAAAAAACACTGTTAATTAACACTTGGTGGCTGCTGTTGTTCCATGGTAAACAAGGCATATGACAAAGGGGAATCTGAAATGGATTTAAGCTCCCTTGGAACAACTTCTTCTGGAATTTGAATACTGAGAGGAGAAAATGATGAAGATAATCAACCTTGTGGCCTTCTAGGATGGAGTTGCTGCATTAGTGGATGAGGGAAGGGCTGCAGATGTCACTTAGAAGGGCTAAGTGACGCAGCTGAAGGACAAGGCAATCCAGAGGGACCTGGACAAGTTGGAAAAGTCCCCCATGGGAACCTCATAAGGTTTAAGAAGAGCAAGTGCTGGTGCTGCACCTTAGATGGGACAAACCCCAGGATCAATCCAGGCTGGGGATGAGCAGATGGAGCAGCCCTGGGGAGAAGGACCTGGGGGTGGTGGGTGAGAGGCTGGACAT
Organism: Ammospiza caudacuta; assembly: GCF_027887145.1. NCBI lineage: Eukaryota > Metazoa > Chordata > Aves > Passeriformes > Passerellidae > Ammospiza > Ammospiza caudacuta. The sequence continues at coordinate 154,066,434 of NC_080593.1, forward strand.
GACCCAGCCATGTGTGCTCCAACCCCAGAAATCCAAAAGTGTCCTGGCTTCACCCAAAGCAAGGTGGGCAGCAGCTGAGGGGGGATTCTGCCCCTCTCAGGTGAGACTCCATCTGCAGAGCTGCATCCAAATTTAAGTTCCCTCCCAAACCATACCATTCCTGGATCCCAGCAGAGGAAGGACCTGGAGCTGCTGGAACCAGTCCAGAGGAGGCACCAGGATGATCAGAGCAACTCTCCTATGAGGAAATATTGAGAGAAGTGGAGAATTTGAGAGGTTTTGAGAGAATTTGGGAGATTTTGGGAGATTGAGAGAATTTTCACCCTGGAGAAGAAAAGCCTCCAGGGTGACCTAATTGTGGCCTCCCAGTACTTGAAGGGGCTGACAAGAAAAGATGGAGAGAGATTATTTGGAATGGCTTCCAACTTTCAGAGAGTAGGTTTAGTTTGGATAATGGGAAGGAATTCTTCCCTGTGAGGGTGATGAGGCCATGGCACAGGTTTCCCAGAGAAGCTGTGGATGCCCCATCCCTATAAAAATTCAAGACCAGGCTGGATGGTGCTTGGAGCAGCCTGGGATAATGGAAGGTGTCCCTGCCCATGGCAGAAGTTGAAAGAAAATAACCTTCAAGGCCCCTTCCAATCCAAACCATTCCATGATTTAATGATTCAGTCTGGATTCGCTTTCCAGAGAAAGAAATAATTTTTAAGGGAGAAGTATTTAACTTTTTTAAATTGCCACTCTAGACAGACTCAAGGTTAAGGAACATGTCAGACTCATCAGGCTCAGTTAAAAGTCCTCTCCAAATTTTTTGTGGGTCTTTTGGAGTGGCTTTTTTTTCCCCTTCTCAAACTGGAAATAATTGTCTGTGATGTTCAAATTAGTCTGAGCAAATTTTATCAGGAACATTTGTAATTTAAATTGGATCTACAAAAGGAGGGGATAAAAAAATCTGTTCATTTCATGCTCATTATGTATCTCAGGGAGACTGATGACATTTTAATATTAACATTGTTATGGGTTCCATATAAAAAAATTAAGTCTACTTAATATTCCAGATTCTGCTGATTGGAATGTAGTTATTCTTGGCAATGAAAAATCAATTGCTATTCTAATTAAAAAGAATGGCAGAGAAATAAACAAAACAATAAAGGAATAAATATATTCCATGCATTAGTGAGGAGCCTGTGTTTTGTCTTGGAACTTCATCTTCTTTTGGAGTGTTTTTTCCCTGTTGCCTGGTTTGAACTTTGAACTTGAGCTGGAAGAGCAAAGATGTTTCTAAAAGTGAAGGAAGCAGAAACAAAAAGCAGGGCCTAAAGGAATATTAAAAATTTCAAGGAGAGGGTGCAACTGGAAATGGGAGCTGATCTCCCCAGTGCAGACACCTTGACTTTTTTAATCCCAGTGGTTTTCCTGAGAAAGTTCTAAAACAATTCTTGTTTGCATTGTCTTGTAAAGCAAAGGTCAAACAGAATTCCCTTTTCCCAACTCCAGGTAAAAATAGGTTTTCAAGTTAATTTTTTTCTGCTTTTCTCCCTTTATTTTCTTTTTTTAACATCCTTTTAGCTGGGAGTGAAATGAAGGGAAATTGGTGAAAAAGAGAAAGGAAGGAAAAAAAAATTAAAATACCTTGTAAGTACATAGTAACAATATATAATATATGTTATATATTTAATTATATCTTTATGTCTGTAAAACTTCCCATTGGAAAAGGATGTGGAAGTTCCAATCAGCCTTAGTGGAGCCAGTGTTGGGTTAATGGTTGGACTCAATGATCCTAAAGGCCTTTTCCAACTTAAATAATGTGATGATTCCATGATTTTAGCTGCCTGGTTTCTCCAGTTTTTTTTCCCCAAGCAATGTAAGGTGATGCAAACAACTCTCTTACCAAGAAAAGATCTTCCATTTGGATCATCTTTCCCATATTTTCCTAGGAGATCAAGACAATTCCAAGTAGTGAAAAAGGTATGAGGGAAAGAAAGAACAAAAGAATAAAGGGTGGAAAAGGTTTATAAGTGGACTCACATAGAAATCATTCCTGAGATTGGTTCTACTTTATTTTTTCATTAATCATTATGCTGCAAAAAGCAGGGGGATTTTTAGGTTCATACACAATTTTCCACAGAATTTTCCCAAGGAAGGATGATCCTGCTCTCACAAATGGAGAAACAAATGACCTTGGAGATAACAGAATTGAGAAAGAGGTGAAATTTAAGAGCATGAGCTACCAGGAACAGCAGGAAGAGCAAGAGATGGAGGGAGCAGGGCCAGGTAGCAGATAATGATGGAAAAGAAAGTTTGAAGGATGTGAATGAAATTCTGAGGGGAGAGATCTGTCCCATTTAACATTCCCTGTCTGCAACACAAGTAATCACAGGCTAATCACCCCCAAATCACCGTGGAGTCAATAAAGATTGACTTCCTGTATCAACAGAGTCAATCCCATGAATTATCCCACAAAATTCTGGTGTCTTCATCCGGTTAAGAAGAATAATTAATGCCTTAAACAACCCAGAATTATTGACTCACTTGGGTCGGGGGAGTCTGGTGGAGCTCCTGCCAAGATGCCTCCACTCCACTTACTCACAATTTTCCACACTCATGTGATTAATGCAGCCCTGCCAAGTGTTCATTGATATTTTGGAAGGAACTAAAGAGGGAATTATATCATTCACGTTTCAAGTACAACTTTATGGGGAACATCAAGTGCACCTCCAACCCCAAAGAACAAATCCCACCAGGAACTTGTGCAACACGTTGAGGGTTTCAGGGGCAGGAGAACCTGCAGAGGTGACTGTGGGTGCTGAGTTCATGCAGCTGGACAAAGCAATTGCTGGTCATGGACTGTCTGCTGTCTGTAAATAAACCCAGGAGGGAAATGCCAAGGAATTGGGACTGTTTGGACTAAAGGACATCACCGTCAAAAGAACAAAGAGGTCTAAGCCAGCTGTGTATAAATGCAGGAGAGAAAATAGGAGGAGCTGATTAGAACAACCACCCATCTGGAAAAACAG